>NC_073644.1:22276515-22579545 GCF_029407905.1 Bubalus kerabau | reverse complement strand
TTCTTAATTTGCTTCTTTTGGGAGGGTCATTGTTAATGTATAGAAATGCAAGTGATTTTAGTGTGTTGATTTTGTATTTTCCAACTTTACCGAATATGATTATTATCTCAAATAAGCTTTTCCTGTGTGGAACATTTAGTGTTTTCTAGCATATTGAAAGCAATGGCACCCCACTCCAGTACTCTTGCCTGGAAAATCCCATGGATGGAGGAGCCTGGTAGGCTGCAGTCCATGGGGTCGCGAAGAGTCGGACATGACTGAGTGACTTCACTTTCACTTTTCACTTTCATGCATTGGAGAAGGAAATGGCAACCCACTCCAGTGTTCTTGCCTGGAGAATCCCAGGGATGGGGGAGCCTGGTGGGCTGCTGTCTATGGGGTCGCACAGAGTCAGACACGACTGAAGCAACTTAGCAGCAGCAGCAGCATATTGAAAAGCAGAGACATTACTTTGTCAACAAAGGTCCGTCTAGTCAAGGATATGGTTTTTCCAGTGGTCATGTATGGATGTGAGAGTTGGACTATAAAGAAGGCTGAGTGCCGAAGAATTGATGCTTTTGAACTGTGGTGTTGGAGAAGACTCTTGAGAGTCCCCTGGACTGCAAGGAGATCCAATCAGTCCATCCTAGAGGAAATCGGTCCTGAATGTTCATTGGAAGGATTAATGCTGAACCTGAAACTCCAATACTTTGGCCACCTGATGCAAAGACCTGACTCATTTGAAAAGACCATGATACTGGGAATGATTGGGGGCAGGAGGAGAAGGGGATGACAGAGGAGGAGATGGTTGGATGGCATCACCAACTCCATGGACATAGATTTGGGTGAACTCCGGGAATTGGTGATGGACATGGAGGCCTGACGTACTACGGTTCATGGGGTCACAAAGAGTCAGACATGACTGAACGACTGAACTGAACTAAACATGTAAATAATTTTTATAAACTTTTAAACAAATAGTTTTTACATCAGTGCTCCAAGGGGTTTTCTTACCTCTCACCTACTTTTCCTCCTAGTACCCATTGCTGCCTTCAGGGGTGCTTTCTTTGTGTCTAGTCATGTCACCTCTCTGATTAACCAATTTCAGTGACTCCAATGTCTTTCTGGTAACCTCAGGGAAATGCCCCAACTCCTGAGTGGGGCTTGGAAGGCCCCTCACGATCTGGCCCTGGCTCCAGAGGCCCTGAACATGCTTCTTTGGACAAGCTTGCTTGTTTCAGGACCTTTGTGCTGTTTCCCTCTGGCTGAATGCCTACCATCTCCCTGAACCCTATCTCAGGCTCACTCTGTGGGTCAGAAAGCCGTTTCACCTGATATACCTGGGTTAGGAAACCATGGCACATGGCTCCATGGGAACCTGTGTTTTATCCATTGGTATATCCACAGAGTATTTTGGTTGCTTATTTCTGTATATTTCCCAACTAGACTGTGGTGTCTGCATACAGGGGACTGTGACTTACTCCTTAGTGCATCCTCAGTGCCCAGCACAATTATAGCCACAGAGAAGGTACTCAGGAAGGACATGCAGTGTGCAGCTTTGGAGAGGAATGATTCCATTCTCCGAGGGAAAGAAGGCAGCTTGGCCTGGAAGTGAGAGGAGCTTCTGGGGGACAGATTTCCCTTTCTAATCAATTAAGGTTAGAATAATTATAACTACTTCATACAGTCCACATCAAACCAAATCCATGCAGATAATATTCCATGCAAATAATGTTTATTGAGGGCTTCCCTGGTGGCTCAGATGGTAAAGAATCTGCCTGCAAAACAGACCCGGACTCTATCTCTGGGTTGGGAAGATCCTTAGAGTAGGAAATGGCAACCCACTCCAGTATTCTTGTTTAAAGAATTTCATGGACAGAGGAGTCTGGATGGCTACAGTCCATGGGATCACAAAGAGTTGGACACAACTGAACGACTAACACACACACACACACACACACACACAGTGTTTATTGAGCATCTACTACAATCCTGTTCCTGTTGGGACACCAAGATGGAAATGGGTAAGATAAGGAGAAATATTTACCTAGAAATTGATTAGGGTGAAACATCCTAGAGAAGAAAGCAAGGACACAATACACAGGAAACGCAGAATTCAAGAAATTGTGTGGGCAGGGGATTAAAAGAACAAAGGAAGATGGGAGAGGTTTGGCAATTTAGCAAGTAGACAGTAACCCAGTGTCCTGGGGCATAGTGCCTCCAACAAAGGCTGTAAACTGCTCGGTGCTCAGGCACAAAGCACAAAAGAGACAAGAGTCCTGCTCTGTGTTCCAGGGTTAAGGAGGGACCTCGCTGGGGAGAGGAGGTGGCCCTTTTCATCGGTCCCGACTTTTCCGTCTCAGTCATCATATGGAGTTAAGACCAGAGCCTCAAGAAGGAGGAAGATGCAATATGATGTGATATTGTGGTTTATTAAGGTGCTGCTGTGTGCTAGGCTTGGTGCTGGCCCTTGAATGACTGTCTCATTTTTTCTCTCAATAACACCTAAAGGCACAGGTGCTATGTGACAGATGAGCAACTGAAGGTTGTAGACTTGATCCACTTCACAGTGATAGGCACATCTGGAGAGAGTTACATTGACTGTATAAAACATTATAAGGATACTTGGGGACTTAATAACCAGTTTGGGACTGGAGGCAATTTTTTCTTTTTAAAGTATAGCAGAGGTAACATGTAAAAAAAAAATTTTTTTTTTTTTTTGGAAACTAGAGAAAACTGTTAAAATTATAATTTCAAAGACTTTTATTTCCTTATCATTAATATTTTTAAAAAATCAGGTAAAAAGTGTCTTTTACTCCCCTGCTGTGTACACCACATTCCGTTCAGCGCTTTGAGAGCCAGGAAAGAAGGTGGAATTGATGTAGCCTCGCAGACCTGATGGGGGGTGTATTTTCCGACATGAGTGTCAGCTCTGAAATTGCTGGGTGTTTTCTTTTGTTCACAGCTGTATCCTTAGAGGCAAAAGAGTGCCTAGTATGTAGTAGATGCTGAATAAATACTTGTTGAGTGAATCCATCAATACACAAAATTTCACTCACAAGAGACAGTTAAAAACTGTGCAAAATGACAGGAAATCCAGAACCAGGATGTGCTGTCTGAGCATTACATGCCAAGGACTGTCCAAAATGAAAATGCTGACACCACTTGCCATTACTGGAGAAGGCCAGGGGCTGCCATTTGCTTGTCCTAGATGTGGACCTGGAGTTGGGTGTTGAAGGATGGACAAATAGGAAAAGGAAGGACTGTTCTGGACGTGGGAGGGGCTTGAGTTGAGCACAGGATGTGCAAAGGATGCTGAGGATGGATGAGCAAACTGAGGCTTTAAGACATGCCCGGGATGTGCTGCTCAGGGAATAAGTGGATTTAAACCCAGATAGTCTGATTCCAGAGCTCAGTCCACATTTCTCTGATAGAGCTAGTTGATAGCTTGGAAGAGGAAGGCTGTGACGATCTATCTCAAAGGCAGGGAGGAGCTGTGAGGTGCGACATCCTCTGATTGATACATATTTCTTGTCCATGGAGGTCTTTTGCACCCAGGAAGTGGAGACAGTTATTTACCCTGCCATTTCTAAGAAAGTGAGCATTAATTAGAGAACCAGTTGGAAATTCCTTGGTGAAAAGTAATGCACAAAGACGGAGCATTTCTGTACCAGTCAGTGGTGAAAAATAAAGGGCATTTCAAAGAATATTCTCATACAACTCGATTTTTGCATAGAGGATTCAGACCAACTGCTTTTGCAGACTTAAATAATCTCAGGATAAAAGGTACTATATAAATGCAAAGTATTATTATTATTATCCAGCAGTAGAAAAGAAGGACATTTCAAAGAATGTTTCAGTAGAATACAATTTTGTTTTGCACAGAGAGTTCAAGGGAAAAAGCTTTATTTTATAGACTTAAATAATATCATTATGGAGCTACAGTAAAATAAATAATACAGATATGGTGTTAAGATAAATAATACAGTTAGGAGGCTTAAATAAATAATGGTGGAGAGAGAAGAGAAATTAAGAGTCCTGGGAGAAGGCAGGGGGAGATGCAATTTTGAATTATAAGTGGTAGAGAATTGAGGTCCTAAAGTCCTAAAATATTCAGGATGTTTCTACACTGACCAAAAAGATGGCAGCGGATAGTTCACAATTCAGTGGCTGATCTGACAGTATTTTTAGTAATAGACTTTTTTTAGTGATAGTCTTTTCCCATTGTTTCAACGAGTGCAATATCAAAATTTTTGGCTAAAAAGTTAAAAGATAATTAAATCCACCATTTTAACATTTACACACAATGATATCCTACCCCTTCTCCCCTAATCCTTGTTCCTTGATCCTCTATTCCTTGTCCAATTATGGAAAAATAATGAGCTCATTTTCTACAAAATTCAGAGATGCTTCCTGTAAAAAGTCTGTCCCGGCCCGTACCCCTGAGAGCACCCCTGCCTTCCTCCTCAGTGGGTGTGGGTCTCATCCGCCTTTTGTGGCTCTGATGTTTCTTTAGGGTTTGGTGTCCCATCTTTTTAGAGAGACAGGGTTGCAACTTTCCAGGCAGAAAAACTGAAGCTCTTCCTCAGCCATGAACTTTAGTGGGGAGACCTGGTAGACCCAAATTCTGAAGAGAGTGACATGGAGTCTCTGGGGCAGGAGCAGAGGTGGGGAACTGCAGATGAGCGCAGTGGCTGGTTCTGAGCTTGGGATGAAGACTCCCAGACTCAGGCTCCTGCAGGTGGGATCTGCAGCCCAAAGGGGACCAGGGAGGGGGAGCACTGAAGGCAAGGTGAGACTTGATCCTCCCAAGGAGAATGTGGGATTCTGAATTCTCCAGGCTGTGAGAAGAGGGAATTACTGCAAGGTAAAAAGTCCAGAAGAGGCTCAGACCTATGCTTGGGAGACAGAGGGATTCCCCGGAGGCCTAGTCCTTGAAGTCTGGGGCAGTCCCATCCGGGGAGGGGGTGTGGAGTCTGGGCTGGAGGTGCAGGATTTTAGCTGGACTAAAAGGCCTTGTGCATTCCACCCCCAGTCCACAGACTGGCAAACTGGGCCCTCCCTGTATTGGAGAGACATTTTCAGCTCTTGAGACAAGAGAAGATTTTTCTCAGAAGCCTCATTTTTCTGTTGGGGACTCTGATTCTCCATCTAGATGTACTTAAACGCCCAGGTACCACTGTGCTTGCAAAGAACAGCATAAGGAAAGCCTCATTTTCCAGAAGATGGGGTAGGGTCTCTCTACTTTCAACGGATCTGTCTTCTTGTCCTTCAAAGCCTAGTGTGAGTACACAGCCTCCTTTAGCCTGACCTTATCTCCCTCCAACACAGTTTCTGCAGCCTGGTTGGATAAATGCTTGCATTGTCTCTGCTCATATACTCTCTTTTTTTCTTTTTCACTCAGGAAGTAGACGATGGGCTCCTATCTTCTCTTGTCTCTTCCAGATCATTCTACTCAGGTATAAGGCATGCAGTAATTGTTCGGTGGAGATTTATGGATTTGAGGAGAGACAGGAGTGGGGGAGGAGAGGGAGGGGGTGGAGCAAGCCTCCGGTCCTCAGGATGTAGCCACGCCCCTCTGAGTTTCCTTACTTGGCTCTTGAGGTCATAGGTCAAGTTGGACACTCCCACAGGGAGACAGTCAGGAAAAGCCTTGGGGTGGGGGTGGAGATTGTTTCCTTGGGAACAAAGAGTTGGATGTGCTGTTATGTAACTTTGAGGGGAAAGAAAAAACACAACAAACAAAATAGAAAGGCAGGGAAAATATAAATAAAAAAGAGTGCAAAGTTTTATTGTCAACTGCTGCTGTCACCTCCTGGAACTACAGTCGTATCTAAGAAATATGTGACATACTAATAGGAAGTAATTTACCCAAGGATGTTTTTGTGCCTTGAATTGCCTTCCCTGCTCAGCTGCGAGAACTTCGTGAGTGTATATGCATGAGAGCGGGCGAGGTGCTTCAGAAACTTCCCAATTTGTGCACAATGTGACTTTTATAAGGCCATTAAACTCATCTTGGGGAAAAGCACTCCAGAAAACAGTGATCCATGGGATCTCAAGGAGCCCGTGAAGGCAGACAGAGATGGCAAAATGATGACCGAACCCTCTTGGCTAAAGTGACTTTGAGGTGGCGGCTGTTTCTCTGCTCACCCTCCTGCCCACCCATGCTTTCTTCCTCTCCCTCTGCCCTTCAGTTGCTGCAGTGGCTGGGTGGCCTTCATCTATACTGCTTTTGATCCAGAGGGCACTGCCATTTTTTCTTGCTGTGGCTGGGTGGGACCTGAGGTTGGGACCCAGGTCTAGGGGGCTTAGGTCTCAGCCCAGAAGCAGCCACAGCGCCAGTTCTGGCCTCAGGGGGTTTGCGGTGAAGCTCGGCTGCGACCTCTCACAGGCTGTGCCCACAGATGAGGATCCAGGCTTTTAAGCAGCCCGGTGGATCCTCAGTGCTTGGGGAGGAAGGTCCAGAGAGAAGAAAGGTACAGAGAAGGAGGGTGGAGAGAGCAGGGAGGGTAGCAGAGATGGCAAGAGAGTGGAAAGAGGGAGAGGAGTCAATAAGAGAAGGGTACAGTGGAGGCAGAAAAGGAGGACAAGGACGAAGGAGAAGAAGATACAGATCAGGAGACAGTCCTGCTTATATCTTTCTCCTCAAATGCCTGCAGACGCTTGTTCAGTAAACATAGGCAGGGCCACGATCAGAATATAATCAGAAAATCGAAACCACGAAGAAATGAATAGCACCAAAGGCAAGAGATTTGTCTGTCAGGTGGGTGTGACCACTAGGAGCGCGCGTGGCCGTGTTGAGCTCTCCCGGCAACTTTGATCTCCTCCCTCTGGCTCTCAGGTCCCACCGCTGTCCGCCTTGGACAGGGCATGCGCAGTTCACAGCTGCTGAGAGGCCAGGAAGGAGTCCTCGTAGCTACTCAGGGCATCAGGAGGCCCTGAGCTTCCTGCCAGGCTGGGGGATCGGCTGTGATGAGAAGCCAGGGGATGGGTGGGGAGAGGGCGGAGCGGGTCGGCCAGGCCTCTACCGCCTCATCGCTGGACCAGGAAGCAGGCTCTGTGCACAGAGCCACTGGGAAAGGGGCACCCGAGGGTGCTCAGTGGGTGTGGGTGACTGGGCGGCGATAGGGCAGGGAAGGAAGCAGGGTGCCTTTAATTTGTACTCCAGCCTGTCTCTCTCTCTCTCTCTGTGTCCTAGCTTGGGAAAAAAGAAATGAGCCCTTTATCAATTTTTAATAAATTGAAATGACAAATAATCCATTTAATAAATTATTAACTGAGAAAATTACTGAAAACTGAAATATCAAACAATCGTGAGCAAATGCTCGGAGCAGTGTGTTTATTAATAACAAGTCCTGCCTCAGGAGAGCGCTGATGCCGTGATTCTGACGTGGCTGCTGTCCCCACACAGACTGTGGCTCAGCATGGGAGGGGCCGGGCACTGGGGCATCCTTGGGGTGGGGGACACACGCTGGTGGAGCAGGTACGGTAGCCTGGGAGCTCACAGACTGACAGCTTGGACAGCTCTTGGGAAGGTGGTACCTGGATGTGGCACTTTGATGGGCACCAGGGCGAAGTCCCCAGTTTCTGCCATCATGGTCTTGGAAGGGAGCCGCAAATAATCCCATCCCTGGAGTTTAGTGCTTTAAATGAAAAGCTACACATTCAGAAAAAATTATGTGTGTGCATGTATGCACGTGCATGAGATTTTGTATATATAAAGGATGACGTCAACCCGCAATCTGCCTGGTGTGATGATCGCTGAGCTGGCGGTCCTACAGCAGACCTGACTGCCCACCCTGAGGGCTCGGGGGGTTGGTGCTTTGTGGTGGCAGAGGGCCGGGCCGGGGGGCTGGGGCTGGGGAGGCTCCAGCACTGTGCAGGGAGGGGACATGGGGTGGCAGTTTTGGGAGTCCTTTTGCAAAGTGCCCTTGGTGCTCCTGAAAGGCCATTGGCGATCACAGAATCCAGGCCGTTATTCACTCTGAGAAATGGAAGTTCAGAGAGGTGGGTCTGGTCTGCAGTATCAGTGCTAGTGATGGAGAGGCAGAGCCAGCTAGGGCCTGGGTTCCTGGTCATATGCCCTTTCTATTATGGCTCCAGGTCACAGGCTGGTTCTAACTTGCTGGTCCCCGAGAAGCCTCCCTCTCACCCCATTGCTTCCTCTCTGCCCTCTGGGGTGCCTGATCACAGGTAGAGTCCCACAGATCTGTCCAGGGTCGCTGGCTCTGGAGACATCACTGCATAGCTGGCCGTGGTCTTCTTTGCATTGCCTGGGCCTGCGGTCCGAGACCACAGGCATCATCTCCTCCTGAGCTCTGGCTGTCTCTAGAAACATAACCAAGCCTGCCAGCTTGCCTGCGCTCTCCCAAGGCTGCGATAACCCGGAAACGTGGTTTCTTCATGATAGCCCTGCTGTGGGGCTTGGAGCTGGGCAGGTGACCTCCTTGTGTCCTAGTTCTTTTATCTGTAAAATGGGGATAATAATAAACAGGGTAATTTGATGGCTGGGATTGAAACAGTCCCATTATAAAAATACAATGCAGCAGTTCGGGCTGACAGGCTGTAGGCTTGAAGATGGTGCTGCAATGGGTATTTTTAGGAAAGAGGGAAATGGGGGGAGGGATGGGTGGTTTATAAATGTTTGTTGCATTAAAAAATGTGCTAGTTTGAATTGTGCAGAACGGAGTATCAGATGGTAACAATAACCCTGTGTACGAGACAGCAAAAGAGACACTGATGTATAGAACAGTCTTATGGACTCTGTGGGAGAGGGAGAGGGTGGGAAGATTTGGGAGAATGGCATTGAAACATGTAAATATCATGTATGAAATGAGTTGCCAGTCCAGGTTCGATGCACGATACTGGATGCTTGGGGCTGGTGCACTGGGACGACCCAGAGGGATGGAATGGGGAGGGAGGAGGGAGGAGGGTTCAGGATGGGGAACACATGTGTACCTGTGGCGGATTCATTTTGATATTTGGCAAATCTAATACAGTTATGTAAAGTTTAAAAATAAAATAAAATTAAAAAAAAAAAAAAAAAAAAAGAAAAAAAAAAAAAAGAAAAAAAAAAAAAAAATGTGCTAGTTTGAATTGTGCAGAACGGAGTATCATTTGTTTCTAGAAAAATTCACTGCTGTGGAAATGAATTAGTTTACATTGAATATGTGATGGTTCAGAGAAAGGGATATTAACCCAATTTGCATTTCTTTGAACTGAAATAAATTATTGCCATGTTTGCATTAGTTGGGTCAACTGAATGTGATTGGGCAGACCCACAGTGGTGAGGGCTGGCCCTGAGCTCAGAGTGTTACAATGGGGTCAATGAGTGCAAATCAGCAAGCCCCCTTCAAATCAGGGCTAATTAACCTTTTGAGGGGGACTGTGACCCCTTTGGGGGTCTGATGAAAGCAACTGGCAGACCTATCCCATACAACTGTGTAGGGATCTGACACTGAGTCCTTTAGCCTGTCCGAGTCCAAAGAAGCCAGTGTCTATTGTCTTGATGTCTCAAGCCCAAGTCACAACCCACATTGGTTAGAATTTAGTTTCTGAGGTCTCTCCTATCTGTGGAAAACAGGATCCTGGTACTGAAGAAGGGGACAGCTAAAGACAAGCTTACGTGTGTACTCAGAGCTGGGGTGGTGGACATTTCAGACCATACAAGACAGTCCCAGCTAGGAGAAGGAGCTGACTATGCCACCTGCATAGTCAGGTGGCATAGTCAGCTCCTTGGAGAAGGCAATGGCACCCCACTCTAGTACTCTTGCCTGGAAAATCCCATGGATGGAGGATCCTGGTAGGCTGCAGTCCATGGGGTTGCTAAGAGTCGGACACGACTGAGCGACTTCCTTTCACTTTTCACTTTTCACTTTCATGCATTGGAGAAGGAAATGGCAACCCACTCCAGTGTTCTTGCCTGGAGAATCCCAGGGATGGGGGAGCCTGGTGGGCTGCCGTCTACGGGGTTGCACAGAGTCAGACATGACTGAAGCGACTTAGTAGTAGTAGTATGCCACCTGCAGGCCTGTCAATCACAAGGACTGGCTTGGTGCGCCTGGCTGGCAAGCCACAGCCCCCTCTACCTTCACTTCTCCATGCCCAGGTCTGCTTTAATTCCATGTTGAGCCAAATAAAAGAGTGTCTTCCAAGGGCAAGGAGGTGCCAGTGTCTGGCTTCCTCCAAACCTGGCCCTGGCCAGCCCCCAGGAGAGTTGAAAGGTAACATCAGGGCCATGAATCAGTGAGGGGGCAATTCGTGAACTCATAGTTGGTGATGGGCTTCCCTGATAGCTCAGTTGGTATGGAATCCGCCTGCAATTCGAGAGACCCCAATTCGATTCCTGGGCCGGGAAGATCTGCTGGAGAAGGGAGAGGCTACCCACTCCGGTATTTTTGGGCTTCCCTGGTGGTTCAGCTGGTAAAGAATCCACCTGCAAAGCAGGAGACCTGGGTTTGATCCCTGGGTTGGGAAGATCCCCTGGAGAAGGGAAAGGTTACCCACTACAGTATTCTGGCCTGGAGAATTCCATGGACTGTATAGTCTATGGCGTCACAAAGATTCAAACACGACTGAGTGACTTTCACTTTCACTAATTGGTGACGGCATATGCGGACAGTGATCCCTATTGTAGATGGACATTGAAAGTGTCAGTTGCTTAGTTGTGTCTGACTCTGCAACTCTGTGAACTGTAGCCCACCAGGCTCCTCTGTCCATGGACTTCTTCAGGCAAGAATACTAGAGTGGGCTGCATTCCCTTCTCCAGGGGATCTTCCTGACCCAGGGATGGAACTTGGTCTCCTGCATTGCAGGCAGATTCTTTACCATCTGAGCCACCAGGGAAGCCCAGATGGCTGTTGAACATAGAGGTAAATCCAGAAGAAATGGAAACTATTCACAGATACATGCCTGGAATTTGCTGTTATCTGTCGGACCAGAACAGCTTAAGGAACCCAAAAACTGTAATATGAGGGGAGAGAGATTGTGGGATGGAGAAAATCACCTTACCTTTCCCCGGTAGAGGGTGGCAGAGCTAGCTAGTTAGCAACCAGTGACCAGAGTGCCTTATTTAATGAGTCCCCTACTTGAACTTCCTTTTATTGGAAAGAGACAACTGGTGGACAATAAGATGATAAGGGAGAACTTAATTTAAAAAATAACTTCAGGGTGAAGATCCTTTTGCATCACTTTTCTGCTTAAGACCCATCCATTGTGCTTTAGTGATGTCAGGCTAAAGCCTGAGCCCCTTAACTCGGTATACAACTCACTCATCCTACTTGACTGGTGGTACTGAATTTCCCAGATGATTCACACCCTCTATTATGGCCAAACCTTTATTTCTGCTGCTTTCTTTGCTGGGGACATCCTCTCCCCTTTCTCATGGATGTCATTCCTCTAGGCAGTTTGCCTTTGTCAAAGGACAGAAATTGGTATGGACCTAACAGAAGCAGAAGATATTAAGAAGAGGTGGCAAGAATACACAGAAGAACTACACAAAAAATGATCTTCACGACCCAGATAATCATGATCGTGTGATCACCAACCTAGATCCAGACATCCTGGATGTGAAGTCAAGTGGGCCTTAGAAAACATCACTATGAACAAAGCTAGTGGAGGTGTTGGAATTCCAGCTGAGCTATTTCAAATCCTAAAAGATGATGCTGTGAAACTGCTGCACTCAATATGTCAGCAAATTTGGAAAACTCAGCAGTGGCCACAGGAGTAGTAAAGTTTAGTTTTCATTCCAATCCCAAAGAAAGGCAATGCTAAAGAATGCTCACGCAGTTGCACTCATCTCACATGCTAGTAAAGTAATGCCCAAAATTCTCCAAGCCAGGCTTCAACAAAATGTGAACCATGAACTTCCAGATGTTCAAGCTGGATTTAGAAAAGGCAGAGGAACAAGAGATCAAATTGCCATCATCCGTTGGATCACTGAAAAATCAAGAGAGTTCCAGAAAAACATCTACTTCTGCTTTATTGACTATGCCAAAGCCTTTGACTCTGTGGATCACAATAAACTGGAAAATTCTTCATGAGATGGGAATGCCAGACCACCTGACCTGCCTCCTGAGAAATCTGTATGCAGGTCAAGAAGCAACAGTTAGAACTGGACATGGAACAGCAGACTGGTTCCAAATCAGGAAAGGAGTACGTCAAGGCTGTATATTGTCACCCTGCTTATTTAACTTATATGCAGAGTACATCATGAGAAATGCCGGGCTGGATGAAGCACAAGCTGGAATCAAGATTGCCAGGAGAAATATCAATAACCTCAGATATGCAGATGACACCACTCTTAAGGCAGAAAGTGAAGAAGAACTAAAGAACCTCTTGATGAAAGTGGAAGAAGAGAGTGAAAAAGTTGGCTTAAAACTCAACATTCAGAAAACTAAGATCATGGCATCTGGTCCCATCACTTCCTGGCAAATAGATGGGGAAACAGTGGAAACAGTGTCAGACTTTATGTTTTTGGGCTCCAAAATCACTACAGATGGTGACTGCAGCCATGAAATTAAAAGACGCTTACTCCTTGAAAGAAAAGTTATGACCAACCTAGACAGCATATTAAGTAGAAGAGATATTACTTTGCCAACAAAGGTCTGTCTGGTCAAATCTGTGGTTTTTCTAGTGGTCATGTATGGATGTGAGAGTTGGACTGTAAAGAAAGCTGAGTGCCGAAGTAATGATGCTTTTGAACTGTGGTGTTAGAGAAGATTCTTGAAAGTCCCTTGGACTGCAAGGAGATCCAACCAGTCCATCCTAAAGGAAATCAGTCCTGAATATTCATTGGAAGGATTAATGCTGAAGCTGAAACTCCAATACTTTGGCCACCTGATGCGAAGAACTGAGTCATTTGAAAAGACCCTGATGCTGGGAAAGATTGTAGGCAGGAGGAGAAGGGGATGACAGAGGATGAGATGGCTGGCTGGCATCACCGACTCAATGGACATGAGTTTGAGTAAACTCTGGGAGTTGGTGATGGACAGGGAGGCCTGGCATTCTGCAGTCCATGGAGTCGCAAAGAATTGGACATGACTGAGCAACTGAACTGAACTGAACTGGACAAGATTTGAGCCTCTGTGATGATACTCACTGCATTACATTATTGGCAGTAGGAGAAGCTGATGGGGACCAGCCAACCAGTGGGCTCCTCAGGGCAGAGCCATGACTCATTCTCTGTTGGGGCCTATGGCCAGCCAGCCACGTGGGAGGAACTTGGTAAATGCATCTTGAATGCCTGCATCCCTAAGGTAATGACTCAATGAAGAAAAGGACTTCAGTTTCACTGTCCTGCCCTTCACCCAACCGATTCCCTCTACAACATCAAATATGGCTTATATTAACTAAGCTTCTCTCATCTGTCAAGAGGGAATACTACTGTCTTCCTGATGACTTTTGTGAGGGAGAAATGAGTGAATTCACATAAAAAGCAGTGCCCGGCATTCAGTAAGCACTCAATGAATGCACAGTAGTATTGTTCTCTGTAAATAAGTTTGCTGTTGTTTTTCAGTCGCTAAGTTGTGTCCAGCTCTTTGCAACCCCATTGACTGTAGCTTGCCAGGCTCCTCTTCCATGGGGTTTTTCAGGCAAGAATACTGGAGTGGGTTGCCATTTCCTTCTCCAGTAAATAATTTGAGAGACACCAAACCCAGAGTTGTCCTGGAAACAAGAAATGTCACCTCTCTTAGTCATTAGACCCACCATTAACAACTTGAAAATGCTTCTAGAAAGTGACCTCTGGAATATTAGCATCAGACCTGGGACCAGGAATCAGACTCTGGGAGACCATCATCGGGACCCACTCAGGCTGCCAGTTCTGCCAGGAGTCGCCTGGCCAATGGTGGTCAGGCGGGGCTGGAGGAAACTCCTAGCAGAGCCCGTGCCAGTCCCTGGCTAGGCTTTACTTAAGTCAGGGGAAGGAATTCATGCTGGGTAAATGAGGTAATGAATGTGCAAGTGCTTTGCAAATTGCAAAGTGCTATACAAATGTGAAGCATTGTTACACTCATCTATTTCTCTTCTTTGTGCTCCTAGGGCTTCCTAATGGGAACTCTTTTTGAAAGTCTTAGGCTGGCTTTCAGTTAACTAAAGGAAAAGAGCATGTGCAGGGTGGTAGGAAGGGGGGGTATCCTGTGCACCCCAAGAGTAGCAGAAGTCCAAGCTAGGAAAGGGGAGGGACTTGCTGGCAATAGGAACTAGGACATGAAAAGGCTAAACGTGTGGTGATTAGTCCCTCCCAACCTGGACCATTTCCCAGGGCTGGGCTATCCTAGAACTGCTCAAATCATTCTAAAGAGACAGTTTGGCTTGTGCTGAGAAGGGTGAGCACAAACCCAGGGCCCTAGTGTCTGTGAATAAGTGTGGAGTGCAATGGACAGTGTCCCTAATTCCTGCCTCCTGCTTTGCCCAGGCCACTACAAACCATCTCCAGCTGCTTTGTCCAAAAGACACAGAGGGAAGAACTCGACTCTAACATCCTTACACTAGGTTCATTTGCTTCCAACTGTGCCTAGCCTGCTCCCAGGCTTCCCTCCCCACCTCACAGCCGTGGGTAACCAGGCAACTGCAGAAATTCATGATGGTTTACATCTCAGCTTCAACAAGGTCCAGCCAGCCTGGACAGAGGAGCCAAGGCACCAGACCCATTTCCCAGGCCATTGTTCATGAGTTTATGATTAAACTCAACTTGCTCATGTTTATTTTGCCAGGAGCTGAGTAGCCCCACCTAGAGAGAATCACATGAAATCTCAGCCTCTTAGATCCCACTAGGCTGTGAGATCCCACTAGGGTGTGAGAACAAAACCTTACATGATTGCAGAGATAATCATGAAGATAATATCTCCTTCAATGCCTGGAGCTATCTACACCATGGGCTTCCCAATGGTGGAGGTCATTGGGAAATGGAAAGCTGGAAACAGCAGACAGCTCCTAAGCTATGAAGCTTAATCATGAAGTGGGAATCATGTCCCCATATCTGCTTGTTCATTGCTTCATACCCAGCACCTGGCACAGTTCCTGTAGACTAGGGTCTAATGTGTTTGTTCACTTAGTGAATAAATGAGTGAATATGAGTGGATCATCCCAAGGCAAATTTCAAAGATCTCAGTAAGAAAGTGTTGAAATAGGTTTTTGCCCAAATGTCAACTGATTTTCCCATGGTTAACCATATACATCATTTCCTCAAACAAATGGGTGTGACTTAGAGAGGCCATTGAAGATGTAAAGGCAATGTAGGTGGTTGAAGAATTTCATAAACCGAGGACAGGGGCAGGGAGTGAGCATGGTATGCTCAGGGAACAGTGAAAACTAGAGGGGTCAGATGTTAAACTCCTGCTATTTGAGTAAATGGTTTCATTCAAGACTTTCTGATCTCTTAGAATGACATTTAATCTTTCCTACTCCACCCCTCCCCCAAAGGGCATTTAAAAACTGCAACTAGAATTGAAGAAAGTCCATAAGTCATTGTCTGGTCTTGCTGTTCCCAGTCTTCCGAGTGTATCAAAAGCATCTGTGAAGCTTTAGGATCCATAACTGTCCGGGCTCCGTCACAAACCCATTCCATCAGGCCTTCTAAAAGTAGAGCCTGGGGGGCAAGTTGCAAAAACTTCACGGTTGATATTGATGCTCTGAAAACAACTAGCCTAGTTATTCATTTCACACAATTCATGGAGTATTTTCACAACATAAAAAGCATTGCTTTTTTAGATGGCGCTTCCTAGTTTCTGGAGTTTCTTCAAGTGTGCCCTCAAAGTGGTTTCCACATCCCATGTGCCTACCATGTGACCAGGTAGAGAGCAGAGGGATCCTCAAATTGTCCACAAAGAGCAGCATGGCTGTTTGCCCTTGGTTGGCTGTACCGCTGAGCATGTGGACACAGCACAGGCGAGTTTTGTTGGAGGTGGAGGACAGGTAGAGCCTATGGCTTTGACCAGAGGGACTGTCAAAAGAGTAGGATACCTGTGGCCATTCTCCAGAAGTGTCAAAGGCAGTGTATTCCAGGCCTAAGTGACTCACTCATTAATTTTTCCTTCATTCATCAGCTGTTTACCGAATGCCTACTACATGCCAGGCACTGCATGCTGTGTGAGATGGCATCTGTCTGCCTCCTGAAAATGGCAGTCGGGCTGGGATGTCATGGGCAGACAGAGACAGTGCATGTCAGCAAATAAATAATTTTTAAACAGATTCCAGTAAGAATGACAGTAAATAAATAATTTTTATACAGATTCTAGTAAGAATGACAGTCAATAGAGAAAGCCTCCAACTACTCTTCACACTGTTTGGATTCTACTCAACCCTACATGGGTCAGTGGGTGTGGCCACTTGCATCCCATGACACACTGCCCATAATGCCTGGGTTTTGCTCAGCTCTCCATCCTCCTCCATCTCCCTCACGTTCTCTATGTAATTTGCATTTTAACGTGAGCTGATGCTAAATATTTTACAGATGAGGCAGCTGAGGTCTGAAGAGCACATGGCCAGTGAGTGGGGTGGTGGGCTTGGCTTCGGGCTTTGAACCCCTCCTTGTCCTTCTCTTTCAAGTCTCTACCCACCTCTCTTCAGTCCCCAGAGTAGATTGCCTCAGTTCCTTCTCTATTTAATTTTCTTTATTATAGTCAAGACTTCAATTAACTTTTCTCTGTAGAACGACTGTATTAGGCAAAAGTTTGTGTGGGATCCAATAAAACGTCAGATGATATTGAGCCTACGTCAGGCAGAGCCTGCAGCATGATAAGTTATTATGTGTAAATGTTACAACTTTATTTTGAGGAGAATACATGTGTACTATCAAGCTGTTTTATGGATACGCAGCATGATTGATTACAGCACGCAGATTTGTCACAACAAGATAAACTCAGATAGAATAGTCTGGATAGTTAGGCCTCAGCAGTATGTTATCAAAAGACGACTCTAGGAATGATAATTCCTCTCATTTCAGCAATTCTTGATGCCACTCCCCAGTAAAAATCCATTTCGAGAGAGCTGACTTCTGATGCTGGGGGGATTCCTCTTCGCTCTTGGGTCTTTTTCCATTTATTCAGCGACGAGTCATAGAAGGCTGTGTTTGCCATCAAAGCCGCAACCACAGCTGGGACTTGGCCCAAAGTGGGCAGGTGTTGGGGGTGGGGACCTAGGGTTGCTGCCTTGAAACAGCCCATTTGTCAGCTAACAAATAGGCAAACGTGAAAAAATGGCCATGATTTGTGTAGCACATAAAATAGTTGGGTAAAAATGGATTATATCAAGTAGCAGACTATTTTGCAGATCAGCCCCAAGCAACTTGTTGCTAAACAATAACTGGATGGAATTCGTCAGCAGCTTTTCAAATAACCATTTGTTTGTGAAACAAAGAATTGGTTGAATGACTTAAATCAAGCTCAAGCCTGCAGCTCTTCCTTGAAGCCATTGCTGACTCCATGGGCGATATGGTGGTGTTCTTTGAGTTCCTCTATGGTCTGGGCCCGCTCTTTAGACAATGAGTCACCCATGTGCATTCCCTTGGATCCCCGTCCTGACTTATGACTTCTCTTTGTTACACACTTTTTTGTGTGTGTGATTATAGAGAGGTGTCATGATGCAGTGGAAGGGAGTTCTAGATCTGAAGGGCAAAACCCTGTGCTGGTATCTTTCTCTATTGCCCATGGGGTCCCTGACTCCAGGCAAGGCACTTCTCCTGAGCCACAGCCCCATCATCTGAAAAGCAGGGACGATGACACCTGTCTTATTTATCTTGCAGGATTGTGAGAAGCAAGCAGGCAAATAAAATATTTGAAGGCACTTTCTAAACCATGTAGTTCTACCTGAGAAATACTTATGAAGTGCCCGAGACCACTGCACTTGCCTTGGATACAGATATGGTCTCTTCTGTTTTATTTTCCTGATCAATCTTCTCAGATCTCAACTTCTCTTATCAGGGGGTCCAGTTCCTTATTTCTTACCCATGGCCATGAACAAAAGTAGGGAGACAGAAAACAGAAAGCTCTGCTCACCATGACATACCTGCTTGGGGGTGGTGCTTTTACTGCATCCTGGTCTACAGGGCCTGTGTTGTCTGTGGGCCCTTTCATGGTGTGCTCCTGATGCCCTTGTGGGTCCAGATCCCTCTTGTTGTTCAGTTGCTCAGTTGTGTCCAACTCTTTGTGACTCCATGGACTGCAGCATGCCAGGTTTCACTACCCTTCACCATCTCCCGGAACTTGCTAAACTCATGTCCATTGAGTCGGTGATGCCATCCAACCATCTTGTCCTCTGTTGTCCCCTTCTTCTCTACTCACCACCATTTTTGGGGTTTCCTATACTTGGATTCTCACTCGCATGTGCTTAGCCACTGTTTCCCCAAAGTACTTCTCCAGAGGGACTGGGTCCCGAGGCATTTCCAGTTTCCTCACAAAATCACCTTGTCCCCATGAAACCTCATAAATACTAGGATTCATCCTGGGTCACCAGTTTGCCTCCATCTTCCCTGTTGTGAGGTGCCCTTTGGAGTTCCAGCCATGCTTTCTTGCTAGAGGTTAGCATCCCGAGTAAGAGCAAGGATTCTGGAGATCAGCCTGCATCAGATCAAACTGCGGTCTCACCATTTCCTAGCAGTAGGACTTTGGGATTTTAGCCTCTCTGAACCTCAGCATTTTCATCTGTAAAATGGAAATAAAATGGTACCATGTCATAGGACTTCTTTAAAAATTAAATAATAGATATAAAGTCCTTGCAAGTGTCTGGCATGAAATAAGAAATATAGACATGTTATTAGCTGTTATCTATTATGACTTATTGGGACTACCCTGTGGCTTAGGTGGTAAAGAATCTTCCTGCAATGAGGGAGACCTGGGTTTGATCCCTGGGTCAGGAAGATCCCCTGGAGGAGGAAATGTCAACCTACTCCAGTATTCTTGCCTGGAGAATTACATGGACAGAGGAGTCTGGCAGGCTACAGTTCATGGGGTCACAAAGAGTGATGAACACTCTTTGTTTGTCTTAGTGACTAATACGCATGCATACACCCACACATTATGACTGATCATGGTCACAGTGATCCAGACATACAAGTTCCCCTACTTTGAAGCTGTGCTGCAGGGATTAGGGTGTGGGCTATGTCCCCCTCCAAAGGCTCCTGGACTCCTAATACAACTAATACAACTTAGTCCACGCCCTTTGCTTCCACGACACTTGCCAAGAGTTAGATCTGCTAAAGCGAACAGAAAGGGGCAGAGGAGAAGTTGTATCCATCAGCTTTTGCTGTGCACAAAAATCATTACCAAAATGCAGGGGTTTAAAATGAAAACTGTTTCTTTAATTCATGGTTTGTTGTTCTGGGCTGGTTCAGCTGATCTCTGCTGGATTCTTCTCAGGCATCTCTTGTCACCTGGTAGGGTGGCTGGTGGCTTGATGGGCTGAGATGTTCACTCACACGTCTGAAAGTTGGTGGGCTATTGGTCAGGAATTGGCTGACTGTTGGCTGAGGCTCTCAGCTTCCAGCAGGCTAGTTGTATCTTCTTCACACAGTTGTTTCAGGGTTGCAAAGATGGCAAAATAAGAAGCTATGAGAACTTTAAAAAAATATTTATTTATTTGGCTGCACCAGGACTTAGTTACGGTATGCAGAATCTCCAGTTCCCTAACCAGGGATCAAACCTGGGTCCCCTGCATTGGGAAGGTGGAGTCTTAGCCACTGGAACCCACCAGGGAACCACCTGCCAGTACAAGAACTTTCCAAGCCTAAGCATGGAAATCACACATTCTTTTGGTCAAACCCAATTCTTAATGGAAGATTCTTGGCTGCTAAGAATCTGTGGTTATTAGCAGTTAATTACGATAGTAAACCCTTTGCTTAAGACAATGGACTCTTTCTTAGTTTCCATTTGCATTCTAAGAGGGCCGGTAAATGCATCTTTACCAGCGGGACTCACTCTCTCTTTTAAACTAATTACACATCCACTCTGTGCCAGGCACACTGCCTACAGAAAGATCAGGTGGTCAGAGAGTACTCAGGGAGAAGGGGGAAGGAAGTTTGGAACGGCTCTGCTAGTATCTTGTGGGGGCATAGCCTGGTCTAGAGGCAGTAGAAAGGCCTTCCTGAGAAAGTGAAGTTAAGCCTGAGTTGAAGGATGTCAGGAGAGAGCCATGTCTGGGGGTTGAGAGTAGTAAAATGTAAGGATCCAAATGAAGTTATGGAAGAAGATCACCCCATCTTGCTCCCTTAGTTACAAGTGAGAACAGTGAGGCCTGGATTCTCCCACATTTAGGGGAAGAGCAGAGACCCGGGCCTCCTGGCTGCCCTGTCTTGATTTGTACCTAGAATTAGATCAACAAATACATTTCAGCTAAAGGTGCCTTGGAAAGTCCATTACAGACTCAGTCATTTTTCAGTCTCTGATTCTACCCCACTCTTAGGAATTCCACATTTCTTCCACCCCTGGCTCTCATATCCCATGTATCTCTAAAAGCAAAGATCCGCTCTGAACTGGCTGGTGAGGAACCAAAACAGATGACCCCTTCACGTCTGGTTGTGTGGCCTGTGGACCCATGTGGCCAGCGAGGCACCTCCACTATGGGCCATGCCAAGGGACCAAGCCTAGCCCCCAAACTGCAGGTAACATGTCAGAAGATGCAACCACCAAGAATTCCATCAGATATTGTTTGGTTGCAAGAAGGTGCAAGAAGCCATGAATCTATCATTAGGCAACTGGAACACTTGGATCCTGCCTGAATTAGAAACATGCTACCCAGCAGGGTGTTGGCTCTCCTTTTGGCCTTAATTTCTAGCTGAGGACATGGACTGTCCCCAGTCTGACAGAAGTCAACCATGACCTCCACCCCAGGCCATTGTGCCACACTTTGCTCTACAGCCTTCAAAGCATCCACAAGATCATCATCTCATGAGATGATGATCTCACAAAACTCTATCTAGATGCCAGATGGAAAAGTTCTCATTGAGTATATGAGGAAATAGAGGCTCAGAGGGGCTTGGAGACTTGCTTAAAGCCTCCAGTTAGTGGGGGCTTGATCCACAACATAAGGCCAACCCTTGAGCCTTCAAGAATAGAACTTTTATGGAGAAAAACAGAACAAACAGCCTCTGGCTTGGCAACAGACCATATCCTCAGGGTCTCCTGCACCCTGTACAGGTCTTGTCAAACCCAATCAGCCCAGGTGTTAATACATTCTCAAGCCCTTCTCTCTCTCTCTCTCTTTTTTTGGCTGCACCAGGATGCATGCAGAATCTTACTTCCCTGACCAGGGATCAAGCCTGTTCCTCCTGCAGTGGAAGCACAGAGTCTTAACCACTGGACTGCCGGGGAAGTCCCCGGGGAAGTCTCTTTGATTCAACTTTCTTGCACATGACCTGGCCTGCCTACAACCTCTGTATGATGCTTCCAGCCCCACACGGCCAGAGCAGGTTGTCAATGGGAAGCAGAGGATACAAGACTTATTGCATGACACAGACACTACAACATCTACCCGACTAGAGGTCAGTCTCTGGTGGGCAGGCAAGGAATCCTGGAGCCATGCCTTATTTAGCCGAATCGATGCACACAGATTGCCCAGCTGTTAGACATGGAGGAAGGACCACAGGGAGCTCCCGGGGTGAGGAAGCCTGGCTTAGAATATCTGACAAGGGGGTGGTGATTAGACTCCTTTTGTGTTGTTGAGAGCAGATCTAGGGCAAACTGCTGAGAGTGCCGGGAAGCAGATTGTAATCCACTGGGAGGAAGAACTTTCTACCCCTTCAGAGCTGTCCAGAAGGAGAAGGCTTTGTCTTAAGTGATCGCCTATCTGTCATTCAGGGGAGTTGCCAGTCCCATTGCTGAAGAGCAAGAGCTGACAGAAGAGGCTTTTTCAGTCAAACTGAAGCCCATCAATTTCTCTTTATTAGGCCCAACCATTGGTCCTAATTTTAGATTCTGGAGCGGCATCAAATAAAGCTAATCACTCTTGCACATTTTACAAGAGGGGCTTGTAAATGAGTTTCTAATTGGTGGAATTTCAGGCATGGTTATAAAGTGCAATGAAGAATTTCAGGCCAGTGGGGAGATATTTTGGGGAAGTGTGGTCTTTTCACAGCCCTTAAATCATGCCTCAGAGCTGACCAGCCACCATCAAGGGTTGGACGAACATAGTAGAAATTCGTTTAATGTTCAATTGCTGAAGATTCTTTTGGTGGGAGTGAAATGGCATCAGTATGGTGTTAGAAGTTTTCTTGGAGCTTTGGCGAATGTCCCTTGCCTTTTAGACTCTGATAGTGAAACTGAGGTTCCCAATTTAAGAAATGGTAGGGGCAGGAGGGGGCTTGCAAATGATCCGAGCATTTGGTCTGCTTGCTTGCAGAGATTTGTGGAAAGAATGAATGTAAGTAGTGCTTACAACATCTGCAGGCTAGGTCTGAGAGGAGTTCTACCTCCTGGTACTGGCCACGGAAGTCATTACTGGAGGTGCTCTGGCTTCTGCCTTTGTGGTCACTGTGAATTGAGAGCAACATTCAATAGGACCCCAGAGGTATTTGAACCTTCTGCTGGAAGTCACAGCAGGGACCGGTGACACTGCCAGCAAGGTGTGTGTTCAGGGTCTCTGCCTCCCCTCTCTGTATCACTTCCCTTCTGCCCTTTTCTGCATGCACATTGTTTTGGATCACACTGGGTCCCAAGTATTGTGGAAGCAGAAATATGTCTCTGTAGCTCTCACTGAGGTGCTAGTGGCTTACTCTGTGCAGTCTGCATGCCCCTGGAAGGTGGCACAATCAATTTCCCAGGTATTTCTTGCTTTCCCCATCTTCCTTGTTTTTTTAACTGGCCAGCATTACTCCTTCTTTCTGGCGATAGCTAGGAAACATAGCCTGGTTCTCTATGCATGTATTCATCCATCCATGCATCCACTCATCCATGCATCCAACTCATCCATGCGTCCATCCATCCATGCACACCTGCATTTGACAAGCACTTTCAGGGCTTTCATATAGAGTCAGACGCTGTGTTAGGCATGATGGGTAAAATGTGTTAGGCACTCAAGGTAAAATGAGGTGCTTGCATGAGTAGCTGAGAGACAAGCCTCCAAATATACAAGTTCAGTACAATGAGACAGTGACTGCAACAGAGGTTTGTGCAAAGGGCAGGAAGACCCAGGGAAGGCATGGCTGCCTGTGGAACTCAGGGAAGGTGTGAAAGGAGCCTTGATAAGTGAGTCAGCATTTTCCAGGCAGACAAGTGGACAGAGAGCGCTCTGTGCAGGGTGCAGAGGTAAGGGGCGGCATGCTATTTAAAGAGAGGTTCTAAGGGGGCAGACTTCAGCTTGTGCTCCCTGTTGTACATCTGCTCATAGTGGATGCTTGTCCTTTCTAGAGTGCACAGCTTTGCATGTATCATTAAATTTATACACATGAATGAATATTTTACTTTCTAGCAAACTAATACATGTACATGAATTACAAAATTCAAATTTATGTCAAGACTTACCAAAAAACCTGGCTGTTCCTCTACCTCCTGTTCCTCACTCCTGAGTCTTAATCCCTAGAAACACCATTTTCAACTTTTGGAGCTCTTGGTACTGCTATTTACCTTCATGTTTTTAAATATGTTATTACACTGTTTTATCTTCAGGACATGATTTTTAAACAAATTTCTATCTACAGAAGTGAAGACTTTCTCTCAGCTGATACACCACCCCTTCTCTTTCTTCCATCCTCCCAGCTTAGTTATATTGCAATCTTTTGAGTGGATTTTAATATTTTCATATGTATATTTATGAAAATATTCTTAAAGGGATACAAATATGATTATTTCCTTTCTTAAGCAACCTTTTGTTTTTGTAAGAGCTAAAAATGGTTTAATAATTTTCCCAGTTTTCTATATTGTTTTTGTTGTTCAGTCACTAAGTTCAACTCTTTGCGACCCCATGAATTGCAGCATGCCAGGCTTCCCTGTCTTTCACTATCTCCCTGAGTTTGCTCAGACTCATGTCAATTCAGTCAGTGATGGCATCCAACCATCTCATCCTCGGCTGCTCCCTTCTCCTGCCCTCAATCTTTCCCAGCATCGGGGTCTTTTCCAATGAGTCAGCTCTTCGCATCAGGTGGCCAAAGTATTGGAGCTTCAGCTTCAGCATCTGTCCTTCCAGTGAATATTCAGGGTTGATTTCTTTTAGGATTGACTTGTTTGATCTCCCTACTGTCCAAGGGACTTTCAAAGCACCACAGTTCGAAAACATCGATTTTTTAGCACTCAGCCTTTTTTATGGTCCAACTCTCACATCTGTATATGATTCCTGGAAAAACCATAGCTTTGACTATACCTACCATTGATACCAAAATCCTTAGGTACCAAAATCCCTTAGACAAACCCACTGCATGACTGGATGGTGCTGTTTTTTCTAGAGACCATCCTTCGGGGGCCCCAACCCCTAGCTCCATTTGATCTGGACCGGCCCCTTCTGGGCCCACGGCACCCCTCCTGCCTCAGTTTCCCCTGCACCACTTTCCTCTGGAAAAGGAAGAGACCTCCTTCTTCCAGGATCTCATGTCTTCTTTGTATCACTGTCTTACTTTGGTGAAGATCCTCTTCCAGAAGCTTTTCATGAAAACACACATGGGGTAAGATTTTAAAGCTCTTTTTTAAAATTGGAGCATAATTGCATTGGAATGTCGTGTTAGTTTCTGCAGTACAACAAAGTGAATCAGCTATATGTCTACATATATCCCCTCCCTCTTGAGCTTCCCTCCCACTCCCACCCATCTCACCCCTCTAGGTCATCACAGAGCCCAGAGCCGAGCTCCCTGTGCTGTATAGCAGCTTCCCATTCGCTATTTATTTTACATATGGTAGTGGATACACGTCAAAGCTTCTCTCTCAGTTTGTCCCACCCTTTCCACCCCCTCTGTGTCCATATGTACATTCTCTACATCTGCATGTCTATCCCCCTCCCCCCGCAAATAGGATCATCAGTACCATTTTCTAAATTCCATACATATGCATTAATATAGGGCATTTGTTTTTCTCTTTCTGACTTTATTCTGTATGGCACTCTCTAGGTTCATCCACATAGAGCTCTTATGTGTCTGAATATGTCTATTATCTCTTCACATTTGACTTACCAGTTGGCTGGATATAGAATTCTAGGATGGAAATGCCTCGTTTTGCAATATTTCAGATTCTAGTGTTACTATTGAGAAGTCTGGTGTTTTCCTGATTTCTAGCCTTATAACGTGAGATCTCTTTTCCATTCTTCCTTGGGAGTTTTTATTCCTACTCTTTATCCTTGGCGTTTTGAAATTTCACAATGAGATGTGTAGATTCACATCTTTTTGTCATTCACATATTTGACCTTTTGATAGAATCTTTATACCTGAAATTTCATACCCTTTAGTTCTGGAAATCTCCGTGGGATTTATTCTTTGTAATCACCTTTCTTGTTCTCTCTGGGCTCTCTTATTGAGATGTCTATTAAGAGGCTATTGGATTTCCCTGAAGGATGTTTTAGTTTCCTTATTATTTCTTTTCTTCACTCCATTTCATTGTCCTTTGTCTACTTCCCAACAGATTTCTTAGATTTATCTTCTAGAAGTCTTTTTTATTTTTCATTATATTTATTCCATATTTGACATCCATACACTTTTCTTTTCTGACTGTTCTCTTATAATAGCTTTCTGTTCTTGTTGCATATCTACTTATTTTTCTGAAGATATTAGCTATAGTTTTTTTTTTAAAGAATTCTTTTGCCTCCTGCTTCACCTTTGTTTCCTGAGTCTCTTATTTTCAATTTCTGCTGTTTTTTTGTTGGAGTTCTTCTTAAATGCCTGCTGATCCTTGACTATTCACATTTCAGAGTGTGGAAATACTCCATGGGACTGACTGTAATTCTGTGATTATGGGTGGACCTTTTTGACTGATGGGCTTCAGTGTGGCATGATTGGGTCCTGGACATTTTGTTAGTCAACTCACAAATGTCAGACCCTCTAGCAATAAACCCTCTAGCTTTTGGTCTTATTGTCAGTATTCTGGGACCCCAGAAGGTGAAGGAAATGGAATATCTCATTAGTGCATCTTTAGACTTGACTTTATGTGGCTGCTAGTTCTAAAGGAGACAGGCTTGAGGCCTGACCCTTAGACCACCTGTATTTAGGAAAGAGGAGGATGGTGAAGTTAATGAAGGGGACAGAGGAGTGGCCAAGAGATCCAGGGAGGGGGAAATGATCAACAACCAAGATGTTCACTCTGTTTTCTTTAGGCAACCATTGAGCATGTTACAGTGGAGGTAGAATCTAGCTTGTGGGAGGGAGCTTTGGGATTCAAAGTTATGAAACCTTGTGTGCCTGTGTGCTTAGTCGCTTCAGTGATGTCTGACTCTTTGCAACCCTATGGACTGTAGCCCAACAGGCTCCTCTGTCCATGGGATTCTCCAGGCAAGAATACTACAGCGGGTTGCTATGCCCTCCTCCAGGGGATCTATCTGACCCAGGGTTTCAACCCACATCTCCTATGGCTCCTGTATTGTAGGCGGATTCTTTACTGCTGAGCCACCTGGAAAGCCCAGCTTGTGGGAAAAAAGAAGGAAATGGAGGAAAGAAAGCTAAATGGCTCTGTAGAAATTAAACTCTCCATCTCACTAGAAACTTGTCCTTCCATTGGCATTGCTGGCTAGAGTTCACATTCCTCCCAAATGATCTGAGTATATTCTGGAGAAATAGGGAATGCATACACATCAGCCATCAGAAGTGATTGACAGGAGACACCAGGGATTCTTAAATGTATGAAAGTAAAACAAACACTTTATTTAAGGAAAAGGCAACTTGGAAAAAAAAAGCCTAATAAATAACTCAGTACAGCTGGCTTAAGCACTTTAAAGCCAGTGTCTGTGATAAGCAATGAAAACATTAATATAAAATGCTTCACCATAAATGAGTACAATTCAGGCTGATGTATTGCAGCTGAGCTGGCTGTTGGATGGCATGCTTTTAAAGCGATGTTTACAATTGGTCTCTTTTCCTTTGGTAACTAGAGGCAGAAATGGCTGGAAGCCTTGCCAGGGTGTGGCTTGGAGCCTTGGAAGGGTGGGAGCCTGCTGGGTGGCTGGTCCCCCACTATGTTCCTAAGCAGCTCAAGACAGGGCAGGCAGGAAGCTCACAGCAGGGCGGTGCCAGGCCTGTGTGGCGAACAGGAGCCTGGGTCTCATCAGTGGCCAGCTGTGAGATCTGCAAACAGGGGGGCCAGGTTTCTGGGCTCTCTGTCTCTTCAGCTAGTCCTGGAGGTCACAAAGGGTGTTCCTTGGGTGTTTCAAGACCAATGCCTGCCCCTGCTGACTCCCTGCTTCTCTGTCCTGCAGCCTCTTGGCAGTGATGCCCCTTGATATCCCCAAAGTCCATGCAAAATAAGCCCGTGTTTCATTTTGACATTTTAAAATTTACAAACTGGAGGGGAAAATGCCAATTGTTTACCATGTCAATGTGGTTATGGAAGAATTAGATAAAATGTCATATGACAGAATGTAAACACCTTTTAAAAACTGTGTGAGTAATCTGATAATCATCCTCTATTAGGTAATAATAATAATAAGAGCAGCTCATGTTTGCTGAATGCTAATTTCATGCCAGGCCCCAGGTGAGCACCCAGTGATCCATCCTGGGGATGTAGCCACATGCTTCCTGTGGTCCTGGCTCTGTGCCTGTGTGGACAATCTTTTCACAGCCTCTGAAAGCCCTTTATTTTTCCCTGTCATAGGCTTTGGGCTTCCACCATGGCTCAGTGGGTTAAGAATCTGCCTGTAATGCAGGAGACACAGGAGATGCGGGTTCCCAGGAGGAGGAAATGGCAACCCATCTAGTATTCTTGCCTGGAAAATTCCATGGATAGAGGAGCCTGTCCTATGGACTGGTGGGCTATAGTCATAGGGTTGCAAAGAGTTGGACATGACTGAAACGCACGTACACATGTCTCAGGCTCCACTAAGATTCTGCTTCTCCTTTGTTGCCAACACCTGTTTTTCTGTCCCAGGTTTCCAGCAACCCTGGTGGTTGGTTGGGGAACTGCAGCTGTTTTGTTGATTCTTTGTCATTGTTTTCAAGACATAAATTACAGGCCCTTTCCTTAAAGTGTTCAACTATCAATCATTACAGGGAAAAATAAACAAAACAGAGGAGATGATGGAGAGGTCAAAGATGCTGGGTTCTCTTGGTGGTTGTTACTGGATAGTGGTTCCTGAACTGTTTCTTAACCAATGATGCCAAAGCCTCCCAAGGAGGGGGCTGGAAGCCTCTCCAGCTGTGTCTGGGTTCTCACCAACAGCCCGTGATGGCTTAGGAGTGAGGCCAGACCACTCAGACCCACCGCTGACCCCACTGGCTAAGTGGGGTGACCCCACTCAGTGACCCCATGCTACCGGGGCTGGGTGCCATCCCACCCGCTGAGTCCCACATCAGGGGAGGAATCGGGCTGCTTCTCTGGACCCCAGCATTTCTTTTCTCTCTGAACTCAGATAAACCTACACTGTTTCCTGCCAGATTCCTGTGGCTTCTGCCACAGGTAACCGCAAATGGAGTGGTTTAAGACAGAACGACTGTGTTCTCTTACAATTCTGGAGGTCAGATGTCTGAGCCAGGCCTCACTGGGCTAAAATCAGGGTGTTGGCAGGGCTGCATTCCTTCTGGAGTATCTTGAGGTGAATCATTCTTTTTGGCCTTTTCCAGCTTTCAGAGGCTGCTCACATTCTTTGGCTCCTGGCCCCCTTTCATCCTCAAAGTCCACCGTGGCGGCTGAGTCCCCACCGCCTGTCACTCTGATGCTGACACTCTGTCTTCCTCTTGCATCTTTTAAGGACCCTTGTGATGCCATTGTTCCCACCTGAATAATTCAGGCTCATCTCCCTATTAAAAGTCAGTTAATTAGCAACATTATTTCATCAGCATTTAATTAATTGCTTAATCCCCTCCTTCAGAAAGATCCCCTGGAGAAGGGAATGGCTACTCACTCCAATATTCTTACCTGGTGAGTCCCATGGACAGAGGAGCCTGGCAGGCTACAGTCCATGGGGTCAGAGTTAGACACAACTTAGTGATAAACAACAACTGTGTGTGTGTGTGTGTGTGTTTGTGTGTGTGTGTTTAGGATAGTCTATGTTGGTCATAATGTGTGTATGTTGGTCCAGTGTGTATGTGTGTATATATATATATATAGTTTTCATTCCAATCCCAAAGAAAGGCAATGCCAAAGAACATTCAAACTACCACACAATTGCACTCATCTCACACGCTAGTAAAGTAATGCTCAAAATTCTAAAGCCAGGCTTTAGCAATACGTGAACTGTGAACTTCCAGATGTTCAAGCTGATTTTAGAAAAGGCAGAGGAACCAGAGATCAAATTGCCGACATCTGCTGGATCACTGAAAAGGCAAGAAAGTTCCAGAAAAACATCTATTTCTGCTTTATTGACTATGCCAAAGCCTTTGACTGTGTGGATCATAATAAACTGTGGAAAATTCTGAAAGAGATGGGAATACCAGACCACCTGACCTGCCTCTTGAGAAATCTGTATGCAGGTCAGGAAGCAACAGTTAGAACTGTACATGGAACAGCAGATTGGTTCCAAATAGGAAAGGGAGTACATTAAGGCTGTATATTGTCACCCTGCTTATTTAACTTATATGCAGAGTACATCATAAGAAATGGTGGGCTGGATGAAACACAAGCTGGAATCAAAATTGTTGGGAGAAATATCAATACCCTCAGATATGCAGATGACACCACCCTTATGGCAAAGTGAAGAACTAAACAGCCTCTTGATGAAAGTGAAAGAAGAGAGTGAAAAAGTTGGCTTAAAGCTCAACATTCAGAAAACTAAGATCATGGCATCTGGTCCCATCAGTTCTTGGGAAATAGATGGGGAAACAGTGGAAACAGAGGCTGACTTTATTTTTCTGGACTCCAAAATCACTGCAGATGGTGATTACAGCCATGAAATTAAAAGACTCCTTGGAAATTAAAAGACTCCTTGGAAGGAAAATTATAACCAACCTAGACAGCATATTGAAAAGTAGAGACATTACTCAAAGGTCCATCTAATCAAGGCCATGGTTTTCCCAGTAGTCATGTAAGGATGTGAGAGTTGGACTGTAAAGAAAGCTGAATGCCAAAGAATTGATGCTTTTGAACTGTGGTGTTGGAGAAGACTCTTGAGTCCCTTGGACTGCAAGGAGATCCAACCAGTCTATCCTAAAGGATATCAGTCCTGGGTGTTCATTGGAAGGACTGATGTTGAAGCTGAAACTCCAATACTTTGGTCACCTGTTGTGAAGAGCTGACTCATTTGAAAAGACCCTGATGCTAGGAAAGATTGAAGGCAGTCGGAGAAGGGGATGACAGAGGATAAGATGGCTGGATGGCATCACCGACTCCATGGACGTGAGTCTGAGTGAACTCCGGGAGTTGGTGATGGACAGGGAGGCCTGGCGTGCTGCGATTCATGGGATCACAAAGAGTCGGACATGACTGAGTGACTGAACTGAACTGAACTGAACTGATATATATATATATATATATATATATATATATAATTTCTAAGATAGAGGGGGAAGGATCATTCTGGCAACCCCCTCTCAGTGGAAGGCCAGCCACTCCTCCAGATGTGGTCAGGCTGCTCATCCAGGGCACATCGCACAGCTCTGGGACCATGTTTTGGATCCACCACTATGTCATTTTGGATAAGCCACTTCACCTCTTTGAGCCTCAGTTTTCTTGTTCCCCTGATGGGAAGATCTCATTTAAAGAGTGTGGGAAGAAAAGTAGCAGATGTGGAATTCTTCTTCCTTTCACTACTTGCCTCTCCCCACCTTTCACACTCGTCCACTCTTCCTTCTCCTCGTCCTCATTGTGCTTCATGCATTTCTAAAGCGTCCAGGAATAGGGTGCTGCTATTTTCAGGACCCCTCCTTCCATCTCTCTCCCTCCCCCTCTCTTTCTTTCTCTCTGTCACACACAGACATGCATGTACAGACACACACATACACCTGGTTTGTGAATGAGAGTTAAACTCACAGGAGGGAGAAGCTGAGGACACGGAGGGGAGGTTTAGGCAGTGGAGTTATGGATGGAGGAGGGGAAGGCCTTGGGCCCAGAATCATCTAAATTGATAACTCAAACAGTTTTTGGATTTGAGAGCCCATTCCCCAGGCCCAATGCTGCTTTCCAAGCTCTTTTTTTTTTCTTCCATTTGGGAAAGTGATAGCTGAGCAGCATCGCAGAGTGGGAGGGGGAGAGGGGTATTTTTTAGAGGCTGAATTCACCAGGAGTGATTTCTGAACCAAAAAGCAACCCAGACAACTCCTGTCCCTACCAGAAAATCTGCACATAAAGGACTGGGGGAAAAAGCCAGCTCTTCAGACTCCTGGATCACCTCTGCGCTTTTTCCCAGACCCCAATTATAAATCTGAACCGAACAGATGCATTTCTATGGAAATGCATTAAAATATTATTAGGAACAGCTTTTGCATTAGTGGTAATAAATCCATACCTGCAGTCACCCTTCACTTCTTCCCAACTCTTTGATAACTTAGAAAATATAAATTCTGCTCCAGTGTAGATTTAAGCAAATGGATTGGTGCCCTCCTTCCCTCACTCTTCTGGTCTGGTGCCTCTGGATCCACTTGCCCCACTCCCCAGGCCTGCCACGTGGCACCATCCAGGATGGGGCATGGGGGCGGGGGGAGAGTGGAGAGCTCAGAGCGGCAGTCGCTGACCCTGACCTCCAATCCACCACGTGACTGTGAAGGATCGAGTCACCTTCAGTGCCCCACGTGGTCGGCTCCTTCTAAATGGGCCTCAATGATCTCTGCCTGGGGATTCAGACCCTTGGTGTGGGCTACACCTTGTGACTAGCTTCTAATGAATAGAATATTGTGAAAGTGATGGAAGGCCATTTTGAGATGAAGTTGCAACAGGTTGACTTTCACCTTGCTAGCCCTCTCTTGTCTTCTCAGCTTGCTGGTTCTGATGAAGCAAGCTGTCGTGGTGGAGAGACCCACAAGGCAATGACCCAGGAGTAGTCTCTGGATAACAGCCAGTGGGAAACTGAGATAGATCCTCAGTCCAGCGGCCCTTGGAGAACCTAACCCTGCTTACAACTGCTGTGTGAGCTTGAGGCAGATCCTGCCCCTCTGAACTTTGAGTTGACTGTGGCTGTAGCTGACACCTGGGTTGTAGTCAGTGTGACTCTGAAGCAGAAGCTATGCCTAGATTCCTGGGTCACAGAAAAAGGAAAATAGTGAAGATACATAATAAACATGAACAGTTCTAAGGGGCTAAGTTTTGGGGCAATTTTTTATGCAGCAGTAGGTGACTAATACCCTCCTTCTGTCACTAATCTGTGAAATGGAACCATCTCCACCAGTGCTTCTAAGTACAGCAGGACAAATGCGTATTAAGACACATTCTAACACTAAATGTGGTTCAGTGTTTTTTATTCTGTAATTTGTATTTGCATCAGTAATAGTCATTGATTTATTCCCCGAATACTTGCTGAGTGCCAATTATAGTTAGATGCCATGCTGTGAACATTGGCTACAGCAATGCATACAGCATTCTTTCCTTCGATGAGCTCACAGCCTTTGTGAGGGGAGTGATGAATACTTTGCAAACAGAATATATTAAAGGTCTGAAATACCCTCAAAGTGGTTTGGAAGTCTGGATGCCATAAACAACCTCGCATGACAAATTGCTTACCCAAGTAGCAAGAATTCTTGGTGATCCTATTCCTCCTTTCTCAGTGGGAGTGCTAACAAGAAAGAATGTGTCCAATAAGAACAGAAAGCTTAGAATTGGATGTAATGCTTGGGTATAGTCCTGAAGTGTGTATGGATGCACTCTGGGATTTTGAACTCAGGTCCTAGGACACATTTTCAATAGGGTTCCCGCAGCATTCTGGACATTCGGCTCTGGCCCCATGATCTCCATCCATGGCAACCCCTGCTTTTCATACTATTACCAATCCCTCCGAAGTTTTCTCTGATTTCTCCTTCAAGACCTCCAAGAGCCCCTGGAACCCTAACTAATAATGCAGCACCAGATTCTCTTTGGCTTCATGTATGATGTTTATTCTCCCACTCAGTCCTTTATTCAACAAAATGAAATGGAGGCTCTGGGTACCCCCAGAAGGTGAGAGCAAATGCTGGGTTTGCTTAAAAAATGGACTGAAAAGATAGCGGTTGAAAATCTGTTTAAGGAGTGGTTGGTCATCTAGAATGACCCAGATCCTAGGTTCACACTGTGACAGGAGAAGGGAGGCTTAGTCTTTGGATAAATTGAACCACATTGGCCCAGACTCTGCATCACAGGCCACAACGGAGGGTCAGGTTTGATGCCTTAGTGAAAAGAGTGCTTAAATGAAGACCATGCTAGGCCTGTGCTAGTTGCTTCATTGCTTCCATGTAGATGAGACTTGGATTGATTTTTTTTCCATTTCTGACCACTCACTAATCCCAGTATCGACTGCTTGCAGAACATCTCTGCTTGGAAATTCCAGCATTATTGCAATCACAACTCTGCAAAACCATGCAGCTTCTCTCAGCACCATTTTGGTCCCCATACATCCAGGCATCCCGTACCTCAGGGCCCTTAAACTGGCTTTCCCCTCTCTCTCCTCATATTGCCTAGGCTTCTTCCACTTCGAGCTTTTTCTCATACTTCACCTTTATGATGTCCTCCTCTGATCATCTTATTTAAAACTTTGAACAACAGTTGGCATATAGTCTTCCCTCAATAAATGTTTTTAGAACGAGATGTCTGAGCAGAAGCTGAAAGCCTGCGTATTTTTGGTATGTGTGCTAAAATATATATAAGATAAAATTTGCCATTAAAACCATTTTTAAGCGTACAGTTCAGGGACATTAAGTTCAGTTACATTGTTGTGTAACCATCACCAAAAACCATTTCCAGGACTTTTTCATTATCCCAAACTGAAACGGAACTCATCAGACAATAACTCCCCACCTTTTCCCTTCCCACAGACCCTGGAAACCACATTCTGCTTTCTGTCTCTCCGTATTTGACTCCTCTAGCTATCTCATGCAAGTGGAATCATACCATTTCTTTGTATAGTTTATTTCACTCAGCAAAATATTTTCAAGGTTCAACCATAGCATGACATGTGTCAGAATTTCCCTCTTTTTATAGCTGAGAAGTATTCTATTGGATGTATAGATCACATTTGGTTTATCTATTCATTTGCTGATGCTGAACGCGCATGTGTTTTGCAAAGATGATGCCTGAAGGACTAGAGTGTGAGACAGCGAGAAGGCTCAGTGACCCCTTGTATTTCTCCTGACAGCTAAGATCCACTGAGCTGTTCTTCTCACAGGTTTATGGTGCTTACCCTAGCAAGGGAGAAGGACTTTTGAACCATGAGAGGAGGCCCCAAAACTCTGGGTATGGAGTTATTTTCCTTTCTCCAGTATTTCAATAGAAGCTGCAGACAGAATTTATGAGAGCTGTGAGGATGAGTTATCTACCTTATGGTTCATAAACAATTAAAAAATGAACTCTATATCTCCAAACATTATTTATATCAATTCTTTATTGAATAGGTGACTTCAGGCTAAACACGTAACACCAAAAAACAAAACTTGAAAAAAAAAGAACAACTATAGCCATCAGCAATAGAGAAATCACCTTGCTAGCAGGCCCAAGGGAATTTCCACAGAGTGCCTGTGCTGCTGTGGGCTGGCAGGACCCAAAAACGTGCTGGCAGGTGGGGTGCTCTCTGGACCCTTGAGAGGGCACTCACATTCACTCGGCCTTGGCATCTCCTCCTTCACCTTCTCTTGTTCTATCTTGTTTCCTCTTGCTTCTTCTATTTTCCACCTAATAATGTACCCAGAGATGCTTGTTGTTTTAAAGAGACACATATCAGTTTTTATTCTGTTTTGACCTTGTACCCCAGGCATATGTTCTTCCTTCTTGGATGTGTTTGGTGCAGTTCTGGGCACTCAAGTTTCTTCTTAAGACAATGGAGGGAATCTTAAGCACCGTTTCATCTACTCTCCTTGCACTCGCTCTCTGTCTCCACCAGCCACGCAGGGCTTCATGGAGTACACAAGGTGAGCCATGCTACCTGCCTCCCAGGTGAGGCTTTTCCCCACTGTCCTGAAGGCAGGACAGCTGGGCGAGCATCTATCTGATTCCCTGCTTGGATTGGTGTGTCGTGGGGAAAAGCATCATTCGACTGTGAATGGCAAAATGTGGAAGAAAAGCAGAAGACTGATGAATTCCAGGGGAGGTATTTGGAGCTTGGGATGGCTTGAGGGTCCATCCCTCTGGGAGCTTGAGGATATCCAGTGACCAGTCCCACAACCATCAGAGATGGAATCAGAGGTGAGGAGGAGTCCCCAGTGAGGACTCCCCAATGTGCTCTTGCATAGCAGATGTTGGGGTCTAGGGTGCAAGTAGGAGAGCATCGCACTCTAGTTCCTTAGGACTTCAACAGGCTCCCGTGGGCTGCCTGTGGCCCTAACCACCACGCACAACATGGTTTCTATGGGGAAATGCATTTTGAGTACCAGGAAACTGACATCCACTCAAACTTTTGGAACAGAGCCTGCTCTTAAGTTGGAGACTGCTTGAATACCACATTCACAGCTAAATTATATGGATAGGCCTATTTTTAAGATATATGCCTATTTCCAAGACACTCAGCTTATATAACAATGGGAATCGGAAGAAAGAATTGGTAGAAGTCGTGTTCTTGGTGGAGAAGGGGGAAGATGTGAATATTCGCTGTGTAAAAAACACAGTTCTACCTGGCAGGAGAGTAGAAGACACTGAAAATATCTAAAACATTCTCTAGGTTTGTATGGTTTGACCCACATAGTCTTTCTTTTAAGCAACACCACACCCATATGGTTCTTAATTTTAAGACCAACGTTTGAATTCTACAGTAACAAAGAAGACTGAGTTAAATTTAGAGGTTAGGGTGTGGGCAAGGTCTGCATGCTACGGGATTTGCCCAAGTCATGAAGCATTGTTAATTTCCTGTCTCCCTTTGGTGTGTGGGCTTTCAGGATGGGCCCATGATGAACACCCAGTGCCACCTACATTCCCTGGTCCCAGGTGGGCTTTACCTGCAGGAACTGGCAATAGCTTTGTGCATGACCCTGACTGGTGCCAGTTTTCCAGTACAATCAATTATTCATGGTCAACACCCACATCCGTTGATCATTAACTCAGTGTTAAAAACCTTAATTTTCTCGAATCTAAAAATGAACTAACCTAGATTCACTTCATTTTACTTTATTTCAAATAACTCAATTCAACTCAGTAATTCATGAAGTTAAATTTAACTACTTTAAATCAACAACCCAAATCGGCTCAGATGAGAACTGAATTCAATATTCTAAGCACTGGTAAAACCACTCTAGTTGGCTGGTGGCATGTTCTTAACTATGGAAAGTCACGAAGCTGGTTCAGTTGGCCTTTGGGTTGGCAGAGAGATGTGGGATGAATCGTCTCCTCCTCTCCAACTGTGTGTATTTTATTCATAGACTGCCCTTGTATCCTAGACAAAAATAACTAACGTAAATGCTGTTGTTTTTCAATTGTGAATTTAAGAAACAGAATTTTAGTTCTGATTCATGCCTCATGTTTGGAAGAGTAGTTGGTGTCTCATGACAAGAAAGATATGGAGGAAAATGGGCAGGGTGGGTACCTGAATTCTTGGGTACTGGAAGCTGGCTCTTCTCTGTGGCATGATCACCATGGCATCCACACCCCTTCCCTGTGCCTTAGTGAGGAGGTGGCCTCTGAACCCAGGAAAGGAAGACTCCTACAGTATGTGTAGCTTCTCCATGCCTGACCTGTTCATTGGTGGAGGTCTGTTTCCCAGAGGAGGAGCTACCCAAGCCTAGAAGGACAGATCTGTGTTCTAATAGGGGCAGTGAGAAAAGGAGGTAGGTAGGAATGGATGCTTTCTTGTATCCTAAACATTGTGAAGGTGAAGAACTCCAGCAGAATGGCAAGAATACTATGTTCTGGGTTAGGAGGCCTCAGGTCTGATAACTGCTCTTTTACGAACCAGCTGGGTGATCTTGTGCAGATCTCTTTCCTTGCATGGGCAAGCTGATTGCTAATGAGTCTTTTAACTCTTCAATCCAAACCAGTGGTGGTACCTCTGGGAGGTGCCTGTGTCTCTGGGCACAGCGTCTACCAGCTCCAGCAGTGGACGGCTGGAGTGGGAGCAGCTTTAGGTTTACAGTTCTTCACTTTCTGCATATTCCTGACCCAGCTGGTTAGCGTTTTGCTGCCTGGCCCCATGAACCAGTTAGAATCTGAAATTAATAGTTTGGTTTCAGTAGCTCTAGATGTCACTGTTAAATTTTTTCCTTAAATACCGGCCCCATCTCTGCCTTCAGCACCATCCTGGTATCATAAATGTATGCCTGGCTCTGTATTAATCACTTTTCATTCATTATCTCATTTAGTCTTTACAGTAGTTCCCCAGGGAGGTATTCTGCCCATTTTTCAACTGAACAGGCTGGATTTCAGCCCACATCTACCTGATTTGCAAACTCAGTCCTATAAGCCCTATTGATACAAGCCTCAATAAGGATTTTTTGCTGCCGTTTGCTACCTTGTCATCTAGTCCTTTGGAAGGGACCGAATGCTGTCTTGAAACCCAGGCCACTTGGGTTTGGTCTTCTCTCTAGCAAGTTTCTGCCTAGACTCTGTGATCCTGGACCTGTTCCTTGCCTCCTAAGCTAGTGGACAGTTTCTGGTTCTAACTGAACCAAACACCTGAGGCCAGGATGTTGCCCCCATCCAAATTTGATCACACTGGCCATCCAGCCTATGCTGCTGAACCTCTTCGTCCTCTGAACTGGTGGTCTCAGGGCTCACTGGAGCCAAGGCTGACTACATCACAACCCTGTGGGGCTCTTCAGCACTGATTTGAAGTCATCCCTATAGCCCTCCGCTTCATTTCCCCTCCCCTGGGCATCTTCTTTTTCTCCACCTGCCCTGCTGAGCACTCAGCACGAGTCTCACCTGAGTCCCCTTGACTTATGACATCTGGGGCCTGTGGGAAAGAGCATCGTGAAACATGGTGATCCAGCCCCAGACTGGAAGGTGACCCCAGGGGTCAGGCCAGCAGGGGGTGATCTACAGGATGGTCAACAGAGCTCCATAAATATACCTTTTGTTTTACTTGTGTGTTCCTGTCCATTCTCACTTTTTTTTTATTTTTTGGGCCTGTGGAGAGCTCTTGAGCTTAGAGCCACAGGGGAGAGAGGACTTTTCACCGAGGTAGCCCAGTCTTGTTCATTCTATCTCTGCTCCTTGTAGGATTTGGTTGTTTTCCATTTTAAATATACGCCTTGCGTCAGTGGCTGGCAGGCACACAACCTTTAAAGGAATTTACTTAAAAAACCCATTCTCTCCTGAGAGAAGCAGTTCTACAGGGAACTGTGAGATTTCTAGGAATGTTTACCTGTGTGTGTGTGTGTGTGTGTGTATGCAGGGGTGGGGGTGATGGTGGGGTAGTGGTAGTTGCCTTCTTGCTTACCATTACCTTGGGAGGTCAGAGTTCACTAACATGGGCTGGGCTGGGGATACTCACATGCCCACTAACACTGAGGCTTACTGAACACACAGACTTCTGCTTGTGATACTACTATCGAATCAACTGCTGATAGCGATGATATTGTGAAGGGGAGCCAGGGCTTATTAATGAGCTAAGTGGATTATGGCATCATGAGTTTATATTTGTCTTACAATGACTCACTGTAACATATTTTGGGGGACTAAGACTCTGAAGATCCCTGACTGAATGCAAATGCCATCCTGCAGAAACTCATTTTGTAATCATCAACCATTCACATTTTAGTATAAATAAACCCGTAGCTGACTCAATGACCAAATACAAGGTCTTTCCATATCTACAGGGCTTTGCTGGTAGCTCAGCTGGTAAAGAGTCTGCCTGCAATACAGGAGACTTCAGTTCAATTCCTGGGTCGGGAAGACCCCCTGGAGAAGGGATAGGCTACCCACTCCAATACTCTTGGGCTTCCCAGGTAGCTCAGATGGTAAAGAATCTGCCTGCAATGCGGAAGACCTGGGTTCAATCTCTGGCTTGGGAAGATTCCCTGGAGGAGGGCATGGCAACCCACTTCAGTATTCTTGCCTGGGGAATCCCCATGGACAGAGGAGCCTGGCTACAACCCATGGGGTCACAAAAATTGGACATGACTGACTGACTAAGCACAGCACAATCTACTGATTTACCCTTTGATTCACTCACTTGAGAATTTTTTTTTTCTTAAGCTTCAACTGTGTACTTTGTCCTATATACAGGGAAACCAAGAGAAGGAGAAAACCTTGTCCCTTGAGGGAAGTTTTTGGGGACTGAGAATTTCCCACTGGAAACAATAAAGCATGATTAAGATAAATTATAGTTAGGAGCTAGATCAGGTGTTATAGACAGTTGCACATGGTTGAATGAAGCAGGTTTAGATGGGACTGAGGTTTGCTCTAGGAGGAGCTGAGATCTGCCCTGAATTTTCAGTCTTGGAATAGCCCAGACAAGGTTGATGTGATTGAAGTCAGAATGAGTAGTATAAATACTGCAGAAGGAGAAAATGGGAGGATTGCAGAAACTAGAGCAAACCGAAGGCTGGCCTTAAATGTAAGGTAACCTCGAGTGTTTGATTCTGTGACAATGATGCAAAGGGAAATTCCATACTCTTTCCCTGTCTAGCTGCCTGATTTGATTCTTTCATTAGCATTGTCCATGTCAGATGAGAATTTTCTATCTCCAGGCAATTCCACCATCAACTTTGTGGGCCGACATGATGCTCTGCTTACACATAGTTGATGTTTAATAAGTATATTGAATCATTGAACAAATGATTAATAAATAGACAGCTTTGAGCATATCTGCTAAGCCAAAACACTTCAGATGTTTTGGTGTGATTCTTCTGGACTCAACTTGGTTTATCCCAACCCTGAATCTGAGTGGGATAGGATATTCTAACAACCAATGCTACTTTCCAGTCACTGGACAGTGTTTCCCTTCTCTCTCTTTGTCTGTCATCAGTGTTCACATTGCCTCACTCAAATCCAGCTAGACACAGCAATTATTTATTTTTCCATTTATGTGGTTAGATGCTGTGGAACAATCAAGCCAAAAAATGTCACCCTTGCCTTCCAAGAATTTAAAATTAGTCGTTGTTTTCTATGATGAGTAGTGAAGACTTCCTCAGGAAGGAAGAAATTTTAGATCTAATTATAATAGCACATCACTGAAAATGCACATGATCTGGTTTCTTTCCTAAATATCAGTGCTGTGATCCATCATTAGATTATACCTTTCAGAGGGTAAACCACCTGAGAAAAAGAATTGGATATTCCTGAGACATATGTAACACTCTCTCAAGTTGTGGATCCCTTCATCCAACCAAGAATCCCTTCACCCAAAACAAAGGTCAGGCCAAAGGTCAGGGCACCCACACCCCACCCTAAAACACAGATATTCTAGAGGAATGTGGTGACTCGGTGGTGTTGTTCAGTCGCTCAGTCATGTCTGACTCTTTGACCCCATGGACTGTAGCCTACCAGGCTCCTCTGTCCATGGGATTTCCCAGGCAAGAATACTGAAGTGGGTTGCCATTTTCTTCTCTAGGGGATCTTTCTGACCCAGGGATTGAACCTGGGTTTCCTAGATTGCAGGCTGATTCTTTACCACTGAGCCATCTGGGAAGCCCACATTAGAACTCCTTGAGCTCAAACTTGTTCAGTTCATTTCAGTTCAGTCGCTCAGTCATGTCTGACTCTTTGTGACCCCATGAACTGCAGCACGCCAGGCCTCCCTGTCCATCACCAACTCCCGGGTTCACTCAAACTCACGTCCATCAAGTCAGTGATGCCATCCAGCCTTCTCATCCTCTGTCATACCCTTCTCCTCCTGCCCCCAATCCCTCCCAGCATCAGAGTCTTTTCTAATGAGTCAACTCTTCACATGAGGTGGCCAAAGTACTGGAGTTTCAGCTTTAGCATCATTCCTTCCAAAGAAATCCCAGAACTGATCTCCATCAGAATGGACTGGCTGGATCTCCTTGCTGTCCAAGGGACTCTCAAGAGTCTTTTCCAACACCACAGTTCAAAAGCATCAATTCTTTGGCACTCAAAGTTGTTACCATATCCTAAAACTCCAGGATATGACTGAATGTGCAGTCCTACAGCTTCTACAGAAGGGCCTCATACGTGGGGTCTCAGCCTCCAGAGGACAGTTTCCTGTCCTGGGGATCGCCCTGGAGTCCGGCTACATCCTGGGTCAGGAGCCCTGCTCCTCAGCTCAGTCCCCAGCTACATCTGAGGAATCTGGGACTGAGACCAATGCTAAGATGCTTTCAAAATCTGGTCTTCCCTCTTTCTCTTTCTCTGCAGCCAGAACGATGGAATATTTAGACGTCTTCCAAACTCCCAACACGTGGGCCTTTGAACCTGCACTGGCTGCTCTGGTCTTTTCCCGCTTGATTGTGCTGGCGCCCTGAGGGCTGGACAACCGTTTATCATACGCCATGATGAGGACAGGTGCACCAACCTTCTTGTCTGCTCCAGCTGGGTGATTATAAGGATAATAAAGCAGACAGCCCTGAACTTCGTGATGACTTTATAATCCAGTAAACACCCAGCAGGGTAGAACTGGAGGCAGCAAGACTCATATTGGAGAATGAACAAAATCAGACATGGCCCAGGAGGTGAGGGCAGGCTCCCCCTAGTGTTGGGACAGAAGATGCCCAGGTGGAATAGGACAGCTTCCGGGACTGGACCTGCATGGAGTCCAAACCAGAAGAGTTAAAGGGAACGAGGGCGGCTGGACACAATTCTTAAGGCTGGAATCTCCCCAGGTGAGTTCTTCCCAGTGATTCTGTGGGCCTGATAAAACGCAGAGACGTTTTATCAAGTCCTGTTGTTGGCATGATTTTGCTCTCTTCAGGCCACTCCCCAGCTTTCCCTTTCTCTGGGCAGGGAGAGCACGAGTAGACCCAGGGTTGGCATGGAGGGCTTAGGACCAGGGCTGCGTCTACACCATCCCCTGCTGCTCCCTGAACTGGGTTAGGGCCCAGCCCTGCTCTGTGTGTTCATCACCCACACCTCCTTCTCCCAACAAACCCACGGACCCGGCCCCCGTTAGCCTCTGCCTTAGCCTCATGTCTCCTGCCACAATGCAGAACATAACCAGGGGTTAGATTAATTGTTGATCACTTTGTGGGCTTCCCTGGTGGCTCAGATGGTAAAGCTTCTGCCTGCAATGCGGGAAACCCAGGTTCAATCCCTGGGTTGCGAAGATCCCCTGGAGAAGGAAATGGCAACCCACTCCAGTACTCTTGTCTGGAAAATTCCATGGACTGAGGAGCCTGGTAGGCTACAGTCCATGGGGTCGCAAAGAGTCGGACACGACTGAGTGACTTCACTTTCACTTTTGTGCATAGCCCTGGCTTCCTAGTATGTTAGTATTTCTATTTTTTGTGTGTGTGTGTGTTTTAAGCTGGATATCTTGTTGCTGGTCCATAGTAGGTCCTTTGTCAAGTTTGTTGATTAACGGTTTAATGTTTCCTCTTTTTCCATGCCACTTGCATACCACCCCCCCCAAGTAATTTCTCATGACAGTCAGGAATAGGGTGGGGCTAAATTAATTGCCCTTTTCTGTTCTCCGTTAGAGTTCTGCTTGAGTGTTGATTTTCTAAGCTGCCTTTTTGGTTGGCCTGAACTGACTCCAATGCATCAGAAATGCCAATAGTGTCTTGACCCTCTGGGATATAAAAATGGTTTTATCTATGTGTCATGTTTGTAATTTTGGTTGGATCATTCTATAATAACATATTTGAAGACAGCCAGGCACAAGCTGGGAATACTGGGAAGCAGAAGACCTACTGTGAATAAGGTCTAAAGCTGTCAGTGGAGGGACTGACCTGCCCCACAGAAAGTTTGGGAAGAAGATTCAGGCCTGTGAGCAAAGCGAAGTGCCCCCTGGCTCAACAGTCATGGGCCACATTTCAGTAGCAGAGGCTGAATCAGCTGTGGGGTACCAAGTCAGGTGACACTTAAGAAGGCAGGAGCAAAGTCATTCAGTAGACACGGAGACAATCGCTAGTTAGGGACCCATCCCTGGTTATCTAGAAGGGAATGCCAAGAGCTAAGAAGCACCACATCCTAGGAGGACAGGTGTGGCTTTCTTCCTCCCTTCTATCTTTACTTCCTTCACCAAATACTTAATGAACATGCCAGAAACTGCTGGGTCCTGGGACAAGCTTGTGCATGAACAGACAACACTTGCTCTTGGAGCTTGAAGGGGAAGACTAAAAGTAATTAACAACTGTGCAAAATAATTACAAATTGTGAAGGAAACAGTGCTAAGAGAGCAAATAACTGCTGGTCGGGGTGGCTGGAGAACCTTACCTAAAGCGTGGAGAACAGTGTTTTGCATGGATGACTGGGAAAGCAGAGATGTGAAGGATGAGTTGGAGTCGTCCAGGTTCAGAAGGTAAGAGAGAAACGCAGTGGAGAGAAGAGCATATGCAAAGGTCCTGAGGCAGAAGTGCTTTGGCTTGTTGAAGGAAGTAAAGAAGATCAGGATGGTGGGAGAATGAGCAAGTGAAAAAGGACAGGTTGCTAGAGCTGGTATAGCTAAGGGAGCTGTAAAGGTACAGAGCTTGTACAAACAAACAAACGTAGCATTTAGTGACATAAAATAATTTCTTATGATTTCCTGGTGGCTCCGGTGGTAAAAAATCCACCTGCAATGCAGAAGACCCAGTTTTGACTCCTGGGTTGGGAAGATCCCCTGGAAAAGGGAAAGGCTACCCGCTCCAGATTTCTTACCTGGAGAATTCCATGCACAGAGGAGCCTGGCAGGCTACAGTCCATGGGATTGCAAAGAGTCACACACAACTGAGCAACTAACACTCTCACTTTCTTTCCTGATTATCATTATTTCTTACAATTCTGTGTAGTTCTTCCAATCTGGGCATGTAGCTGGGGTTAGATGGCCCAGAATGGCTTCCCTTACAGGTCTAGGGCCTTGGCCAGGACAGCAAGGATGGCTCCCTCTCCAAGAGGTTGCTCCTCCTTTCACAGGAAGCCCAGGCTTGTTCACATGTGTTTGCAGATTCCTAGCTAGAGAGGGCAAGCTCCATTGAGCATGAGTTTCCAAGCCTCTGCTTGGGTCACAGTTGCTAATACATATTCCATTGGCCAAAGCAAATCACACAGCCACATTCTGTGCTAAAAGCCAGAAAAATCCATCTATTGATGACAGGAACTGAACAGCATGGATGTTTTCAATACAACTGCAGGAATGAAAGCAGAAGCTTTGTTTGTTCATTGGGCACCAGGTCCTAGTTGGAGTTCATTCGATTGTTTCTCCCTCCCTTTCTTCCTTTTCTTAAATAAAAAATTATCCAAGGTGTGATAGGTGCTATGTCAGATCTGCTGCTGAGTAAGCATGGATGGTGTGGTCAGGTAGCTCATATTATAATGTGGGAGGTACATAAACAGCCTCGTGCAGTGCACACACGCACCTTGCACGGGTGGCCACACCAAATAGTGGAGCATCTCTGCAGTGGAGGTGAGCCCGGGTGTAATGATGAGAGACACGGAGGAAGCCTGACCCTACAGCGAGGTCTGGGAAGGAGGCTTTCCTTGGAGGGGTGATACTTGAGCTGATTCCTGAGGAATAAGAAAGTGAAGGCAGGCATTCAGGGAACAGAAGGGGAGCACGGCAGACATCTGAGGCCAGCGATGACTGGATGCTGAGCCTGAATGTGTGGACCTGCAGGTTCAACCCCTCTGCTTCAGGCCATGCTTGGTCCTGAGCACCATCTGAATGCACAGTGGTGGTGGTGGTGGTGACGGTGGTGAGATCAAGGGAGTCCAGCAGCGCAGACAAGTTGCGGCAGGACTGGATCGAACAGTGACTGCAGACTGTCATGGTGTCTATGTCTGCACCCTGAGCCCAAAGCTCTTTGCATCTTGTGCCAGGAATCTCCCATTAGACTGCGGAGCTCTGGGTCACAGAGTCAGTGCTGACAGATGGCGCTAGCGGGGCCCCAGGACCTCCTTGCTAGAAATAGGTTCCCAATTCCCTCGTACAGATTGTATCCTGAAGGGACAATGGGTGTAAGTACATCATTCTCCACCCCTTCCATGTGTGGGAAGGGAGTGGGGCTGGGGGGCTGCTGAGGAAGAGAAAGCATCTCAGGAAATGTGTATATTTATCCTGGCCTCGCCTTAAGAAAACCCGACCACCGATCCATCAAAAATGAATTTGAGTTTGGATAGCAGTAGCGTTTAAGGCAATGCTCTTCCTTTGTATTGATTCTCTGTGGGTTGAAATGGAACAATTTTAGAAATGTAGTCTTAGGTTTCCTTAATCTGTGTGGCTCTGGGAGGAAAAGGCTGTTGTCGCTCATGCTAATAACCACAAGGAACACGGTTCTAAAGTGCTTAGCTGGAAAATGAATTCCAGAAGCCAGCCCTGGCCATGCCTCCAGGGAAGTTGTTTCCTAAAAAGTCAGCCCTTCCCCACTTTTTTTTTTTTCCCTTCAAGGGAGTTGCTTCAGGTGCAGGATCACTTGGGAAATAAAAATTAACATGCAGAATTGAGGATTCCCAGAAAGTGGTGAGTTGGCATGGGGTGGGTGGTCCTCAATGTCATTGCTGAGTGAGGGGGTGTTGCTTGTGCACGAAGCCCAAGGGAGGCCTCGGCCTCTCACCATCCAAAGCATGTATCTTCTTGGAGTTCAATTATAAGATGTTCACATTTTAGATTTAAGGCACTGAAGTTACCTGTTCAGATGAGTATGATGCTTGACTGTCTTGTGTTGAGGTAGCATCAGTCATCTCACAGGGTGCTGAGATGAGGCATAAGGGAAGTGGAGAGAAGAGAAAGAAGAGAAGTGTGTTGCAGTGGGGGCACTTGCCTGGGAAGAGAGCAGGGTGGAACCAGCCAGGGACAGTGAGTGGCATGGTATGCCTGGGTTCAGGATCTAACTGCAGTGAGGCTGGCTACCCTCAAAAGGGAGCTCTGGATCTGCTAAAGGAAGTTGTATCTGTTTGTACTTTGGGCTGAGCTTCCTAAAGCTCCACAAGTCCTGAAGACTTGTGTTCCAATCCTTTGATTGTGAGTTTCCCAGGTGTTGCTAGTGGTAAAGAACTTGCCTGCCAATGCAGGAGACATAAGAGACAAGTGTTCGATCCTTGGGTAAGGAAGATCCCCTAGAGGAGGGCATGGCAACCCACTCCAGTATTCCTGCCTGGAGAATCCCATGGGCAGAGGAGCCCGGTAGGCTACAGTCCATAAGGTCATGAAGAGTCAGGCATGACTGAAGCAACTTAATATGCATGCACACACCTTAGATTGTAGGGAAGATAGGGAGGTCAGTAGCTCTTTTCCCTCAGAACTTGCCTTTTTGCCACTGGCAACTAGCAGAGCCCTTGTGGGTTTTTGCATAAATACCATCTCTATTTGATAAAGCGTTGGCACAATTTTCAGTGTCCCTTGGAGGAGCAATCTGTCTTGTGGCATTTCCCTTCTTTGTACCTGAGGTTTGTCACTTCACACTTCTCTTCCTTCTCACCTCCCACTTGTCCTGACCCAGATCTGGGGGGCCAGAGCAGGGGAGGAGGTTGGAGGGTGATGAAGGATGGATGACTTCTCTTCCAAGAAGGGTTCAAGTCCTGCCTCACTCAGGGAGTGGCCTTCCTATCCCCCTTCCCAGGCAGCCATGCACCTCCAGAGTAACACTTGGCCTCACCATAAGTAATTTGCTTCTAACAACTGTGATCCTTGTCTCCATCAGCAGCTTGCATCGGGGCATGGCCTGTGTGCATTGCCGACTCAGACCTCAGGATGCAGATGGGGTGGCCTCCCTGAATATTCACCAGCTGGCCAGAGCTCTGGGGAATAGGACTCTCCTGTCATGTTTTTCAGACTCTTTAGGGTGGAAGATGCTCACTTTGCAATGAGTTGGGGTTTACATCAGGTGGGGTTCCCACAGGCACAGGCTGAACCTCCTAGGACAGAAACTCAGGAGAGTGGGGCTGTGCTGAGACTGTGATGCTCAGGGTCTGGGTGGCTTTTCAGATTCCAAGCAGGCTGGCTCTAATTCCCAGGTTATCTTGGTGCCCCTTTAGAAGCAGGAGCTCATAATCTCCTGTTCACTCCATTAATAACCATCACTTCTACTACTACTCTGTCTGGTTTTAGCATTTTTGTTTACTTGCAGCTTCTGCTTATTTGAGCAAACTTAAGACTTAAAGCCTTGCAGACTGGCTGCTTTTGGTGTGATTTATGTGGTCCTATTATCAACTGGCTCACTTTCTTTCTCCCCATAAAATTTTTTTTCAGCAGAGGAAATAAGATATATTCATCTGATTACCAATGAGCCTGTTTGCTCACAATTTGGGTGCCCACCCCTTCAAAGACCGGTGGCAGACATTGTCTTTTCCTGAGTTAGGTGCTCAGCCCAGATCTGGTCCAATCCAACCAGCTGTGGCAGTGGGTTGTGGGGGAGGATGTACAACCATAGGGACATGAGTGAGAAGAGTGCTTGGAGGGGATTTATACTGGAGCCTTCTGTTAGCTTGTCCTGTTTTCCTCGTGCCTTAGGACTTCTGATGTCTAGTGCAGTGCCCAGCAAGACTCAATACTCAGCAACTGTTTGTGGAATAAATAAATGTGCACTGCCTATGTTATCAGGAAAATTTCTTTTTTCACTAACATAGATTATGAGCATTTTTGGCAAGCATGCATGTGTGGTAAGTCACTGCAGTTATGTCTGATTCTTTGAGATGTAGCCCGCCACGCTCCTCTGTCCATGGGATTCTCCAGGCATAAATACCGGAGTGGGTTGCCATTTCCTCCTCCAGGAGGTCCTCTGATCCAGATTGAAACTGCATCTCTTATGCCTCCTGCATTGACAGGTGGATTCTCTACCACTATCGCCACCTGGGAAGCCCAGGTATACAGTTAGAGGTTACTAAATGCCTTTAGGCACTTACTGCTTGGTAAACAGAGAAACATTAGAGGGTATGGCTCACCAGCCCTTCTGATGGGGACTTTAGAGGACTTTAGGTCAGTGTGTCCAATAGGAAGTAATTTTTAGACCTTAGAATGAGGAGACTGAGCAGGTGGGTAGGACCTGAGGAAATAAAACCAGGTCTTATTTTTAGGGGCCTTGTGGGCAGATCCTGGACTCACTTGACTATAAGGAGAAAAATGACCCTCTTAAACCTCATTAACTCAAACTCCACTAATTTAGAGTAAGCAATCACTCAGACCCACTGAGCTGAATTTTGCTTTTGCTCTTTGAAAAATGTATCTATAAAGTCAGTGAGCAGTGTCAGATGGGAAGCAGGAGGTGGGAACCGGGGGCGGGATCCCGCTGACTGCTGACTGCCAAGCTCAGTGTCAACGCTCAGGAAGCCCTCCCTGAATTCTTGATCCAAAGACACTCAGGCCCTTCTGTGCTTGCCACCTTCCGTCATGGCCTTTAGCACAATGCAACAGATTGGGAACCCCTCGAGGATAATGCCCCCAGTCCCTTTTTCTCTGTATCTCCTGATCAGAGCCTGCCTAAATAAATGTTTTATTTCAGGGAATAATTAAAGCAAAGCTTCCACAGAACAGTCTTTACAGAAAAAAGAAAGTTGTGTTCATTTCAAATAGGCATTATCTTAGGAGTTAAGTTTTATAGTTCTTAGCCACATCCTGAACAAACTGGTCTCCCAGACCTAGTATTATCACTGTACAGTCAGTGTTGAAAAGGAAACTTGATGGTGGGATTAAAGTCAATAGCTTTTGAGTAGTTAAACTATTTCTAATTAGAAGTTAATGTTATGTCTGACTTACTTACAAATGTATCTACCCCCTCCCTCACTCTGGGATATTAGGTCATGAAGATAAAAATGGATAAATGAATGAATGTTTTATAGTCTTCCTCATTGTGGTTCAGGTCCTTTACCTCATGTTGTGACAAGTTGCCTCCTGGTGGGATTGGGTGCACAGAGGGTAGGTATGATGGAATTTGGCAGCCTGGACAGACTCAGCTGGAGCCCAGCTAAAAGCAAGAACATCCGTAGATGGGCAAACCTAAGGGCAAGGGTAGATGGAAGGCTGGCTTTGCACAAAAGACTCTTATGGTAAGTGCTGGGAGCAGCCAGATGATGCCCTGACAAACATCCTCAGGGAAGCTCTAGAAAGGCCAGGAGGAGGGATCCTGTGTCAGCAACTGAGGACCTGGCCAGCAGGTGGCATCCCAGGAATGCTGGCAGTTTCCAGGGTCCTAGCCTTCTACCCATAGCAGCAGTTATAGTGCAAGTCTTGTAAGCTCCTGAAAAGGAGCAAGGTGGAGATCCAGTTCTGGAGGGTATAGAGAGCAGAGAATGCCTTCAGGTGCCAAGAAAAAGCAATGAATGCATTTACCAGAACTGTGGTGGGTATTATTTGGTCACAAAGATAAGATAGTAGCCCATTAATAGCACTGAGACATGACGTCAAGGCCAGACTGGGGCAGAGGTGACTTGGAGCTGAGTCATTGAGGAACAGTCTACAACTCTTCCAATTCCTTTTGGCAGTAACCTGAGTCTAGCTAAAGGGGCAGAGGTCTTTCTGGAGTCAGAGGTAGTATAGGAGTCCTAGGTATCAGATATGTGACAGTGCCAGAATTGGGGGACTAATTACTTTGGACAAACCCTTCTGTTGAGGACTAGGAAAGATGAACAATAACAAAAAGAAGCACCCTGAAGGCATTGAAAAGCTAAAGAGGTTGTGAAGAATTTCTCAGGAGAAGATAAAAATCCAGAGATAAGCATTGGTAAATCACTCTCACTTTGGGTTGGGGCTTTGAAGGGACAGATGAACTAGGAGTAAAAGAATCCTCTCAACACTCCAACCTGGCTTGAGTCACTGGATAGCCCAGAAATTCTTGACACTTGAAACTGGATTAAAGCCATCCAAGATTATTATTGTCCTCAAACATAGAGCAAAATCAAGTGAAAAATCATCTCTGGAGGAAAATAATGACTTTCTGGGTCTTAAATTATTTCTATAAATAATTTTTCAAATACATTGTCTGACATATGGTCAAAGATAAGCAGACATAGGAGGAGACAAAAACAGCATGGACGAGAGCTTGCCCAAAGAAAGACTCATAGGGTATCCACATACTGAAAACATCAGGCATGGGCCTTACAATAATTATATTTACTATTCTGAAGCAATTAAAACAAGGTGAAAATTTCAGCAAAGAACAGAAACTATAAAATTGACATAATAGATTTTATAAATTAGATACATAGAAATTATAGGGAAAAAAACTATAAGTCAAGAACGTCATCAGTTTACCTGAAGGTTAGATATAACTGAAGAGCGAATTAGTTAACTGGAATATATGCCAGAAGAAAATATCAGAATGAAGACTACTCACATAAAAGGTGGGGGTAAAGAAAAATCAAACAGAAAAAAAGGGCAAGTGATATAGAGGAAACAGTGATGTGTTTCAACTTGTTTAACTGAAATCCCAGAAATAGAAGGGATAACGGAATAGAAAAAATAATATCTGGGAAATTTCCAACAATGTTAAAAAACATTAAGCCAAAATGCTATGAACGACAAGCAAAAAAAAGTAAAATTTCATGTAAACTATTACTTTAAAAGTGCAGAAAACCAAAAACAAAAGAAACTCAAAAGCAATCATGGGTGGAAGGTAAATTACCATTGAAGGGCAATAGTAAGACTGAAGAGTAACTTTACAATGGGAAAAAAAATAAAGAAAGAAAGATGGTCAAAAGAAAATAAAATTGTATTTTTAATATGCTGAAAGGAAATATCTGGCAATCCAGAATTTTACTCCTGAGAAAATATCATTCAAGAATGAAGGATAAAAATAAAGATCTTTTTTATTATAACAAACAAAAGGGAACTCAGTACCAGCAATTGTATATTAAATGAAAAGCTAAGGGCATTCCTCAGGTGGTAGGAAAATGAGCTCAAATGGAGAAATGAAGATGCAAGAAGAAATGAAGAATAAAAACAGAGTACTGCTGCTGCTGCTGCTAAGTTGCTGCAGTCGTGTCCAACTCTGTGCGACTCCATAGACAGCAGCCCACCAGGCTCCCCGTCCCTGGGATTCTCCAGGCAAGAACACTGGAGTGGGTTGCCATTTCCTTCTCCAATGCATGAAAGTGAAAAGTGAAAGTGAAAGTGAAGTCGCTCAGTCCTATCCGACTCCTAGCGACCCCATGGACTGCAGCCTACCAGGCCCCTCCATCCATGGGACTTTCCAGGCAAGAGTACTGGAGTGGGTTGCCATTGCCTTCTCCGAAAACAGAGTACAGGTATGACCAAATCTAAATTACTATTGATTGAATAAAATAATGATAATATTATCTTGTGGAGTTTAAATTAATATGCAATTAAAATAAATGCAAAAGTGGCATGTAATTTAGGAGAGGCATAAATAAAATAAGAGTATTCTAATGTATTTTTCCTGCCCAGGAAATGGATGAAGTTTCCACTTACCATTAGACTTTGGAAAGTTAAAGAAGCCAAACTTGGTTTCCAGTTTAACCAGTAAGACAGGAGAAAAACAAATGTATAACTAACAAGCAACTACATGACCATCCTCTAAAAAAAATATCCAACCATGAGAAAGAAGGAAAAGAGAAAGAGCAACATAGAATAAGAGTGATAGACATGCAGAAACAAATAATGAAGGGGCAGATTTAAATCACATATATTAACAATAACGAGAAGGCAGTGGCACCCCACTCCAGTACTCTTGCCTGGCAAATCCCATGGATGGAGGAGCCTGGTAGGCTGCAGTCCATGGGGTTGCTAGGAGTCGGACACGACCGAACGACTTCACTTTCACTTTTCACTTTCATGCATTGGAGAAGGAAATGGCAACCCACTCCAGTGTTCTTGCCTGGAGAATCCCAGGGACGGAGAGCCTGGTGGGCTGCCGTCTATGGGGTCGCACAGAGTCGGATACGACTGAAGCGACTTAGCAGCAGCAACAATAACAGTAAACGTGAATGGACTTCAAAGATAAGACAAATATTGTAAGACTGGATTAAAAACGTCTTAATTGTACTTTCTTTTTGATAAGCAAAATAAGAGGATTATAAAAAACGAAAGGATACAAAAAGATACTGTATTAAGATTAGAAGAAAGATAAAAATTAAAATGTTGCTAGATATAGGGAAGCTTTATAAATGATTAAAGGTTCAATTTACCAGGAAAAAATAACCATTCAAAATTTTCATGCACCTAAAAATATGACTCTAAAATATATACAGTAAAAGATGACAAATCTAAAATGAAAAAATAAGTCCACAACTACAATATATACGTTAGGATCTCAGTTAGTCCCAGCATTAGAACACACAGAAAAAAAATGAGTAGGGATAAAAAAGATTTTTAAAAGATGAATAAATTTGACTTAAAATGTATACATATACTGCATCTAACAACTGCAGAATGTATAGTTTTTACACGCACACACAGAAAGACTGATAAAATTTGACTGCATCATTGGTCATAAAGCAAATCTCAGATTTTAAAGTATTGAAATCATGCACAGTATGTTCTCTGATCAAAAATAAAAAGATAACTGGAAAAATCCTCATTTGTCTGGACATTAAGATATGTTCTTTTAAATAAGTCACTGGTGAAAGAAGAAAGTCATGAAATAAAGCAAATTATTTGGAACTGGATTATAAAACAAAAACAAAACATAAAGTATATCCAGTTGTGGAATTTGGGAAAAGTATTTAGAAGGAAATTTTATGTCCAAAAATGTATGCATTAGAAAAATGGTCTGAAAAATAATAAACCATTTTAAAAGTTAGAAACAAAGCTAGAAAAATAAACACAAATAAAAAGATTGAATAAGGATGAAACAAAAAATATAAAAGTAAAAACTAGCATACAAAATAAAGGATAAATAAAACTAAAAGTCTGTTTTTGAAAAGAATAACAATTGATAAACTCCTGGTGGGACTAGGCTTAAAAAAAGAGAAAAAGCACAAGCAATTAAAAATGAATATTATGGATTTGGGAAATATAAGAAAGAAAAAAATAATGTTTTATAAACAACTCTATGCAAATAATTTGAAATTTTCTTTGGAATAGACATTTCTAGAAAGAACACAACCTACTAAACACAACACTGACTAAACTTCAACCCTGAATATTCACTGGAAGGACTGATGCTGAAGCTGGAGCTACAATACTTTGGCCACCTGATGCAAAGAAATGACTCACTGGAAAAGACCCTGAAGCTGGGAAAGATTGAGGGCAGGAGGAGTAGGGGACAACAGAGGATGAGATGATTAGATGGCATCACTGACTCAACGGACATGAGTTTGATCAAACTCTGGGAGATGGTGAAGGACAGGGAAGCTTGGCATGATGAAATTCAAGGGGTTTCAAAGAGTCAGACATAGCTCAGTGACTGAATAACAATACAAAGTGTGAGTTTTACACCTTAGAGATCTATTGTGAAACATAGATCTTACAGTTAACAATATTGTGCTACATACTTAAAAGTTTGCTGAGATTGCAGATCTTATGTTAAAAATACTTATCACAAAAATTAATACAATTAACAGGGCATGAGGAAACTTCTGGAGGTGATGGACATGTTTATGACATAGCTTGTGGCAATAGTTTCATAGGTATATACTTATCTCCAAACTCATTAAGTTGTATACATTAAATGTACACATTTTTTGTATGTCAAGCCTGTCTCAATAAAGTGTTTTCTTAAAATAAGAATTATTAATTATATGAAAAAATCCAATGCAAACAAAACATAACAATATTTATGTATAAATATTGGCAGATTTTTTTTTTACATCATGGCCAAGGACAATGTGCTCACTACCATTATTTCTGTTCAACAATGTACTGGATGCCCTAACCTGTGCATCATAACAAGTGGAAAAACAACATCACTTTTATTGAAAAGTAAGAAATAAAATTGTCAGTATTCATAATATACTGTTGTATATATAAAAAAATACCTCAACAAATATGCAAATTAATCATTCAGTTCAGTTCAGTCACTCAGTCATGTCTGACTCTTTGTAACTATGGAATCCAGAACACCAGGCTTCCCTGTCCTTCACCAACTCCTGGAGCTTGCTCAAATTCATGTCCATTGAGTCGGTGATGACATTCAACCATCTCATCCTCCATCGTCCCCTTCTCCTCCTGCCTTCAATCTTTCCCAACATCAGGGTCTTTTCCAGTGAGTCAGTTCTTCGCATCAGGTGGCCAAAGTACTGGAGCTTCAGCTTCAGCATCAGTCCTTCCAATGAATATCCAGGACTGATTTCCTTTAGGATTGACTGGTTTGATCTTGCAGTCCAAGGAACTCTCAAGAGTCTTTTCCAACACCACAGTTCAAAAGCCTCAGTTCTTCACTCCGCTTTCTTTATGGTCCAACTCTCACATCTACATGACTTCTGGAAAAACCATAGCTTTGACTAGACAGACTTTTGTTGGCAAAGTAATGTCTCTGCTTTCTAATATCTGTTTAGGCTGCTTGTAGCTTTCCTTCCAAGGAGCAGGCATCTTTTAATTTCAGAGCTGCTGTCACCATCTGCAGTGATTTTGAAGCCCAAGAAAATAGCCTGTCACTGTTTCCATTTTTTCCCCATCTATTTGCCATGAAGTGATTGGACCGGATGCCATGATCTTAGTTTTTTGAATGTTGAGTTTTAAGCCAACTTTTTCACTTTCCTCTTTCACTTTCATCAAGAGGCTCTTTAGTTCCTCTTCACTTTCTGCCGTAAGGGTAAAATAAATCATTAGAATTTACAAATGAGTTTACCGAGTGTTCTGTAAACAGGTCACTACTCACAAACCAATTGATTGTGAAATACCAACCATAAACAATTTGAAATTCCAAGAATAAATCTAAAAAAAATACAAACAAGATGTAAATTATGCTAAGGAATAGCCAAAATACTCTTGAAAAGAATAAGAAGAATATTAAGATTTCTTTTAAAGCTGCAATAATTAAGATGGTGCAGTATTATTGTAATAAGAGGTTAATGGATGAATGCTAGAGAATAAATTGCCTATAAAAAGACCCATGTACATAAGGGCACTTGATTTATGATAAATGTTACACCATATTGCAGTGGCCAAAGAAAGGTCTTTTCAATAAATGCTTGCAGAACAAAATAGATCTCTATAAGGTTAAAAAAGAAAGAAAAAGATTTTGACACCTATCTAACACCATTTAAACCAATTACAAATGGATTGTATATATAAATATAAAAGCAACATAATAAACCTTATGGAAGACAAGATAAGGAATATCTATAATCTCAGAAGAGGAAAAGGTTTTTAAGCAGGAAACAACACTGATTATATAGAAAATATTTGATCATTTTTATATATTCAAATTTAGAACTTCTGTCTATTAAAAGAAACCACCAAGAGAGTGAAAATGCAACTCCAAGAGTGAGAAAATATGTTTACAACACATAAAACTAACTCCAGAAGAAAGAAAGAACTTCTAAATAGCAATAATAAGAAAAGAAAACCCAAAGAAAAATGGGGAAGAGAGTTCAACAGGGTTTCCACAAAAGGACCATGTATTCACATGACAACATGTCCACTTTCATTAGTAATAAATAATAATAGGGAAAATGCAAATTAAAATAAGGAGATAACATTACATCATTACAAAATGGTTAATTAAAAAATCTATTAATAGAAAGTTTTTAAAAGGATGGGGAGCAATGAGAGCTCATATACAATACTGGTGAGAATGTAAATTGACACAACCATTTTAGAAATCAGTTTGGCTATGCCTTTCACAGCTGAAGATATCCATATTCTTTGATCTAACAATTTCACTCTTAAGTGTATAGTCAGCAGAAATTCATGCACACACAGGCCAAGAGATAATTCACAATAGCCCAAAGCTGGAAACAACCCAAATGCCCATCACCAGTAAGATGGAAGAATGCAATCTGGTATATTCATACAGTAGCATCGGAGAAGGCAATGGTTACCCACTCCAGTACTCTTGCCTGGAAAATCCCATGGGCGGAGGAGCCTGGTGGGCTGCAGTCCATGGGGTCACGAAGAATCAGACACGACTGAGTGACTTCACTTTCACTTTTCACTTTCATGCACTGGAGAAAGAAATGGCAACCCACTCCAGTGTTCTTACCTGGAGAATCCCAGGGACGGGAGAGCCTGTTGGGCTGCTGTCTATGGGGTCTCACAGAGTCGGAACCACTGAAGCGACTTAGCAGCAGCAGCAGCATACAGTAGCATACTATTCAGCAAAGAGAGTGAGCAAACTACTGTTGCATGTGAAACCTGGATGAATTTCACAAGCCTAACATTAAGCAAGTGAGTCCAAATGCAAAACAGCACATGGTGCTTAACAGCATCAAAACAAACAACCCAATCCAAAAATGGGCAGAAGACCTAAACAGACTTTTCTCCAAAGAAGACATACAGATGGCCAAGAGGCACATGAAAAGATATTTAACATTGCTAATTATTAGAGCAATGCAAATCAAAACCTCAATGAGATATCACCTCACACCAGTCAAAAGAAAAAAAAAAATCTACAAATGATAAATGCTGGAGAGGGTGTGGAGAGAAGGAAACATCCAACACTCTTGGTGGGGAATGTAAATTGGTTTAGCCACTATGGAGAACAATATGAAGATTCCTTATAAAAAGTAAAATAAACCACGAGTCATCAGAGAAACCCAGAGCTACCATACAACCCTGCAATCCCACTCCTGGGAATATATCCAGAGAAAAACACAATCCAGAAGGATAAATGCATCCCAGTGTTCATTGCAGCACTGTTTACAATAGCCAAGATAGGGAAGTAAGAAGATGTGGTACATATATACAATGGAATATTACTCAGCCATCAAAAAGAATGTAATAATGGTATTTACAGCAACTTGGATGGACCTAGAGATGATCATACTGAGTGAAGTAAGTCAGAGAAGGAGAAATACTGTATGGCATCTCTTATAAGTGGAATCTAAAAAGAAATGATACAAATGAACTTACTTCCAAAACAGAAACAGACTCACAGACTTAGAGAACAAACTTCCAGGGGAAAGGTGGGGGAAAGGGACAGGTAGGGAGTTTGGGGTGGCCATGTGCACACTGCTGTGTTTAAACTGAATATCCAGGTTCGAAGCACGATACTGGATGCTTGGGGCTGGTGCACTGGGACGACCCAGAGGGAGGGTATGGGGAGGGAGGAGGGAGGAGGGTTCAGGATAGGGAACACAGGTATACCTGTGGCGGATTCATTTTAATATTTGGCAAAACTAATACAATATGGTAAAGTTTAAAAAAAAATAAAATTAAAAAAAAGAAGTAAGGCACAAACCAACTGCTGAACTTTAAAAAAAAAAAAAAAAGATAAACAAGGAACTCTTGATCATGCTTACATGTAGAGAGTAGGACTAGATTAGAACATTTTTTCCTAGCCCAGGACTAAGAATGAGAATTTCTCTTCCTCATTTTCGCTTTTGTTTACTATTCCAATTGTTCTCGTGTGTGTGTTATCTTTGTAATTGAAAAATAAAATCCTACTTCTGTCACCTAAAAAAATAAAATAAAATAAAATGAATATCCAACAAGGACCACCTGTATAGAACACCGGAACTCTGCTCAATGTTTTGTGGCAGCCTGGATGGGAGGGCATTTTGGGGGAGAATGGATACGTGTATATCTATGTATGGCTGAGTCTCTTCGCTGCTCACCTGAAACTATCACAACATTGTTCATCAGCTATCAGTTCAGTTCAGTTCAGTTGCTCAGTCGTGTCCAACTCTTTGCGACCCCATGAATCGCAGCACGCCAGGCCTCCCTGTCCATCACCAACTCCCGGAGTTCACCCAGACTCACGTCCATCGAGTCAGTGATGCCATCCAGCCATCTCATCCTCTGTCGTCCCCTTCTCCTCCTGCCCCCAATCCCTCCCAGCATCAGAGTCTTTTCCAACGAGTCAACTCTTCTCATGAGGTGGCCAAAGGACTGGAGTTTCAGCTTCAGCATCATTCCCTCCAAAGAAATCCCAGGGCTGATCTCCTTCAAAATGGACTGGCTGGATCTCCTTGCAGTCCAAGGGACTCTCAAGAGTCTTCTCCAACACCACAGTTCAAAAGCATCAATTCTTTGGCGCTCAGCCTTCTTCACAGTCCAACTCTCACATCCATACATGACCACAGGAAAAACCATAGCCTTGAATAGGCGGACCTTTGTTGGCAAAGTAATGTCTCTGCTTTTGAATATGCTATCTAGGTTGGTCATAACTTTCCTTCCAAGGAGTAAGCATCTTTTATTTCATGGCTGCAGTCACCATCTGCAGTGATTTTGGAGCCCCCCCAAAATAAAGTTTGACACTGTTTCCACTGTTTCCCCATCTATTTCCCATGGAGTGATGGGACCGGATGCCATGATCTTTGTTTTCTGAATGTTGAGCTTTAAGCCAACTTTTTCACTCTCCACTTTCACTTTCATCAAGAGGCTTTTGAGTTCCTCTTCACTTTCTGCCATAAGGGTGGTATCATCTGCATATCCGAGGTTATTGATATTTCTCCTGGCAGTCTTGATTCCAGCTTGTGCTTCTTCCAGCCCAGCATTTCTCATGATGTACTCTGCATATATGTTAAATAACCAGGGTGATAATATACAGCCTTGATGTACTCCTTTTCCTATTTGGAATCAGTCTGTTGTTCCATGCCCAGTTCTAACTGTTGCTTCCTGACCTGCATACAGATTTCTCAAGAGGCAGGTCAGGTGGTCTGGTATTCCCATCTCTTTCAGAATTTGCCACAGTTTATTGTGATCCACACAGTCAAAGGCTTTGGCATAGTCAATAAAGCAGAAATAGATGTTTTTCTGGAACTCTCTTGCTTTTTCAATGATTCAGCAGATGTTGGCAATTTGATCTCTGGTTCCTCTGCCTTTTCTAAAACCAGCTTGAACGTCAGGAAGTTCACGGTTCATGTATTGCTGAAGCCTGGCTTGGAGAATTTTGAGCATTACTTTACTAGTATGTGAGATGAGTGCAATTGTGCGGTAGTTTGAGCATTGCCTTTCTTTGGGATTGGAATAAAAACTGACCTTTTCCAGTCCTGTGGCCACTGCTGGGTTTTCCAAATTTGCTGGCATATTGAGTGCAGCACTTTCACAGCATCATCTTTCAGGATTTGAAATAGCTCAACTGGAATTCCATCATTTCCACTAGCTTTGTTCGTAGTGATGCTTTCTAAGGCCCACTTGACTTCACATTCCAGGATGTCTGGCTCTAGATGAGTGATCACACCATCGTGATTATCTGGGTCATGAAGATCTTTTTTGTACAGTTCTTCTGTGTATTCTTGCCATCTCTTCTTAATATCTTCTGCTTCTGTTAGGTCCATACAATTTCTGTCCTTAATCGAGCCCTTCTTTGCATGAAATGTCCCCTTTGTATCTCTAATTTTCTTGAAGAGATCTCTAGTCTTTCCCATTCTGTTGTTTTCCTCTATTTCTTTGCATTGATGGCTGAGGAAGGCTTTCTTATCTCTTCTTGCTATTCTTTGGAACTCTGCATTCAGATACTTATATCTTTCCTTTTCTCCTTTGTTTTTCACTTCTCTTCTTTTCACAGCTATTTGTAAGGCTTCCCCAGACAGCCATTTTGCTTTTTTGCATTTCTTTTCCATGGGGATGGTCTTGATCCCTGTCTCCTGTACAATGTCACGAACCTCATTCCATAGTTCATCAGGCACTCTATCTATCAGATCTAGCCCCTTAAATCTATTTCTCACTTCCACTGTATAATCATAAGGGATTTGATTAAGGTCATACCTGAATGGTCTAGTGGTTTTCTCTGCTAAGTCACTTCAGTCGTGTCCGACTCTGTGCGACCCCATAAACGGCAGCCCACCAGGCTCCCCCGTCCCTGGGATTCTCCAGGCAAGAACACTGGAGTGGGTTGCCATTTCCCTCTCCAATGCATGAGAGTGAAAAGTGAAAGTGAAGTCGCTTAGTCGTGTCCGACCCCCAGCTACCTCATGGACTGCAGCCTACCAGGCTCCTCCGTCCATGGGATTTTCCAGGCAAGAGTACTGGAGTGGGGTGCCATTGCCTTCTCCAAGTGGTTTTCTCTACTTTCTTCAATTTAAGTCTGAATTTGGTAATAAGGAGTTCATGATCTGAGCCACAGTCAGCTCCTGGTCTTGTTTTTGTTGACTGTATAGAGCTTCTCCATCTTTGGCTGCAAAGAATATAATCAATCATCAGCTATACCACAACACAAAATAAAAAGTTTTAAAAAAGAATATATATGTGATTCCTTTTATGTAAGGCTCTAAGAAGGCAAAATTAAACTGTAGTGTTTAGGAATGCCAATTAGGTAATAAGATTATAAAGAAAAGCAAGCACGTGATTATCATAAAGATCACGATGGTGGTTACCTTTGGCTGGAGAGAGAGAGGCAGTTGGAAGGTATCTCGGATGCTGGAAATATCTTTATCTTGACCTGGGTAGTGTAATTATTTATTAAAGTGTAGACTTATGATTCAGGTACCTTTATGAAGGTGTGATATAAATTTGCTATATTGTTGAAAGACGAACAACACTTGCCTCCTACCAAAGTGAACGTGAAAGTGGCTTAGTCATGTCTGACTCTTTGGGACCCCATGGACTATACAATCCGTGCAATTCTCCAGGCCAGAATACTGGAGTGGGTAGCCTTTCCCTTCTCCAGATCCAGGGGATCTTTCCAACCCAGGGATCGAACCCAGGTCTCCTGCATTGCAGGCAGATTCTTTACCAGCTGAGGCATGAGGGAAACCCAAGAATACTGGAGTGGGTAGCCTATCCCTTCCCCAGTGGATCTTCCCAACCCAGGAATCAAACCAGGGTCTCCTGCATTGCAGGCAGATTCTTTAGTAACTGAGCTATGAGGGAACAGGTCCTTGTTGGATGTCCATTTTAAACACAGCAGTGTGCATATGTCCACCCCAAACACCCTACCTGTCCCTGTCCCCCACCTTTCCCCTGGAAGTTTGTTCTCTAAGTCTGTGAGTCTGTTTCTGTTCTGGAAGTAAGTTCATTTGTACCATTTCTTTTTAGATTCCACTTATAAGAGACATCATATAGTATTTCTCCTTCTCTGTCTGACTTACTTCACTCACTATGATAACCTCTAGGTCCATTCAAGTAGCTGCAAACTTCTACCTCCTTCTTTTTCTCTTCCTCTCCCTGCTACTTTTTTCCTGAGCCTCATTTAGGTCCACAAGTTATAGAACTATTTTATGTAAGAACAAAATAAACATCTTTTCCTAAAGATTTTTCTCTTTTCACAATTCTATTCTCCAAAGAAAAGTATCCCGGAAGATGTATGTTAAGAAAATGGAACTGCCTGGAATGGCTAGTCACCTCAGGGCTCATCTGTAGTACTTTCCACATTCCATTAGTCTCTGCAGTTGTGGGGGTGGGAAGAGTCATACTGTTTGGGGTTTGGAGCTCTGAAAGCAGTGAATAAACTCTGGTTGAAATTTTAAAGTACTCCTTGTTCATGATGATATTGATGCTCCTAATTCTTGGATGAAGGAATATTCAGTTCAGTTCAGTCACTCAGTTGTGCCCGACTCTTTGCAACCCCATGAATCGCAGCATGCCAGGCCTCCCTATCCATCACCAACTCCCAGAGTTCACCCAAACTCATGTGCATCAAGTCAGTGATGCCATCCAGCCATCTCATCCTCTGTCGTCCCCTTCTCCTCCTGCCCTCAATCCCTCCCAGCATCAGGGTCTTTTCCAATGAGTCAACTCTTCGCATGAGGTGGCCAAAGTATTGAAGTTTCAGCCTCAGAATGAGTCCTTCCAATGAACACCCAGGACTGATCTCCTTTAGAATGGACTGGTTGGATCTCCTTGCAGTCCAAGGGACTCTCAGGAGTCTTCTCCAACACCACAGTTCAAAAGCATCATTTCTTCGGCACTCAGCTTTCTTCACAGTCCAACTCTCACATCCATACGTGACCACTGGAAAAACCATAGCCTTGACTAGACGGACCTTTGTTGGCAAAGTAATGTCTCTGTTTTTTAATATGCTATCTAGGTTGGTCATAACTTTCCTTCCAAGGAGTAAGCATCTTTTAACTTCATGGTTGCAATCACCATCTGCAGTGATTTTGGAGCCCCCCAAAAATAAAGTCTGACACTGTTTCCACTGTTTCCCCATTTCCCGTGAAGTGATGGGACCAGATGCCGTGATCTTAGTTTTTTGAATGTTGAGCTTTAAGCCAACTTTTTCACTCTCCTCTTTCACTTTCATCAAGAGGCTCTTTAGTTCCTCTTCACTTTCTGCCATAAGGGTGGAGTCATCTGCATATCTGAGGTTATTGATATTTCTCCTGGCAATCTTGATTCCAGCTGTGCTTCTTCCAGCCCAGTGTTTCTCATGATGTACTCTGCATATAAGTTAAATAAGCAGGGTGACAATATACAGCCTTAACGTACTCCTTTTCCTATTTGGAATCAGTCTGTTGTTCCATGTCCAGTTCTAACTGTTGCTTCCTGACCTGCATATAGGTTTTTCTTTTAGAAGGAATATTACCTACCCTTTGTGGGTGTAAGCAGTCCTGATGAATGTTGAGAATGCTAAGAAGCCTTCTCTGGCCCTTGGAAATGAAGGTAAGCAAACCCTTCACCCACCTGTTAAAGTACCCAAAATCTCTACTCACACCTGCAACCCCTTAGGGGTTTATTACTTCAGCTTACAATTTTTTCTCAAGGCTCTCCTAATAGAAGTTGCCCCTAGGAGGAAGATGTTAGAGACATATTCAGCATCTGGTACCACTGTGAGAATGAAATCTTTGACGTTATCTTCCCTGCCTCATCTCTGCGCACAGGGAAAGATGAAAGACGGAACAGGCTCTATGACAGGAAGAAGGGAGGGGACTAGGGATGGTTATGAATAGTCACTTGTTCTCTAGCTATTGAGTTGTAACCGCTTATTAGACATATGTTGTCATTTAGTCACCAAGTCATGTCTGACTCTGATACCCATGGCCTACAGCCTGCCAGGCTCCTCTGTCCAAGGGATTTCCCAGGCAAGAATACTGGAGTAGGTTACCGTTTCTTTCTCCAGGGGATCTTCCCAACCCCAGGATCAAACCCGTTTCTCCTGCATTAGCAGGTGGATTCTTTACCACTGAGCCTCCAGGGAAGCCCTTTTAGAGATACAGTTTACAAATATTTTCTTTTATTTTGTGGGTTACCTATTCATTCTGTTGATTGTTTCCTTTGCTGTGCAGAAGATTTTTGGTTTGATGTTGACCTGTTTGTTTATTTCTGCTTTTGTTGTCTGTGCTTTTGATTTCATATCTAAAAAAGCATTGCCAGGACCAGTGTCGTAAAGCTTCCCCCTAGGTTTTCTTTTAGGAGTTTTACAGTTTCAGGATTTAGGTTTAAGTCTTTAGCTTATTTTGATTTGATTTTTGTGTATTGTGTAAGTTAGGGTCCAATTTCATTCTTGTGAAAGTAGGTATCCAGTTTTCTCAACCATTTGTTGAAGAAGCTATCCTTTCTCCATTGTATAACTTTGACACCCTTGTTGAAGATCACTTGACAATATGGCAAAGGACTTGAATAGATGCTTCCCCCCAAAAGACATACAAATGAACAGCAAGTATATGGAAAGATCCTCTAATCATAAGAGAAATGTAAATCGAAGCCACTATGAGATTTCAATTCACAACCGATAGGGTGGCTATGATAAAACACAGAACCAAACCAAACCAAGTGTTGCCTAAGATTTGAAGAAATTGCAACCCTTAGCACGGTTGGTGAGAAAATAGAATGGTGCAGACTCTATGGAAAAGTGTGGAATTTTCTAAAAACAATTAGTTTAAGGAAAGTTCTACAAAGCCTCTGGGAGTCCTTGAGCCAAAGTCTGTGGATTTAAAATGTTAGGATTTGGAGCCCTTAGTCAGTCATGTTCCAGGTAAGTCCAGGAGGTGCATTCTCCTGGCTGTCAGGGTAAGGAAGAAGAAGGAAGGTGGGATTCTGACAACAGACCCTGGGGCCTGCCCTCAGTGGGGAAGTTTGAAGCTGGCTGACTTCCTCCTTTCCCCTTTGAAAAATCACCTTGGGGAATGCAGATAATCTAGTTAGTGAAGCTGAGACTCAATGGCTCCAGCTGCCTGCATCCTTCAGCCTCCGTGAGACTTCCCTGAGCTTCTTCTTCTTGGAGGCACCGGAAGGCCCCCTAGAAGTTAGATTCTAGAGGCAGGGAGAGAGGCTGTCAAAGGAGGACTGGAAGGGTTAGGCTGGGGGCCCTTTCCTTCTGACAATGCAGCTGCTGAAAGCATGCATCAGGGTCACAGACGAACAAACCCAGAATCCTGCTGTGGAAGACGACACCTGACTCTGTTCTGAAAGAGAAGGGAGAGAAAGTCTAGGTTCCACACACTGGTTCTGGTGTTCTTTTCCTCCCTGAGCCAACCCCATTGAACACCTCTTATCCCCTTCCAGATCTCAGCATTTCCCTATCTCACCTGCCTTTCCTCTGAACCACTTCTGATGCCTGGGAACAGGATCATGCTTTTATCTTCTCCTCCCTCCTCACCCTGATGCTGGGAAAGATTGAGGGCAGGAGGAGAAGAGGGTGACAAAGGGTGAGATGGTTGGATGGCATTACCAACTCAATGAACGTGAGTTTGAACAAACTCCGGAAGATGGTGAAGGACAGGGAAGCCTGGCGTACTGCAGTCCCTGGGGTCACAAAGAGTCTGACATAACTGACTGATTGAACAACAACGCTCCCCATAGGGCAGGACTTCTCCTCTCCCCTCAGCCCTCCTTGCCCTCAAGGCTCATTTGAATCCTCTTCCATGAAGCATCTGTGACCTACCTCAACTGAAGCTTGCTATCCCCACGGCACTTGCAATATAAACTGACAACACAGGATATCGGTTGTTGTCTAATTGTTTCCTGTTGTGTGGTCAGGCCACTCAAGGTAACTCTGGCTCTGTGTACATCCTCTGTTCTACCCATGGGTACCTACTTCACTTATACCCTACTTATGTGACTCACCTCCCTACATACCTGCCCCAGGCCCCAGCTAGTGAATGTTCTTATCAGATGTGATGTGCAGCCCAATGTGTAATTAGTTGACAAGTGAGAAACACAGCCAATAAGTCATGCATGTGTGCATGCTAAGTTGCTTCAGTTGTGTCTGACTCTGTGACCCTATGGACTGTAGCCCATTGGGCTCCTCTGTCCATGGGATTTTCCAGGCAAGAATACTGGAGTGGGTTGCCATGCCCTTCTCCAAGGGATCTTTCCCACCTCAGGGATTGAAGCCACATCTCCTGAATCTCCTGCATCGCAGGGGGATTCTTTACTGCTGAGCCACCAGGGAAGCCCCCAATAAGTCCGACTTGTTCCAAAAAAACGGAGAAAACATTTTAGCGGGGAGAGATTCAAGGTACAGACTTACTCTGAGTCTTTAAAAATGGCAGAGAAAAGGAGAAAATCCCAGGTGAGTGCAATTCATTAGCAAAAGGGGAAGGTGGGTATGTGTAAATCAACTGTGGACATAGAGTGTCCAGGAGATTCCATGTATAAGGAGATTCCAGGATAAGGCTGTAGTTACACCAGGGAGCCTCACTTGTCTGACTTAACCGGCCTTTGCAAAACGTGGTGTGACCTAAGGCAAGGGTGCTTGGGTTAGGAGCTACGGGTCTGGGCTCTAATCCTGCTTCATCACTTACTTGTGGTGTGACCTTGAACAAGACATTTAATCTTCTTGAGTCCTTGTTTCCCTTCTGTAAAATCAATCCCTGTCTGTGTTAAAGGGTCTTTGTGAAGATCTGAAGAGAAAACATTTGTGCAACTCCTCCAGACATAGCCGTTAATGGATGTTGGTTACTATCAGGATTTCTGACCTCTTTAATACACTTAACACCTTCTCTGAATTCCCAAAGCCACCTAATGCTTGTGTCATTAATGTTGACTCCCTGTATCACCTGTTTTCAATCTCTTAATTGCTACACGTGTTTGTAGGAGTTTCTTAATTAGAGAAAAAACTCACTGTGGGCAAGGGGCTTATCTTAGACATTCACAGAATATTGTGGGCACATACTGGATGCTCAAAATGTTGTTGCAATGATTGATTTCTGTGTCCAGGAAGACCAAAGTAATCCCTAAAGATTTCCCAGAGGAAGTAGATCTCAGAGTTGACATTGACAGATGGGTAAGTAATGACAGGTAATGTTCAAGGAGCAAGATGCACAGTGAGGGGAATGATGTGAGCAGAGTAGCAGCTTTTTTTTTTTTTTTTAAATTTTTTGAAAAACTTTTATGGATGCCTGATTTCTCTAGAACATTCTACCAGGTTTTGAAGTCATTTATCACACTGGTGCTTTGTGAGAAAAGCAAATGAAACAAAACCAAAAGAGAAAATATCCATCCAGCAGCTGGACAGCTCAGTTATTTTTAGGGACAGGAGAATAAGCCAGTGTTTGGGACTCAGCAAAACATCCCACTCTGTTTGGGGTTGACCAGTCCCTGGAAATGCACAGACCTAAGCATTTTCTCAGCTGTAACTCTCCAGCACATGTGTATTTGAAGGGAAACTTAGTCCATCTGTTTCTAATTCATTTACATTGAACTCATCAAAAAAGCTGTTGACATGTCCTTTGCCTGGCCAAGTTCTCCATGGGTTTTCGGAAAATCCCAATATATTATTGAGTTCTTTTTGGTGTCCTGGGGTTGTTGGGCTTTGTCTTTTTTTAGCAGCTTGCAGGGAGAGTGGAGAATGCTCTGAACTGGAGTCATTCCAAACCTGCAAAGCTCTGCTCTTCCCTCATTGAGTCTCAGTGGCTCTCGGAGTCTGATCAGCTTGGAAAGAGAACAAAGTACCAGGCATCCCCAAGGTCTCAGGTTTCCTCTACCGTGCTCGGAGCGGAGTCTGAGGGATGGCTCAGGAGAGGGAGAAAAGTGATTTAGAGGCAATTTGGCCAGGAGACTAATTACAAAATGAAGTGTTTTCATTCTAGATACTGTGTGACCTTGGGTTAAGGAAGTTTCTTTTCTGTTCTTCAGTTCTCCAAAATACAGTAGGAGAATGATACTGCAGTTTTTGATCCATCTACTAGAGATGGCTTGTGTGGTTGGTGTGTGGATTGTGACTTTATAAACAAAAATATCACAGTAAGACAGTATGATTTTCCAGATACCCAGATGGCAGTCCTGACCCCTTTGAATGTGTTCTCCCATCTCTAGCCCTGGGCATGGACAATGCTGAATTGTCACTCAGGGGTCCAGCCTGAGTGCATATCATGTCCTGAGTGATGCTGACTGCTCCACAAAGGGTTGGGTTGTTGACATATGAGTCAATACACATACTTGGGCAAACATAGAAGGACAATTTGTGTTCCTGTTGTCATAGGCATAGTTAATACCCCATTGGAAGAGATAAATATGTACCCTCTAGAGAACTGAAAGCTGAAAAGGAACTCAGGAGCTCACAGCTTTCCTCTTTATTTTACATATGAGGCAAACTGGGACTCCAAGAGGCAAAATAATGTGCCCAGTAATTATTGTGCTAAGTTTGATCATATTTGGCAACACTGGATGAAAGATATTATTACCCCCATTTTGCAAGTGAAACAACTGGGGTACAAAAGAGGCTGATAACTGGTCAAAGTCACTCGGTGAGTAAGTTATAAAATAGAATTTGAACACAGCTCTGTTAACTTCAAAGGTCAATTGACACAGAGCTAGCGCATTGAGGACCACAACACGGAATCCTGGATCTCCCAGATAGAGTGTTCTAAAATGTAAAAAGCCAGGTTCTTTGTTCATTGTGCTTGCCCCTCATCCATTCACAAGGGGTTGGTTGCCTGGGGAGAGGACCCCAGTAGCATAGGTAGAGAGGGTGATGAAAGGGTAAGTAGATGGAGAGGAATCTGAATCTCCCCCTCTGAGGGCACTGTGCAGGGTCAAGCCCTGTGAGCAGCTTCCAAAGATTCCAGTATGGCTGCCATAATTGAGCAAGTGAGGTTTAGAAGCCAGCAGGCAGCAATGACCAGTCGACTCAAAGAAGGACTACCATAGTACCACTTCTGTAAAAGACACTTCGCACTTTCTACCTTTTTAATCTTTTTGCCTGAATACATGACGAATGTGAGGGAGTAGGAGATGTCTTAAGAGTAGACCGAGCTCCCTTTGTTCTTAGGCTAGGTAGAGCCTGGCTAGTGTTGGAGGAAGGAAGGAAATACGGGATATATGGTGGAGTTCCGAACAAGGCTCAGCTCATTTGTGCTTTTTAAAAATAATTAGAAGTGATTAGCCAGCAATGAGATATGCCTGGGTTGTCACTGAAGCTGGGAAAAGGGATTTGACAGGGCCTGTCTGAAAATGGGAGTTGGGAAATGATTTCTCTTCTGTGCCCTATGAGTTCCAGCTGTTCAATGGGCTGATTATCTTCTCTTTCCCCATCTGTCTATCAAATGGAGGGAGCCTGAGAATGAAATGTGTCTTTAGATGAGCTTTCTTTTCCTCCTCTTCTCTTGGGCACATTTTGCTCGTGTCTGCACTCCCTGGTTTTGGCCAAAGAAAAAGAACCGGGTACTGCCAGGTCTCCTATTCTTCCCAGAATAACTATTCAGTACCAGAAAGTCCAGCTAAAGAGGGAGGGAAGGAGAGAGAAAGGGAAGGAGTGGGGCGGGGGGTGGGGGTGGGGCGGAGATAGAGAGGAGGGAGAGAGAGAGAAAGGACAAATGTCTGGGAGGGAAAGGGGAAAGGGACAAGGTGTAAGGGGCAGAGCGAGTGAGAAACGCAGCAGCGGGGACAAAGAGTTGCCCTCTCAAGCCGGAAGAGGGAAGGGAGTAGGGGGTTGGGAAACAGGGAGAAGAGTGGAGGGAAGAGGTGAGAAGGGTGAGGCACGGCCTGGGGGTCAGAGCTGGAGCAGCTTCCTGCTGGCCCGCGGCCCAGCCAGCTGCTGGAACATCTGCATCCTGGCGGGGGTGTTTCCAAATGGAGCTGCCTCTTCCTGGACTTCCTCCCTCACACGCTCGGGCCTGCCCACTTAGGCCCCTCCCAGCGCGCTTGCGGTTCCTCTTACTCATCGCCAGTGTCCAAACAGCTAAATCAGCTCTGAAGGTATGCGAGCAGTTGGGCAAGAATGGGGTCAGCCAGGGGAAGCAGTGCTTGCTCCTGGACGGCACCACGCCAGGTGCGGGAGGAGCTGACTGGCTGCATCAGTGCTGCCCTGGCCTCCCCTTGAAAGAACCCTGAAGCAGGAGTCGGGACCTGGGGGCTGAGACACGGCATGGTCTTAGCGAGCTGTGAGTCTTCTCAGTTCCATCATCTGTAAAATAAGGAGCTGAAGTCCCATTCTGATGATGACTTTGGGGGGAAAAAAATAATTCGCAAGTCTCCCTTTAGCATCCTTTGCTACCTGGTTCCTGAGTTCGCATAGAGGCGGTTTAAATGAAAGTTGCAAGCTCTCATCGTCTCCTCAGTGGCTTTCATCTTGCTGTAGGGCCTGAGGCCTGTGGTGGGGTCTGACTCCAGGGGCCTCTGCAGTGGTGCCCTTCCTGGGAGGGGCGGCATGCCAGATGGTGTCAGGTGTCAGGGCCAGCCTTCAGCCCCCGAAGGAGGGAGAGCTTGTCCCCCACCCCCCACCCCGCTTCTATGATGTCCCCTTAGTCTTTCTAGAGTCCCCCATTCACTGGGGTCACCCTTGGGCATCTACCCCACTCTGCCTCTCAGCTGACAGATAATTGATCTCTGTGAAGCTGCCACAAGACCGGAAAGGTTCTAACTGCTATTTGGTGAAAAGAGGTTCTAGTTTAGCTCTTCCTTGGGAAGTCTCACTTCCAAAGGCTGTCTTGCTCTTGCCCCAGATGGCTCTTCTGGTCCTTCTCTTTCCTCTTCTGTCTTCTTCTTTTCCCAAATCCTATGACAATGTCTTTGGGGCAGCCAGCTCAGGGGAGCTGAGCCTTGATTCTGTGGCAGTGGGAGGTGATTTCAGGGAACCCACTCAGCTTGGGTAGTGGGGAGAGGCTGGAGGAGGGGGTGGACAATCCCCAACCTCAGTTCCTGTCAGGGGTCTGACCCTAGCACTGCTGTGTAGTTTACCTCTGGGACTGCCACAGCCAGACTGCTGGTGGAGTCATTCCCAGGACCCCAGCCTTTCCTGAAACCTCCTGCCCTGGGAACCCCGCCTCCCTTGAGGTATCTGCTTCCACGAACCCTGCCAAGATGCTTTCAGGGGGCAGTGATGGTAGAGTTCAGTTCATTTCAGTTCAGTTCAGTTGCTCAGTCATGTCTGACTCTTTGTGACCCCATGGATTGCAGCACACCAGGCTTCCCTGTCCACCACCAACTCCCAGAGCTTATGCAAACTCATGTCCATTGAGTCAGTGATGCCATCCAACCATTTCATCCTCTGTCATCCCCTTCTCCTCCTGCCTTCAATCTTTCCCAGCATCAGGGTCTTTTCCAATGAGTCAGTTCTTCTCATCAGGTGGCCAAAGTATTGGAGTTTCAGCTTCAGCATCAGTCCTTCCAATGACTATTCAGGACTGATTTCCTTTAGGACTGACTGGTTTGATTTCCTTGCAGTCCAAGGGACTCAAGGGTCTTCTCCAACACCACAGTTCAAAAGCATCAATTCTTCAGCACTCAGCTTTCTTTATAGTCCAACTTTCACAACCATACATGACCACTGGAGAAACCATAGCTTTGAATAGATGCACCTTTGTTGGCAAACTAATGTCTCTGCTTTTTAATATGCTGTCTAGGTTGGTCATAGCTTTTCTTCCAAGCAGCAAATGGCTTTTAATTTCATGGCTGCAAGCACCATCTGCAGTGATTTTGGAGCTCAGGAAAATAGTCTTGTCATTGTTCCCATTGTTTTCCCATCTATTTGCCATGTAATGATGGGACCGGATGCCATGATCTTAGTTTTCTGAATGTTGAGCTTTAAATCAGATTTTTCACTCTCCTCTTTCACTTTCATCAAGAGGCTCTTTAGTTCCTCTTCACTTTCTGCCATAAGGGTGGTGTCATCTGCATAATTGATGTTATTGATATTTCTCCTGGAAATCTTGATTCCACCTTGTGCTTCATTCAGCCCTGCATTTTGCATGATGTACTCAACATATAAGTTAAATAAGCGGGGTGACAATATACAGCCTTGATGTACTCCTTTCCCTACTTGGAGCTAGTCTGTTGTTCCATGTCCAGTTCTAACTATTGCTTCTTTAACTGCATACAGATTTCTCAAGAGGCAGGTCAGGTGGTCTGGTATTCCCATGTCTTGAAAAATTTTCCACAGTTTGTTGTGATCTACACAGTCAAAGGCTTTGGCTTAATCAATGAAGCAGTAGATGTTTTTCTGGAACACTCTTGCTTTTTCGATGATTCAATGGATGTTGGCAATTTGATCTCTGGTTCCTCTGCCTTTTCTAAATCCAGCCTGAACATCTGGAAGTTCACAGTTCACATACTGTTGAAGCCTGGCTTGGAGAATTTGAGCACTACTTTGCTAGTGTGTGAGATGAGTGCAATTGTGCAGTAGTTTGAGCATTCTTTGGCATTGCCTTTCTTTGGGATTGGAATGAAAACTGACATTTTCCAGTCCTGTGGCCACTGCTGAGTTTTCCAAATTTGCTGGCATATTGAGTGCAGCACTTTCACAGCATCATCTTTTAGGATTTGAAATAGCTCAACTGGTATTCCATCACCTCTACTAGCTTTGTTTGTAGTGATGCTTCCTAAGGCCCACTTGACTTGGCATTCCAGGATGTCTGAATCTAGGTTGGTGATCACACCATCATGATTATCTGGGTCATGAAGATCATTTTTTGTGCAGTTCTTCTGTGTATTCTTGCCACCTGTTTTTAATATCTTCTGCTTCTGTTAGGTCCATACCATTTCTGTCCTTTATTGTGCCCATCTTTGCATGAAATACTCCCTTGGTATCTCTAATTTTCTTGAAGAGATCCCTAGTCTTTCCTATTCTATTGTTTTCCTCTATTTCTTTGCACTGGAGAAGGAAATGGCAACCCACTCCAGTATTCTTGCCTAGGGAATCCTCATGGACTGAGGAGCCTGGTGGGCTACAGTCCATGGGGTCTCAGAATCGGACATGACTGAGTGACTAAGCACAGCACATCTCTTTGCATTGATCACCGAGGAAGGCTTTCTTATCTCTCCTTGCTATTCTTTAGAACTCTGCATCCAAATGGGTATATATTTCCTTTTCTTCTTTGCCTTTAGCTTCTCTTCTTTTCTCAGCTCTTCGTAAGGCCTCCTCAGACAACCATTTTGCCTTTTTACATTTTTTTTTCTTGGGAATGGTTTTGATCCCTGCCTCCTGTACAGTGTCACGAACCTTCATCCATAGTTCTTCAGGCACTCTTACCAGATGTAATCCCTTTAATCTATGTCACTTCCACTGTATAATCATCAGGGATTTGATGTAGGTCATACCTGAATGGTCTAGTGGTTTTCCCTATTTTCTTCAATGTAAGTCTGAATTTGGCCATAAGGAGTTCATGATCTGAGCCACAGTCAGTTCCCAATCTTGTTTTTGCTGACTGTGTAGAGCTTCTCTATCTTTTGCTGCAAAGAATATAATCAATTTGATTTTGGTATTGACCATCTGGTGATGTTCATGTGTAGAGTCTTCTCTTGTATTGTTGGAAGAGGGTGTTTGCTATGACCAGTGTGTTCTCCTGGCAAAACTCTGTTAGCCTTTGCCCTGCTTCATTTTGTATTCGAAGGCCAAATGTGCCTGTTACTCCAGGTACCTCTTGACTTCCTACTTTTGCATTCCTGTCCCCTATGATGAAAAGGACATCTTTTTTGGGTGTTAGTTCTAGAAAGTCTTGTAGGTCTTCATAGAACTGTTCAGCTTCTTCAGCATTACTGGTTGGGGCATAGACTTGGATTGCTGTGATACTGAATGGTTTGCCTTGGAAACAAATAGATCATTCTGTCATTTTTGAGATTGCACCCAAGTACTGCATTTTGGACTCTTTTTGTTGACTATGAGGGCAACTCCATTTCTTCTAAGGCATTCTTGCCCACAGTAGTAGATATAGTGATCATCTGAGTTAAATTCACCCATTCCAGTCCATTTTAGTTCACTGATTCCTAAAATGTTGATGTTCACTCTTGCCATCTCCTGTTTGACCACTTCTAGTTTACCTTGATTCATGGACCTAACATTCCATGTTCCTTTGCAATATTGCTCTTTACAGTCAAAACTAATCAAACTGATCACATGGACCACAACCTTGTCTAACTCAATGAAACTATGAGCTGTGCCATGTAGGGCCACCCAAGACGGATGGGTCATGGTAGAGAGTTCTGACAAAATGTGGTCCACTGGAGAAGGGAATGGTAAACCACTTCAGTATTCTTGCCTTGAGAACCCCATGAACAGTATTAACAGTATGGTAGAGTTAGGGTACCATTCGCTCCACCCCTGAACATTTGTGGGGATCTATGAACATTGTGAGAAAGGTCCCCCCCACCCCACTGGTATTTCCAGCCTCTTTCAGTTAGAGCGAGGTTCACATGGTCCTTTGCTATCTTCAGTCTATCTTCAGTCTCTTCTGGTTTTGGCTTCTTCAAAGCTCTGCACAGACCCAGAAAGTTTATGGGTGTCCCCAAATGAGCAGTAGGACTTGAGGACAAACACAGGAAGGGTGTGTCTGAACTTAGAGGAAGCTCCCCAGATGGTCCCTGGGGAGGGTGTTGACTTTGGGATTCCTTAGCCCCCTGGAGAGGGGTGCAGTGCAGGTTGAAATGTAATTAGATGCCTCAGGTGTATTTATATGAGTTCACAGGACATCAATCCCAAGCACCAAAATGGATCTACAAGCAGGAAGTGACTTGCCCCCAGTTGATCACCTACTGTGTGGCCCTTGATAACTCATTACCCCTCACCGCAGTCCTGCTGTTATGTATCTGTATTTATCTGTAAGTGCTGTTATGTCCTTTTACAAATGAGGGCCCTAGGGCTCAGAAAGATTATGAAAATAGCCTAGGAGCTCGGTGGCAGAGCTGGGATTTCTAGGCTGGGATTTTAAGAGGAACTTGGCCCGTTTGGATCCTGTCTTGGGGAAGTGTGATGAAAGGGACAGTGGGGCACTGCTCCTTTGCTCCCAGGGGACTCCCCCCCAACCCCAGTTACTCCCAAGTCAAATTCTTGTTGCTTCTCCTCAGCCCTGCTGGGAAGGTCTTCGCTTCCTGCTTCTGACCCCCTCACCTCTCCCCCTGCCATTTTGAGCTCTTGCAGTGAGCATGGGAGACCCGAGGAAGTTTACTCTGCATGTGGGATTTCTTCCTCTGTTGGGACTGGGTGCTCCTGGTTTGCCCAGGTGGGGTCTCATGGTGTCACTCCCTGAAGTGCTGAGCATAGCTAAGCCATGAGAGCTTCTCTCGGGCTTGTGTTTGCCAGGCTCTGACCTGAACCAGCTTTGTCTGGAGGCTGGGGCAGGGAGGGTCCCTCTACCAGCAGGCGCTTAGCTGGATTGTGGCTGAAGGTAACGGAGTGCAGCAATGGCTGGTGGCCCCCATGGTCTTGAGTTGCCATGCACAAGCCTCCTCGCAATCCCACATGCCTGTCCTCAGCACAGCCAGCTTCCAGTGTCCCTCCTTTCCCCTTGTCTGTGTGCACCAAGCTTTCCACAGCAGGGTTCTGGTGCATGGATGAAGTCACACAAATGCGATCACAGGAATGGAGTCACACAGTTACGTGCTGACACTCACAGACATCCTCTACTTAGCTTCCCGGATGACACATCATTGTATGTACTTCCCTGTGAATCTGGTTAGTGGCCCCACCCACTGGGCACTGGTGTCACTACGGACACCCCTGCTTCCTCTGGGCATGGTCCTCTCTTCCGGGCCCAGGTCTCCTGCACCTCTCCTGTCTCATGCACCCCTGTGATCTGCCTCTGGGCACCGCTGCTGCTGTGGCTGCCTCCTCCATGGCCAGATGACGCTAGGGACTGAGGCTGTGTGCAGTCCACAAGTCAGAGGGTGCCCCCTACCCCTCTGTGTGCTTTAGATGGAGGTCACAAGTAGAAGCTTGTGCTGCGATGCCTGGCAGAGCTTTTGGTCAAGTGGTGTTTTCTGGATTTTACTTGTTGCCACCCTTGAACCTGAGACATGGCTGGACTGGGAGAGGTGTGTGAGGAACAAGGATCATGCCGCTCCCAACGTGATGCTTCTTCCGCAGCCACGACTGCTCGTTGCCTGGGCCAAGCCTGGCTTGCTGACTCCTGCTTATTTTAAGAGGGCTTTCTGCCAGGAAGCTGCTTGTGTGCATGTTCGGCCGCTCAGTCGTATCTGACTCTTTGAGACCCCATGGACGGTAGCTCGGGAGGTTCCTCTGTCCATGGGATTCTCCAGGCAAGAATACTGGAGTGGGTTGGCATTCCTTTCTCCAGGGGATCTTTCTGACCCAGAGATCGAACCCAGGTCTCCTGCATTGCAGGAGGGTTCTTTCCTGCTGAGCCACCCTGGAAGCTGCTTAGCCCCTTGTGAAACGGGTGCTGGAGGGATTTCCCTCACCTGGTTTCCAGACCTCTCTTGATCCCAGCAAGCTGATATGGGCAATATGTGTCACTGTGACCCCATCTGCTTCTTTATCATCTCCTTTGTGTTCTTTCTGCTTCCAGCCCTCCATTGTGCCTTTTCTTCTGCCTGGAACAAGTGCAGGCGCATGCCTATGTTGTGATATCTCGTGGCGGCTTCTCTCCAACCAGCTAAATCCTACTTTTTCCTTGGGCCCCAGCTGAGACCCCTCCCCCCCAACCTTGGGAAGCTTCCCTTGATTAACAGCCCTGCACCACTGCTCTCTCTTCTCAACTGCTATAGCCCTTAGTCGGACCCACCCATACAGTCATGTGACCACTTTACCCCTACACTAGATGAGATGTTTGTGTCCCTCTACCTCCAATTCCTATATTGAAACCTAATCTTCCATGTGATGGCATTTGAAAGTGTAACCTTTGGGTGATTAGGTCGTGAGGGTGGAGCCCTAGTGAATGGGATTAGTGCCCTTATAAAAGAGGCCCCAGAGAGCTTGCTCCTTTCACCTTGTGAAAACACAGCAAGGAGATGGATGTCTGTGAATCAAGAAACAGGCTCTTAGCAGACACTGAATTTTCCAGTGCCTTGATCTTGAACTTCCAGCCTCCAGACCGTGGGCAATACATTTCTGTTGTTCATAAGCCACTCAGTTAGCGGTACTTTATTACAGCATCATGAACAGACTAAGACAACCCCCAAGTAGTTCTCTACCTGGTATCACTTCTCACCAGTTCTCTACCTGGTATCCCTGGACTAGTGCCCCTTGAGGTCTTGAAGTACATGCAGTTTGCTTCTCTTGCTTCTTGCAAAGCACTCACTGCTTGCCTAGAGCTCAGCAAAACTATGATGCCTGTTGGAGTAAGAGCATGGACATGCTTGATGTGGGCCTGGGAGGTCCAAGTAGCTCTTTTCTTTGTGCTTCCTTAAAATCCTGACTTGGCTAATTAAGACACACTGAGAAGTCAGGAGAACTGGCATCTTCTGTTTGCATATCATGCTCTGTTCTGTCCTGCCCCCGTCCCCCAAGCCACCTGATTGACAGCCCTGAGAGCACAAGCGCCTGCAGGTCCCTTCCAGCTGCTGCCTCTCCACCTCTAAGGAGGGAGATTTAGTTGTATGGATTTTGGCAAAGGTTTAAAACCTGCAATAAATAACAAAAAATTCAGCCTACCATTCTGCATATTTTATAACTCAGTCTAATAAAGAAATAATCCAATATGGCACCTGCTAAGAAAACTTAGTTTATTGAAATATGACTGTAATATAGAAAAGATGGCTAATGCACTAGGCTGCAAGATATTAATACTCTACACTTCAGTTGGTGTGTTTAAGTCTCTCATGTATTTTATTTTATTTTATTAGGAGCCATATCATTAGCTTTTAAAGACATTGTGAGTGAGAGAGAGAAGAAGAAAAGAGATTTGAACTATTAAAAAAAAAAGTCAGCAACTCAAACTGCCTTTCTTTACAAATGAAACAAACAAACCAAAAAAAAAAAAAAAGTTTTTTTTTTTTTTCATAAACATTTTTTTTTCCTGGCTGGGATATTAGGACAGTATATTAAATTCCCCCAAAAGGAGGCCCTAGAACTATTTACATAATAATATCTCCACTGTGGTTGTGACAGATGGGCTTCACTGACGCAGACATACTGTTAGGGGCTTAGCAATAGATTAAAAAAAACCACCACAATACTGTGTAACATAATAAAAGTGTATTGTAATGTACATCATAACTTGTGGCCAAGGTTAAATTTGCAGTCGGAGTATGAAAGTCGTATTCCATTATACAAAATAGATGTTACACGGAAAAGCATTAAAGATGAGTTGACTCAACCATTTATTTTTAGTTTATATTTTATTCTATTTTCCTTCGCCCTACTTATGCAATATTTTTTTAATCACATGAAATGACATCGTTATGTACCCCCTACCTACTCCCACCTCAGAGTGAGGGGCAGCCTGGGATCTACAGACTTTCTTAGTTTTGTAGATTCATGTTTCAGGGGACCCTGAGACTTCGCTCTGTTGGAAAATGGCTGTTTGTAGTTTTCCTTATTTTGCTTTACTCAAAGCTTCTTGCTGGAGGTGAGACTAGCAGTGAGGAGGATCTCCTTTGGCTTATGTGACATCTTTGGATATAAGCTATAGTTCTAGGGCAATGTGGCCATCAAGAGGTGATACGTATATAAGAGCAGAGACCAGTGGGATCCATCTCATGGAGGTTGGATGGGGAATGCTTTCCTAGGCAACCCTGTCTTTCTTGTTCCAGAACTTGACCATTGGCTTCGTCTCTCCACCAGCATACATTCTAAGGGGTGGGTGAAGGGAGAGACATTCTTTACCCTGTGAAGAAGTATTTATGGGGTGGGATCTCCGCTGAAGACTTTTTCCTCATCTACTGTCCTAAATCACCACGTGCTTTTCAGTGCCAACGGAAATGACAATTTTTTTAAAAAAAATAATCACAAGATAATAGAATTTTGGAGCTAGAACAAAACATCTGTGCAAAAAGTCCTCCATGGACCTCATTTTTTAAATCTGTAAAATGGGAATCCTTTAGTTCCTATTTCATGGGTGTGGTTATGAAGTTTTAATGAATAAAGTGCTTAGCACATAGTACTCAATAAATGACAAAGGTTCCATTTAATCGTTATAAATATTATCTCACTTAGAGATGGTCTTCTGGAGACTAGAAAGGGCAATTGAAGAACTGTGTTTTCTCCTTTCTGAACTCTCTCTTTCCTTGGGTCTCTCTTTTAGGCCAGAAATTAATTCATCCACCCCTCCTTCCTTCATCCTCTCCTTGCTTCCTTCCTTCCTTTTTGTGTTGGTTTAGTCTACCCTCTTGCTTTCTGCAGTATTATCCATTATGGAAGCCTCCACTGAGTTCTTCTCCCCTTCCTGGACTAGCTGATCACTCCTTTATTTGACAACCCTGACCTCTTCTGAAACACAGAGCAACTTCCATCTACTTACCCATTCGGTAACAATTTGCAGGTGGAAGTTAGAGATACTGTCATGGCAGCTCAGAGAAGAATTTTGAAAAACAGAGGTCTTTTACAAGGAGGGAGCTCTATGTTACCATAGAGCTCTTTCAACCAAAGGGTTGAAAGGGTATCTGTGGGCCTTTGTGGGGGATGCTCAAGGGTAGATTTCAGCATTCAAGGAGGCTAGCATTGCAAGTAGTTCAAGAGATCAACTAGTCTAAGCCTCACCTTTAAAATATGAAGATGGAGGAAACTGAGGCCCAGGTGGACAGGAGGCTTCTCTGCCAAGAGTCCCACAGCTCAGTTACTAGCTGGCTCCATGCTTCACTGGTGGTTGATTCTCCTTCCCACCACCATGCCACAGACGCTGTGCCAGGTGTGGAAATTAACTAGAGGGCTTACAAACTTGACGATAGAAAGCCGTTGTTTTGAGTTTTTCTTTTTGTCTTGAGTTGCAATTAAGGTTTTGCTTACTGATGAGTGATCTTCTAACTATTTAATATTTAAGGAGGGCAAGATTATATTAATTGCTTCTATGTGCACAATACATGTACTATACAGGGAGACAAATCTTACCAACAGATGTTCAGTTACTATTTGTTGATCCAACTGAATTGGTTCTGAACTAGTCTGAGTTAGTGTCTTCACTTTGGTCAAAGCCAGCCTCCTCTTAGAAGACACTGGCGATTCGGTATAGAACATATATAGTCTCTCAGTACTCCTTGGCAGTGGGCAGAATGTTAAGGCGTGGTTTTAACGAAAGGCCCTCCCCATGGGGCAGGGCCAAACCAGGATATACAGGAAGACAGAGGCACTGCCCCGGTGGTGAGCCTGGCTCAGGGAATTCAGTCAGGGATTGCTCTGCTGAGGAGGCTGATGTTTCTGTGCTGGGGCCAACCATCAACCTCGCAAGGTCGGAGAAGCTGACTGCTAGGGACAATTCTGGGGAGGAAACAAGCACCATCTTCTTGAAAGACTGTCCTGAATTCTTAGTGCTGCATCTAATGGGACCTCAAACACAATCTGAGCATATGGCTACCTGCATGGGGTTATTTAAAGAGTCCTGCGAATTTGAAGGGTATGATTCACACCAACGCTGTTCAATAGAAATATAATGTGAGCCACAAATAAAATGTAAAATTTACTTGCAAGCATATTAAAAAAGAAAAAGAAGCAGGTGAAGTTTATGTTATGAATATATTTTAACTTAATTCACTACCTCTAAAATATTTGAATTTCAACATATTGTCACTATAAGACGTTAATAATAAGATGTTTACACCCTCTTCATAATAAGTCTGAAATTTTGTGTTTGTTTACATTTAAATCAACATTCAGAAAACGAAGATCATGGCTTCTGGACCCATCACTTCATGGGAAATAGATGGGGAAACAGTGGAAACAGTGTCAGACTTTATTTTTCTGGGCTCCAAAATCATTGCAGATTGTGACTGCAGCCATTAAATTAAAAGACGCTTACTCCTTGGAAGGAAAGTTATGATCAACCTAGATAGCATATTCAAAAGCAGAGACATTACTTTGCCAACAAAGATCCGTCTAGTCAAGGCTATGGTTTTTCCTGTGGTCATGTATGGATGTGAGAGTTGGACTGTGAAGAAGGCTGAGCGCTGAAGAATTGATGCTTTTGAACTGTGGTGTTGGAGAAGACTCTTGAGAGTCCCTTGGACAGCAAGGAGATCCAATCAGTCCATTCTGAAGATCAGCCCTGGGATTTCTTTGGAAGGAATGATGCTAAAGCTGAAATTCCAGTACTTTGGCCACCTCATGCGAAGAGTTGACTCAATGGAAAAGACTCTGATGCTGGGAGGGATTGGGGGCAGGAGGAGAAGGGGACGACAGAGGATGAGATGGCTGGATGGCATCACTGACTCGATGGACGTGAGTGTGAGTGAACTCCGGGAGTTGGTGATGGACCGGGAGGCCTGGCATGCTGCGATTCATAGGGTCGAAAAGAGTCAGACACGACTGAGCAACTGAACTGAACTGAAAGTATATATCAACTGGATAAGAAGTTTCTTAAGGAATACACAGTTTTGCAAGATGGACACATTCTAGAGGTTGGTTACATGACACTGTGAATATACTTAATAAGAAATTATACAATGAAATGGTTAATATGGGAATTTTTGCATATTGAACCATATTTTTTAAAAATGAAGCAGGTACATTTGTATGGGAAAATCCTTAAAATGTGGTTAAATATTAAATCAAAATAATAGTAGTGTTAAAAAATAAAGTATATATCAACTGGAATTCAGTCAGTTCAGTTCAGTTACTCAGTCGTGTCTGACTCTTTGCTACCCCATGGACTGCAGCACGCCAGGCTTCCCTGTCCATCACCAACTCCCGGAGCTCACTCAAACTCATGTCCATCGAATCGGTGATGCCATCCAACCATCTCATCATCTGTCATCACCTCTCCTCCCACCTTCAATCTTTCCCAGCATCAGGGTCTTTTCCAGTGAGTCAGTTCTTTGAATCAGGTGGCCAGAGTATTGGAGCTTCAGCTTCAGCATCAGTCCTTCCAATGAATATTCAGAACTGATTTCCTTTAGGATGGACTGGTTGGATCTCCTTGCAGTCCAAGGGACTCTCAAAGAGTCTTCTCCAACACCACAGTTCAAAATCATCAATTCTTTGGTGCTCAGCTTTCTTTATGGTCCCACTCTCACATCCATACATGACTGCTTCTCAAGTGGGCTTCCCAAGGGGCTCAGTGGTAAAAAACAAACAAACAAACAAACAAACAAACAAAAAACACCTGCCAGTGCAGGAGATGCTGGTTCAATCCCTGGGTCAGGAAGATCTCCTGAAGTAGGAAATGGTAACCCATTCCAGTATTCTTGCCTGGGAAATCTTAAGGATGGAGGAGCCTGTCAGGCTACTGTCTATGGGGTTGCACAGAGTTGGACATGACTGAACATGCATGCACTTCTTAAGTACTCAATAGCCCCAGGTGGCTGGCAGATACCATATTTGATTGAATGGGTCTAAAGCATCATTTTCTTCCAAAATTCTGCCAGTTGGGCCAGGAGAGGGGAGTGGATTAAGGGATCATTACTAACTCACATCCCCTTTGAAGTGTTCATATTTTAATTCCTTATCAATCTATTGATCTTCAACAATAGTGATCAAGTTTCTAAACCTCTTTCCAATGTGGCTGGAGTAGAAACACAACCAAGGATTTAGCACCGTTGGTGGGGTTTTGGAGCTCAAGGGGAATTAGAAGGTAGCTGCAGGGATATCACATGGAGGGCGCTGGGTGAGCACAAACAGTTGAGATGAGGATGTGAGTGGCATCAAGGTAATGCCCAGGCCACGTGTGACAGTGAAAAGAGCATAGTGTCTCTAGGATCAGGACTGTCTGGATGCCCTCGCCTGCCTACATGACTGTAGAGTAAACCACGAACCTTCCTGAATCTCACCTTCTTTAATCTGTAACCTGGAGGTAATAAGCCCTTTCCTAGCTTCCTCAAAGGGGAATTGTCAGGCTCCAATTACATGATTCATAGAAGCAGATTGGTGCAAATGCTAAAGTCCTCAGCTCATGTAAATTGTGAGCCATCTAATTATGAGTCTTCCAGCAGGGGTGATACAGTTAATTCAATGCAAGCAAGTTTTAATAAGGGCCTGCTCTAAGCTAAAGACTGTAGCAAGGGAGGAGGTGTCAAAGAGGTGAACCCCTCTGCAATCTCCTGCCTCAGTTAGAGAGACAGAACCCAGCTAGAAACTATTAGAAGACAGAATATAATTCCCGCAAAGTGGTTTGCACAGACAGTCCAAGGGGAGACAGCAGAGAGGGTGCAGTGTGAGCAGGGGAATAAAGGGGTCAGTTGTGGGATTGGGGGGCCCCAGCTAGGATTCAGAGTTTGAAGGGGCAGAGCAAGAGAGGAAAGAGTTCCTGCTAGAGGACACAGAACAAAGTCCAGGAGTGGGAATGAAAAGCCACACCTTAATGAGAAACTTCTGGAATAAGACAGGAGAGAGGGATAGAAAAGGGTGGCCATGGGTCCCTTTCCTGTCAGTACCCTTCCCAACATAAGAGATATCAGGTAGAGGCCAAATATCTGATGCCCAGGTCTTCTATCTTGCTCTGAAAGTGGGTCACCCATTGCAGAGGAGACTAGTCCACTCGAGATAAAACTGAAATACGACCACAGCCATGGCAGGGATGCTCAGATACACACCAGGATGGCCGTGGGCAGCTCAGAGAAAAGGGGCTCTGATCTCAGACCATCTCTATGCTGCACATGCTGATGCCAGGAATAAAACTGGACAGAGGCCCCGCAGGAAACAAAATTGTCAGGTATTTCCAAAAGTTCTGGGGGTTTCTGCCTTTCAAGCCAGTTCTTTATTATCAGTTTACTATTTAATATCACTTTTTTTTTTGACTTCCCAGGTGGCTCAGTGATAAAGAATGTGCTTGCAAATGCAGGAGATGAAGTTTCCATTCCTGTTTCGGGAAGATGCCCTAGAGAAGGAAATAGCAACCCACTCCAGTATTCTTGCCTAGAGAATCCCAATCAACAGAGGAGCCTGGTGAGCTACAGTCCATGGGGTTGCAAAGAGTCAGACATGACTTAATGACTGAGCACACGCACATATCTGTTTTTTTACATCAGAGTGTTTTCTATCATGAATCCATAGGTTACATACACACACACACACACACAACACAGACTCCACCTGCATGCATTGTAGGTGCCCTCAGTCCCTCAGCAGGCACACACAGATGTCCTCTCCTAACACACACGTGCACACACACACACACACACAAGCCTTAGGAACATGGAGGACAGACTGATCTAATTGGAGCAGTGAATGAATGAAGACTCAGGGCTGAGCTGATGTATAAGACTGCAAATTAGGCACCCAACCGGTGGCTACAGAAAGGACACCAGGGGCACTCTGGTCCCCTCTTCTTTCCTTTCCTGTCAATATTCTGTCTGTTCTAATATCCTTCAAGCTTTGGGGTCCTTGCTTGCCTGTCACTTTCCCCCATTCTTAGGTATACTTTTTTCCCTGAGTTCAGTTGGGTCTAGGAATATGGATATTGGAGAAGGTCAAATTTTGTGTGGAGACAGGGTGCTTCAAAAAAGTTCCCTCTGCCCCAGAAGCTCTCTTACCCTGACTGTACTATTTCCAGCTCCTTCTCTGAACTACCCTTGCCCTGAGAAGAGGAACTGCTTTATCTGGATTTGAATGATGGGCTATTTTCTAGTGTTCTTTTATTAGGCAGAAAATGCAGGCTGGGGCCATTTTATTCTTTCTTCCATATTCTTTATATTTAGTGCACAATTGGGTCTAACTTAATAAGTGCAGTGTGGACAGAAGAATGGATAAGCACAAGATGATGAGTTTACAAAATCACATTCCATTTGCCATTCCATCTTGATCTTAAATTGTGCTTCAAGGATCTGAAATGAAGCCGTGTTTCTATCCAGAGGTCTAACACCAGCCAAAGTATGACAAACCCAAATCCAGACAAATTCGTAGTCCCAGCACCGACTCCCACTCCCGTGATACGTAGGCTAAAGTCATAAGCACTGCCAGAGGTCAACTGAAATGACCCATCAAAGGCGGCCAGATGCAAGAATGGCCCCGATGGCTCTCAAAAATAAAGCCAACAGGACACCTGATTAATTCAGAAGCAAAACATGGGGTCATTGTCTGTTCTTTTCCAACTCTCCTGACTGTTGGCACTCTGCCTTGCACACTGGGTGATGTGTTCCCCAAGAGCAAGGATTGAAGTCTCCCAGCTTTAAAGTCAAGAGTTGACTTTCAGGGGTTTCTCCAGCCTTGGAGCTAAATTTCACCTCCAAAATTAGAATTCGAGTCTGGTTAGTTTGAAAAGTAGGAGGGCTTATATATACCTCAAGGGACCCCATGACCATGACCTTGGCAACATGTTTTCAATCTTCAGGAAGGGAAACTAGCATATAGATGTACTGTCTACATGCCAAATATTGTACCAGTTATTCTCAAATGTATTATTTCCTCTAACTTTGATGACAACCTTATGATTGAAGATTGTTTTAGATAAGACTGAAGCTCCATGAGCTAAGCAGCTCACTGAGTCCCCCACAGAGCTGGCTTTCAAATATGCAAGCCTCATATTTTGGCCCTGCACCCGTGGACACACAGTGGAAGAGTGGAATGCCCTGAATTAACATGGAATATAGTAGGAAGCACAGGGCAGATTAGGGTGGGATAAGACTTCATTTCCACCTTTCCCCATTCCTTTTCCCCAAGAGGGTCTCATAAGCTCCTCCCATGCTCAGTGCAGTTGGCAGACCTCTCCAGAGGATTTGCAATTCAAAGAGATATGTGAATTGAAAGGGAAATATCCCCAGTGGTAGGTACCTAGTGTCCACTGAGAGGACAGCTGGAGGTGGGTGGACAGGTCCTAAGGATTTGAGAGCCTGGGCATAAGGCTGTCTACTCCCAGTATCCCCTTCCTCTGCCAGACCCACTTCCCTCTGCCCTTTCTTATCGGCTCCTCTGCTTCTTTTCAGGACTCTGAGTTGCTAGGCAACTCCATTTTGGAGCTGAGGTTCTCACTGTGGCGAGCAGCTTCCACGCAGGGACGGGGAGTTGATGGCGCCGGTGATTACAGGTGTGTTTGCAGAAAGGCAGACAACAGCACCCACCTCATTGCCTTCCAGGGACAGAGGAAATGAGAGGTCTGGGAAGGGGAAGCAAAGTTTTGCCCAGGCCACTTTCCACCTCTCCGTTCTGCTCTCCGGTTCCCTTCTCCCACCAGCAGGGCTTCCTTCCACTCAGGCCCCAGGATCTCCCTGGTGCTCCTGGCTTCCTAGTGTCCCATCAGACCACAGAGATCTGGACCACCCAGGCCCTTAACACCTTTCCTGGAGCTCCCTCAGCTGTTCGCCCTTTATGGGCATGATGCTCACCTTGGGAGACCTCCATGGCTTCACTTTGTTAAGTAGGCTCTGTAAGTAAGGCTCTCTGTTTCTGCAAGCTGGAGAGGTGAGAGCTCGATCCATTTCTGTTGTGCTCCTTTGACTGCAGGGAAAGTGATGTGTCTATTCATGGTCAGCCTAAGCTGCCTCCGGGGTGATGCTCAGAGGGCAGCTTAAGGGAGACTTGCCGCTTCCCTGGTACAGGCTTAAACGTTTACTGAGTTCATACTCTGGGTCAGGTACCACCCATTCTTGATGCTGGTGATTCCATAAGCAAGGAGACATTCAGTCTCTGACCTCACAGAGCAATACTTATATTGGACGAGAACATCAGCAAACAATAGACAGTTAAACAAGTAATGGTACTTCGTAAGGTGGCTTTGACAGTTCCCTTCTGGAAGGACTGTCCTGCTCAGAACTGGAGGGACCCTGGGTTTCTTTCTATCAATGTACACCCTGGACAATGTGGAGCTCATCACTGTGGCATTTCCCAGATCACCGTTAAGTAGTCCTGGTGGCAGAGGTGATCCTAAGTGTGTTTATGTGTGTGTCACCTTCATGGACGCGCGTTTGTGTGGTAGAGGCTTGAGGATATGAGGATCAGAGCTGATGGTACTGCTCAGAATGAACCAGCTTGCTGAATGAAAATCGAGGCTGTCAGTCCAATACAGCTTTGGGGAAGCGCGTGATCTAGCCTGGCCAATCAGAGCTCAGTGATTAGTTAGGCAGGACCATGTGGTCTCAGGTTAGCCAATTAGAATTCATTCCTGCATTCTGGGTAGGAGGAGTTCTTTTTCTGCAGGAGTTGCCCAGCAGCTATTGCTCAACTTGAGGCGAGCACAGCCCACCCAGAGGAAGTTGGAGAAAGCGAAAAAGTGAGAGCCTGAGGCCAGTCTACGTTTGGATCTTTGGGTTTCATAAGCCAGTATACTCCATTTTATTTTATTTGTTCCATTTTATTATTTTATTTGATTAAGGCTTAAGCCAGTTTGGACCACAAGGAGATCCAACCAGTCTATTCTAAAGGAGATCAGTCCTGGGTGTTCTTTGGAATGAATGATGCTAAAGCTGAAACTCCAGTACTTTGGCCACCTCATGCAAAGAGTTGACTCATTGGAAAAGACTCTGATGCTGGAAGGGATTGGGGGCAGGGGGAGAAGGGGACGACAGAGGATGAGATGGCTGGATGGCATCACTGACTCGATGGACGTGAGTTTGAGTGAACTCCAGGAGTTGGTGATGGACAGGGAGGCCTGGTGTGCTGCAATTCATGGAGTTGCAAAGAGTCGGACCTGACTGAGCGACTGAACTGAACTGAACTGAAGCCAGTTTGCTTGGATTTTTACCCCTTCCCCAAGTTAAGTTTCTGTATCCATATGATGTCATCATTGCTCCCCACCCCTGGGTCCCTTTGTTGCCCAAGTATCCAGGGTTGTCCTCCAGGCTGAGGAGTCCTTTCGTAGTCCAAACTCCGAGTTTCAGGCCAGGGACTGCGTATTCCCTCTTCTTTCTGGCAGAACACACCTGTGCTCTGCTCCATTTCTTCAGGGCCCTACCCTCAGCAAAGTTTTGTTTGATCAATTACAGTAGGTTGTTGATGGCTAAAGGGCTTCCTTGGTGGCTCAGCAGTAAAGAACCCACCCACAGTTCAGGAGATGCTGGTTCTATCCCTGGGTCAGGAAGATCCGCTGGAGGAGAGCATGGCAACCCACTCCAGTATTCTAGCCAGAAAAATCTCATGGACACAAGAACCTGACAGGCTATGGTCCATGGGGTCACAAAGAGTTGGACACAACTGAAGTGTCTAAGCACACACAATAGCTAAAAGTTGCTCTGGCCATATTGATGGTATTTTCACGTTTGTACTGTGGTTCTTTGCTGTAATCCATGGACCGGGATACCTAATGGTGGGAGTCCAGGCAGTGTGGCAGGCTGCAGAGAGATAGCTTCATAGGATGCTCCTCTTAGTGACTCTGAAGTTCCTTGGCTGGATGTTCAGTTTTTCTGCCTGTGTCCATGGCTGAGGGCCAACTACCTTGGCTCACAGTGAAATGCCAGGGCCTCTGCCACTGCGAGGAGGTCACGTCCTTCTCATAGAAGGAGGGAGAAAGGTACTGAAGGGAAAGCTTTTGGAAACAGGCATCCAATGAACCTCTGAGTCCTGGAGTGGCCTGGACTAGTCGGTGACTTTGCTCTTCTCCTTTATATGAGTGAGCTGAACCCCCAAGTCCTCTTCCAATGCTCACGTCTTCAGAGGGATGTCTGTGACTCTGAGTGACTCCTGGGTCTTGTGTTTTAGCATGAGAGTATCCCCAGAGGGAAGCTTCCTAGGTGTCTCAGTGGTAAAGAATCCACCTGCCAATGCAGAAAATGTGGGTTTGATCCTTGGGTCAAGAAGATCCCCTGGAATAGGAAATGGCAACCCACTCCAGTATCCTTGCCTGGGAAATCCCATGGACAGAGGAGACTAGTGGGCTACAGTCCATGGGGTGACTAAAGTCATACAACAACAGAATCCCCATAGGAGTGTAAGGCATATTTAAAAGGATACTTTGTGCAGTTCACTCTCATTTCACAATCCACTCAGAGTTTTCTTGCTCCCTTCTACTGGTTTCAGCCTTGTTTCGTGACTTACTCCTGTTCATTGCACAGGGCGGTGAGTGGGAAGTGTGAGGAGTTTAACTCCTGCAGTTAGGACAACTGGGTTCCAGTCTCAACATGGCTACTATCCAAAGAGCCGAGTCCTTGAAAGAGGTACCTGGTACTTTTGATCTGTGTTCTTATTTGTAAAATGGGAATGAGACCATTTTGCTTTGCTCACAGGTTGTGGTTTATGTGACACATTAAATGCAAATGCAATGAAGAGATAGAGGCTGTGTAAAAATACCAGGGATTGCTTGGCACTTGGTTTGCTGGAGGCCAAGTTTCAGCTTTCTTTGGTTATCCTGCATCTGGGTTCATCCTACCCTAGCTGCCTCTGCCATGCCTCCCTGACCCCAAGGAAAATCAAGTCTTGTGCCTGAGCTGCACCTGTAGGGCAGCCAGTGCTGTGTCTGTCATCAGCCCTCTGAACCTCTCTTCAGAAAAGGTTGATGATGACTCACCAGGGCAGCAGGTGGCGAGACGGGTCTAAAATTATAGTGGAACCGACCATTCAGAAGAGACAGGCGCATATGGAATTGGTACCTCTGCCCTGATCATCATCAAGTTCTCAAGGAATCACCCGGAGACAAGGAAAAGTAGAAAAATATTAAGCTCCGTGGAAATACTGCTTTGGATGACATTGTCAACATTGCCTGACAGACGCAGTATTTCCACAGAGCTCTCTGGAGCCACTAAAGAGATCCTGGGGACTGCACAGTCTGTGGTTGCTGTGTTGATGGCGGCCTTTGTGACATTCATGTGTGACATTAACAGCGTTGTGGTACAATGGCCAGCTACTTAAATATTTCAATAAAGAATCATTTGATATTTAGGAAAAAAATTTTTACAAAAGGAAAAATTACCAAGGGAAAGTGTTACATTTTGGTAATACACATTGGAAGACAGGGTTAGTTTTCTGCCACATCCAGGAAGCAGTGGGGCGAAACTCCATCTGACAATGGATTGTGAGATGGCAGCTCAGAGAGGGAAGGATATCAGCTCAGCCTCACACAGCCAGTCCCTGGGCTGAGGTGCAGTCTGTGAGCAGAGCAGGAGGCCCTCCTCCCAGTGTCCTGTCAGCTTACTCTCCCAATTTCCAGGTTAGAGATTTGAATCAGATACAAGGCAAATGCTTAGGCAAGGGAAAAGGGTTTTGCCAGCTTGCTCCACAGGGAAAGAGTCTGTGATATGATATGAAGCCGAAAATAGAGTGTCTCAGGAAAGAAGGTTTGGCCGCTGACTGCCTTGTGGTGGGTGTGGGGGCCTCCTCCAGGAAGGCGGGAGCTGAGATGAGAATAGGACACGGTCGCTGCCCGTGGTGTACTGCTGAGCGCAGACGCTCTGGGCGGGCGTTTGGAATCCGTGTCATAAGAAAGGGGTCCCACCGGAAAGGCTGCTTTAGCAGTGCTGTCCTGCTGGGGTCTGTGGAACATCCTGACACAGTCCGGGGCTTGAACAAGGGCCAAGGATTTATCCAGAAACAGCAAGCCCTGTACAAAGACGATCCCGGATTTAGAACAGATGAAAGGTACTTTGAGGGAGTTCAAAGAATGGGCGCATGCTCCCTGATGGCTTCTTGCTGGATATTTTGAGGTGACTGGGGCACGTTTTCCCGCCCAGCTTCTCCCAGGGGTCTTTTCTAACACAGTTTCTCTCCATTAGTATATTCCAGACCTCACGGGTTCGGAAGTCTTAATATGGAAATTCCTGCAGTGGAGGGAACAGGCTTCTCCCAGTTGGGGTTTGCTGAGGCCATTATTCTGATGATGTTAATGGTGATGATTAATTGGCTCTAACGATAGAGATGTGGAAAGTAATGAGGCTACCTGATTGGGCGACGGGAAAGATGGAGCTTGTGGCCACGTGGTGAGGATGGTTCTAGTGACGGTGTTGACAATAGCAGGGAGCACAGTATTAGAAATTTGTTGAAAAATCTAGGGGACAGACCTTAACTTGAACTTTACTATCTTCTCCGGGAAGGCAGATAATTGGCAAAAAAAAAAAAAAAAAAAAAAAAAGATAAATGTGCCTCTGACAAAGGGGAAAAGAAAATACCTTTTCCTGTGGTCAGTTCTATCTAACCAGCTACTTGGTGTCAGTTCTACTAGGTATATTGCAACACGGCACCAGCTTTCTGGTGGACCCAGGGCAGTGTACATGAAGAAGCAAACTCTACCAAGTTGATACTAGTGACCACAAACAAACCTGTGACCTCCCAAATGGAGGGTTAAAACAAGGAGACAGTCATCCTCATTGTCATTCTCCAAACAGCGTCTAGAGAGAAAGGATGTGAAAAGTCAGTCGTCAGCTCTTCTTATAGATCTGAAGCAATCCCACTGCTTTCGAGGAGCATTTCATGTGAGGTTGTGCTTGCGATAAGCCTTCTACTCCCGTTTCCACCCTGGAGTCCCAATGTCCTTGGTTTTCTGAGTCACTGGGTCCAACTAGTGATATGACAGCATTAAGGCAAAGGAACTTTGAGGTCTGACTCCTTTTCATGGCACCAATGGCATCCGAAACAGCAAGGGAAAGGTTAAGGTCTCCAAAGGCTAGTGAAGGAAGAGGGTGACATGAGTTCTAGGTAATCCCAACTTTGCTGATTCCCAAAAGCATTAAAAGAAAAAAAAAAGAGATTAGCCAAATTTAACCAGTTACCATCAAGTAACAGAGATACCTTTACTTCATCTGATTTTGGTGACGTTGTGAAATGTGAGAAGCTTGATTTCAGAGCCCCTAGCCTTATTTTCCTCTCATTTTCTTTTTCCTTCTCTGTGGATGTCCTCATATCCCTGCCTCAGTTGTGCACCATTATTCCTCCATTCCAGGGATAAAATCCCAGGAACACACTCTGTGATGTTGAGACAGAATAACAATAGTGTGGCTGCCAGATCTGTCATACCGTGAACATGTGCTCCCTTCCCAGGGAACTTTCTCTCTGATGAAAAAGCCTAGAGAAGAAAGTGCTTACCCATGGTGGGGATCGGAAATGGTAGATTAGCACAGAGAAGATCCTTTGCCCTGCAAACCACACCATGAAGGTGGTGCCATGTGCTAGGGCATGTGGTTTAATGGGACTGAGGGCTCTGCCCTTTGGGACTGTGGTTCTGTAGCTTGTCTCTGTATTAACTGGAGGAATGAAGATAGCAATATCCTGCTAACTATTGGTTAATAAAGAGGACCCACCTTTTCCTAGAAAGTGACTTCTTCCTAAGAAAAGGAAGGTGAGCTGTCAATTTCTTCATTGGTCCTCGTGTTTTATTAGCTCTTTTTTTTTCTGGTGAGTGAAAAAAGAAATGCTGGGAAGCTAGAAGTGTAACTGAAAGGAATTGTGCAGAACAAATTCAAACTATAAAAGGATAAAAAGGATTTTGTTTACTGGTTGTTTTAGGTCCAGAAGTTCTCAAGAAGACTTATCAGCATGCATAAGATTGGAACCAAGGAATACAGTAACATTTAGAACTCCCATTCATTCAGTCATTCATTTATATAACAAATATACCTGGGTTAATTTTTATAGGGCCAAAGAATTTAGGACTGAAAGTGTTCCAGAGAGGAGAGCTGTGAGGCAGCAAAGGAGAAAAGGGAAAAAAGGAAAGTGAGTTCCAGTTATCAAATGTTGTGTGGCAGATTGCCCCCAAACTTAATAACCTAAAATATAGCAATCATTTTATTGTTTTCATCTCTGAAAGTTCAAGGATTAACTAGGCTCAGCCAGGCAATTCTTGTTCAGGGTCTCTCAGGTAGCAGGAAGATAGTCAGAGAAGGCAATGGCACTCTACTCCAGTGCTCTTGCCTGGAAAATCCCATGGATGGAGGAGCCTGGTAGGCTGCAGTCCGTGGGGTCACGAAGAGTCGGACGTGACTAAGCGACTTCACTTTCACTTTTCGCTTTCATGCATTGGAGAACCCACTGGAGTGGGAACCCACTTGAGTGGCAACCCACTCCAGTGTTCTTGCCTGGAGAATCCCAGGGACGGGGGAGCCTGGTGGGCTGCAGTCTACGGGGTCGCACAGGGTCAGACATGACTGAAGAGACTTAGCAGTAGCAGCAGCAGTTATGGGGGAGGGACTGGAGTGATCATAAAGTCTTTCTCACTTGCATACTGGTGGTTGTTGCTGGCTGTTGTCTGGAACTTCAGCTGAGGCTCTTAGCGAGCTGATGACCTATACTTGGACTCTTCTTGTGGCTTGGGCTTCCTCACAGGATGGCAGCTGGTTTCCAAAAACAAAAGAGCATCTCAAGAGAACTGGATGGAAGCACTATCCTCTTGTATGTCCTGGCTTCAGAAGTCACAAGACTGACTCAGATTCCAAGTCAGGGAACACGACCTGTCTCTTCATTGGAGAAATGTGAATGCCAATTGAAAGAACGTATGGAGAACTTGTTGCAGCCATTTTGAAAAAGGTAGGTAGATCCAGGTGTGAGTGGTCTTGAATGAAATCTTGCTGAAGAACTAATACTAATTAATGAAGACAAATCTGGAATAATTAGTCAGCCATACTAGGAAACATATAATCAAATGGGTGATTTTGTAACATGAATAGTTATGGCTAAAAGATAGAGTCAGAGCAGACTTCATGGAAGAAGTAGGACTTTGAGGTGACTTTGAAGCCTGTGTAAGGCCTATTTGAAAGAAAGAAAGTGAAAGTGTTAGTCACACAGTCATGTCCAACTCAGACCCCATGGACTACAGGAGCCCACCAGGCTCCTCTGTTCTTGGGATTCTCCAGGGAAGAATACTGGAGAGGGTAGCCATTCCCTTCTTCAGGGGATCTTCCTGACCCAGCAATCAAGCCGGGGTCTCCTGCATTGCAGGTAGATTCTTTACTGTCTGAACCAACAGGGAAACCCAGGGTCCATTTGGTTATGTTTAATTTATGTTCATTTTTCACCAACACAGAAAAGAAATGATAATAAACAAAATTATAATTATTGGTAATTCTTCCCATTACCGATGAGATAACTAGTTAACATTTCCAGGTGCATCTTCCTCAGTTTCCCCACTCCATAAATGTATTAATATTACAAATTTGCAATCCTACTTAACTTTTTAATTTTGTGAATGTTTTCCAAAACTATTAAACATTTTTCTAAAATATAATGTTGAATCTCTGCAGAGCATTCTGTCATGTGAATATGCTATGGTTTACTTTTAAATCATTTACTGTTGGGAATTTAAACTGTTGCATTTTTTTTTTCTATTGTAAAAAAACCCTGATGAAGACTTTATATGGGAATCTTGGTGCTTATCTATGATTAGTCTCTTAGGATTAATTCCTAAAGGTAGAATTATTGGTCAGAAGTTTTCCATATTTTAGAAACCTTTTACATAGCTTGTCATGGTGACTTCTAGGACAGATTATGCTGGTTGCCCATCCCACCAGGCTGAGTCCCTATTTAATTGCACGTTTGCCAATATTGATTGTTACTGGCTGCAAAGGACAGCTTTCTATTTGAGAGACCAAAGTGGAACTTTGGGCTTTACTCTGATTTTATCTTATTATTAGAAGGGAAGTATTTCCCCATATATGTTTTTATCATCTCAGTGTTTTTTTAAAAGTGACTTGCTGGTTTAAATTATTTGCCTATTTTTTCCATTGGCATTTTCCCTCCTATTGATTAGTAGCAGCAATTTATAAATTATTACTCTTTTGTTTAACACATATGGTGCTTTTTTCTCGTTTGATCTTTTTGTTTTCCAGGTTTGTCTGTGATGGAGTTTTTAGATGGAGGGAGTTTTTTTAAGTTTCTGTGTGGTCACATCTAGTAATCTTTTTATTTATATATTTTTCTTTTGTTCTTACCTATGAAAGTCCTTATTAATAATAACAGATTAATTTTTACCTTGTTTTTCTTTTGTGTTCACACACATACCCACACCCACACACATACATAAAACACTGAATTGTCAACTCAATCTGGACTATATCTTAAGGTACATTCTGTGGAGGGGTCTCCTAAAGTTTGTTTCCCAAATATTTACCCATATGTAGGATGACAGGATTTAGATCAGTAGAGGGAGAAGCCTGCACCCTTAAAGGGAGAAATTGTGTGATTCTGGTTGAAGTAGAGGGGGGCTGTAGAGGGATGCCAGGCAAAGTTGGTGGGGGGGGTGCCTTATGGCATTAAGAACCATACATGTGACATTGAAGTCACTCAGTCGTGTCTTACTCTTTGTGACCCCATGGACTGTAGCCTACCAGACTCCTCCGTCCATGGAATTTTCCAGGCAAGAGTACTGGAGTGGGTTGCCATTTCCTCCTCCAGGAGATCTTCCCGACCTAAGGATTGAACCTGGGTCTCCTGCATTGTAGGCAGATGCTTTACCATCTGAGCCACCAGGGAAGTCCATACAGGGAAGAACCATACAAGTTGGGGAATAGGGAAATTGTTGTTTTCTGTTCCTGAACATCTCTTCAGGACTTGTGAGGAGTCAGGTACTCTGGTAAATATACGTAATATTTCATTTAATTCTCACTACTGCCTACGAGGCAGGTACTATTATTATCATTTTATAGATGAGATGATTGAGGCTTAGTAAATGGCAGGGCTGGGACGGAGTCCAACTCCAGCTATTTTCAAAGCTCTGGCGTTCAACCGCTGTGCTTATTCATTTCTCAATATAATTAACCTAAGAGTTTCAGAAAGTTCATCCGGAAACATTGTACCAGTTAAAAAGGAGTGGGGAGTGATTGAGGTCAGGAGCTTTGGAGATTCTGGAGGATACAGTGACGAGGTCCTATAGAGAGGCAGGGCTGGGGATGGCCCATGACAATACAGAGGGATGAAGAGAAGCTGGGAGCAAGCGGTGCAGGGACTGGGAGGGGAGCTTGCTGAATTTAGTATCTTTCAGTTTTGGCTCTTATTCTAAATATTTGATGGGGGTCTTGCTCTGGGTCTTCATCAACTGACCTTAGCAGTTACCACTCTCCTGAGACTTAAATAGAAATATCCAAGGACCAGATAGTCTTGTATCAAAATTGAGAAAAGGACCCAAAATGCTTCTTTTCCCATCCATCTAGATCCTCCAAGGAAGCCAGAGTGATTAAGGGAAGTTTATTGTTTTTCCCCCAAGGGATGAAGCTGTACCTTCATTCCCTCGATGAACGTTAATGAAGCATAGAGTCTGCTGTGAGGGACCTAAAGACACATTGAAACAGAGCCTGCCCGCATGGAGGTGAGACTGAACAGAAGTAGTAACTTGCCCTTGTACATAAACATCACACAAAATGGGAATTTCAAATCCCCCCAAAGAGGCATAGTTAATAGGTTATAGGAGGTCTAAAAAGAGAGAACTATTCTTATTGGGAGGGCCGGGAGCAGACAGAACTAATAACTAGTTTCTGAGTTGGGTTGTGCTAGGCTTGCTAGAAGAAACAGAGAAGAATCTTGTGTAATTTTCAAATTTTAAATATATTTGTGTAGGATATTATGAATATAAATTAATATAAATATAATTCTATTATAGTTAAATTATCAATGACATCATTCAAAATGCTCCTATTCTTACTTTTTCTGTACTTGATAAAATATTCTCAGGAAAATGTTGATATGTCTCACTATGATTACATATTTTCTCTTTTCCCTTATGTTTCTTCTGATTTTTGTTTTATATATCTTTTTTCTTTGTTGTTAGATGTCTAATGGTTTATGATGTTGATCTTCTTTGTGAATTGTACCCTTTATCTTTACAATATTCATCTTTGTTTCATTTAAAAATCAATCAATTAATTAAAAAAATTAAAAAAAAAGACTCGTGTAATTTTCATTCTTTGTTTGCAAACCCTGTGACCTGCCCTCCTACAGGCATGGGTGACTCCCTTGGCATTTGTCCCTCCTGCTCTTCAATCATGGTCTTGTCATGCTATAATTACAATAATAGAACAGCTCAGTTGCTTAGGATGTTCTAAGAAAGAGGACAAAAGCAAACATATAAGAAATAAACTGCAGCTCAGTGCACAGATCATGCATCTTTATCAAAAGAATTACAGAATGGATGCTGCTTTTCTTCTCCACCCCAGCACAAATTGAAGTCCTAACTCTATTTCAAAGTCTTCCCAAATAACTCAAACTGCATAGATCACCCACAGCCCTTATATTTATAGCCCCAATTTGGTCTTGTGGTTCTTGGTAACGGAGCAATCATAAATAGACTTAGGTCTGCAAGAACTCCCTTGAAGAGGCTCCTTGGCCTCACCAGACAGGTCCATGAGGAGAGGGAGAATGAACCTCACTGCTTAAGGTGGCCTGAGTTTGAGTCCCAGTCCTGTAAGTTCCTCTCAGTTTCAAACTGTTACTAAATGTCTCTAAGCACCAGTTCATTCATCTGTGAAAAGGGAATAAATATCAGCACCCACTTCACTGGATTGTTATGAGAATTATGTGAGGTTGTAGAATAAACATTCAATACATAGGCAGGATTAATGCAGAATGAGTACAAGCAGAAGTCCCAGTTGGATGCTATTCCATATATTTCATTGAATTTTTATAACTGGACCATTTTTGGTCTGGCAGTTCTCTTTCCCTGGTTGTGTCATCAGAATGCTTGGAATGGGTCTTTCTCATCTTGTGACAGGGCGAGTATATCCTGATGAACATATTCTTTGTGTTATCATTTGAAATCTCCTCTGAAGTGTTGGCAAGTGCCCTAGGTTTGGAACTGTAAGTCGGAGACTGCAAACTGGCCAATGTTCCCTTTCCTCCTGTATATAACCCGCCAGAACAGGCGGCTCACTCTGCTGGATCTGCCAGTTTTACTTATCTGTACTCTTTTCTAGACAGTGAGTCCAGGGGGGAGAGGATGGGTCCTTGATCTCAGCTGCTGCTAAGTCGCTTCATTCGTGTCCGACGCTGTGCGACCCCAGAGACAGCAGCCCACCAGGCTCCCCCGTCCCTGGGATTCTCCAGGCAAGAACACTAGAGTCGGTTGCCATTTCCTTCTCCAATGCATGAAAGTGAAAAGTGGAAGTGAAGTCGCCCAGTTGTGTCCGACTCCTAGCGACCCCATGGACTGCAGCCTACCAGACTCCTCTGTCCATGGGATTTTCCAGGCAAGAGTACTGGAGTGGGGTGCCATTGCCTTCTCCGTTGAGCTCAGCTACATGATGTGTATTGCCTGGACACACAGCACAGAACCTGGCACATGGTGAACATTCACTATTTGTTGACTGGATGGCATGTTGCTGCATGGGTGCCCAAGGATTAGTGATAAACACCTGTTGGGCCCTTTATTTATTTATTTTTTAACTTACCTAAACTTCACCACAACCTTGTAAACTAGATACTTTCATTTCCAATTTATTAACAGAGAAACACCCAAGGGCAAAGAGTGACGTGCCTCCCTTCTCCATCCACTGTCTCGGTCATCCTAAAATACTCTGATTTTCATTATCATTATACCACTTATTAGCCACATGCACCTGGCGAGTCACAAATCTTATACAGAGTCATATTTTCTTATAATCAGAGCTGCCTTGCTGCCTTGGGAACATTTTAATGTTTTCTGGATATTCACAATCCTGACAAATAAGTGACTCATCATGATATTGTTTTGATGATGCCTGACAATGGCTTCTCTATTTTTAACATTGAGTGGCAGGAACCAATAATATTAGGCCCTTTTATCCTTTTTTGAGAGGAAAGAAAAGTGAAAGGTTATGAGTTTAAGGAGTATCTGTACGGAGGGAGGGCTGGCCTCACCCAACACCCAGGAGAGAAACTGTCCTGCTATCTCCAGTACCTGTTCTCAGCTTGCGGCTCCAGGCCACATCAGGGTCTGCTTTCTGGGAATCTTCACAACAGTGTCTCCAGCACTGTCTACTTTGTGATTGCTGTCAGTTTCACCTTGGGCATGTCTCTCTCTAACTATACTCCTTGCATATTTTCTCCCTTTCTGGTACATTTCTGTTTACATAGCTCAGGTTCTTCCTCAGCATTTCCAGCAACTTTCAAATTATTGGCACAGTGTGAGAATCCCTTTTATTTTTTGAAAGTATGGACGATTGAACAAATGAATGAATAAGTAAATACATTTGGAGAAGAATTCAGAAGGTGTCCAAGCAGTGTGTGATGTAGAACAGAGAAGGCAGGAAGGGAGTTGGTGGTGTTTCCTGGTGGTTCACATGCAGGCTCTGGGGTCAGAAGGCCTGAGATGGGCTCTGGTTTTACTACCCACCAGCCCTGAGACCTTGGGTGGGTTACTTACCTTTGTGAAGCCAGCATGAGACATGGCAGTAGCTTTATCACTTAACTATTGATGTGTCACAAACTACCCTAAAACTCGGTGGCTTAAAACGATGATCATTTTTACTGTTCACGTGGCTGTGAGTCAAGAAAGGCTGTCTAATCTAGACTGGATTTCACTGGGGTGTCTTCGTGTCTCCTGTACCAGTGGGCCAGCCTGGGAATGATCTCCTGGGTTGACAGAATTGTAAAAAAACAAAAGGAAACATATAAGGTCTTCTAGGGCCTAGGTTGGGAGAAGGCAATGGCACCCCACTCCAGTACTCTTGCCTGGAAAATCTCATGAATGGAGGAGCCTGGTGCGCTGCAGTCTATGGGGTTGCTAGGAGTCGAACACGACTGAGCAACTTCACTTTCACTTTTCATTTTCATGCATTGGAGAAGGAAATGGCAACCCACTCCAGTGTTCTTGCCTGGAGAATCCCAGGGATGGGGGAGCCTGGTGGGCTGCCATCTCTGGGGTCGCACAGAGTCGGACATGACTGAAGTGACTTAGCAGCAGCAGCAGCAGGGCCTAGGTTTGGAACTTGAGGCTGCCATTTTCACTCACATATCATTGTGTGAAAAATTATATATATATATATATATATGTGTAGGATTTCACTATATGTATGATTTTCACTCACATATCACAAGTCACATGGCCACACTCAAAGTTAAGGGGAGGGGGAATATGCCAGGCTGGCTCATCATAAGGGCACCCCGATGGTATGGATGCTGCAGGTGGGGTAGGGGGTGAAATATTTAATTCAGTAATGCATTTTATCATACTACCTTTCTGAACCATGGGAAAAATGGAAAAGGATGATCTTTGTTATGCTCTCTGCCTGGCATTTTGTGAGCACTTCACATGTGATTAGTTAGGTTACACATCTTGTAAGCAGTGCATAATCCACAGCTATTGTAGCTGTTGTAACTGTTATTGTCAGAAATGCAGACATGTTATCCCAAAGATCAAGACTCATAGAGAACTAAGCTGGAAGGAGCTGATGAAGCACTCTTTGTTTGGGTAGAAAAAGGAAAATTTTACTCATTCAGCAAATATTTATTGAACACCTGTGTGTCACACACTGCATTTGGGATACATTTGAGAACAAAGCAGACAATGTTTCTTGGCCATGTGGAGATTACATTTCAGCTGAGAAAGATATAGGCATAAAAAACAGGAAAATAAGTAAATGATACAGTATGTTGATGCTCTGAGAGACTGTAGTGAAGAGTAAGGGGATGGGGTGTGGTGCTGTGCACACAGGATGCAGGATTAAATCAACTGATCAGGTGGGCTTGTTGAGGAAGCAAGCACAAAGGCTTGAAATAAGGACTTGGAGTGAGCCAAGCAGATGTTGAGGGAAAGATGTTTTAGTCAGGGTAACTCCAGAGCCAAGAGTTTGAGGAAGGGATGCCAAGCATGCTTGAGTAACAGCATGGAGTTCAGTGTGACTGGAGACCAGGAACAAGGGGAAGAATAAAGGAGTTGAGGTCGGAGAGGTCATGGGGAGGAGGGTCTGCTGGTCATTCCAAAGGCTTCAGTTTATTCTTAGTGGAGTGGGGTGCTCCTCAAAAAGTCAACGTGTTAGCCACTCAGTTGTGTCCTACTCTTTGCGACCCCATGGATCGCAGCCCACCAGGCTCCTCTGTCCATGGAATTCTCCAGGCAAGAATATCGGAGTGGGTTGCTATTCCCTTCTCCAGGGAATCTTTCTGATCCAGGGATCGAACCTGGGTCTCCTGCACTGGGGGCAGATATTTTACCACCTGAGCCACCAGGGAGGCCCTGGCGAGCTCCTAGAAGGTTTTAAACACATGATATTGTTCTTATGTTAAGTGCCATGAAGCTTATGTTTCAAAGCAAGTGGCTGTTGTGTTAAGAATACTTCCAAGAAGGCAAGGTAGTCTGTGAGAATACTCAAAGAAGGCAGAAATAGTCAACTGGGCTTGGGTGGTGACAACAGAGGGGTGAGCATCTTGAGTTTGGATATGTTTTGAAAGTCGAGTCCACAGAATCTACTGGAAGATTAGATAAGTGACAGAAAAAGAGGGGCCAAGGATGACTCCATGGCCTAAGTACCTGAGACTGGAAATGGTGTGGGTAAAATAAGATTGGGGTGGTAAAAAGTTAGGTTTTCAATTTCAAGTATGTTGATTTTGAGAAGGCTCTTAGATATTCAAGTGGAGATGGTCACAGAGGCAAACTGGATACACATGTCTAGAAATCAGTAGCAAAGTCTTGATTCATGAGCCCACATTAGTCCTTGAACTCAGAGGCCTGGTCATATCAGCAAGGGAGTGAGTGCTGGTAGAAAAGAGGACCAAGGAGGTTCTCCAAAGCCCTCCACATGCAGAGAGAGTGTGGAGACCCGGGAAGTGGATGGTGCTGCCTAATGCTACTAGAAGGGCAAGTGTGATGAAGATTGGGAGTTAATGGGGAGATTCAGCAATGTGAAGGTCACTAGGCATCATGATAAGAAAAGTTTTGTGGTTGAGAGGTTTTTGTGAAAAAGCAAGTTTAAGAGAAAGTGAAGAGAGGAATTTGAGAGAGAAGAGACAACCCTTTGGGGAGGCTGGTTGCAGAGGAAAACAAAGAAATGGGTCAGTAGTTAGAGAAAAGCAGGATCAAGAGAGTTTCACTGTAATGGCGGACATAATGGTGTGTTTATGTGCTGATGGTAATCATCCAGTGGTGAGTGAAACACTCGTAATGCAGGGGAGAATCGGAGAAAGGACAGTGACATGGAAACCACCAAAGGAACTGCTCAAGCTCTTCCGGCTTTTTACTCCTGGCATTCCTTACCCCAGTAGGGATATTCATTACACGATTATGACTCTCTCCTGTTAAATGATTGCATCAAGTCCGGTTGATAGTCTCAGTTCCATCATTAGCATCGGCGTTTCCTCTGTTGTTGTCTATTATCCTTCCACTCAAGGCACAGAAGCACCAGGGCATTTATTTTCTAAATACAGAACCCTGAACCATTTCCCTTGCTTCCCTTTGTTGCACAGGGAGGCCCATGAGAAAGCAGAATTGGGCTCTGTGAACTTAGTCCATGAAGGGGTACAGACAGACTCTATTTTAAGACACCAAGGTCATGTTGAGACAAACCGGGATTGACCATGAAAGAAAGGGATGGGTAGGATCGACGGCTTGAGAAATGGGTCAGGGGAGGGCTGTCCTGTTCAGAGGCAGGGTAGGGATGGGGGTTTTGGAAGGAGTGGGGTCTCCACTGTCTGTGGCTTCCCACTAAAGAATCTAACTTTTCCCCTTGACTTTATGCGTCCACCTCCTATCCTGCAGCCTTCCTCTGTTCACTTCCCAACTGACATCACTCTCTGTGTCCTAGGAGCAGTTTCTCCCTCAGCCCCACATGGGTTGTGAGCTTTCTGAAGCCAAGGGCTGTATGCCTCACATGCTCCAGGGCACTTACTCCACTGTCTGGAGAAGGACAAGGAACTGATTAATGCTTGGCAATTCTTGGGTGGGGGGTGGTTTACACTGGTCGGTTAGGAGCAAAGCCTGTAAACTGGAAGAGATTTCAGCCCCATCTTCAAGTCAGCTGGGAAAAGGGCAAAATGGGGTTTGATGGGGGAGATTTTGTTCCAACTTTTTATATCAAATCTGTAGTATGAGACTAGAATCTGGTCTTTCGGGTCTAGTGATGTATCGGGGGTCAGTCTTCTCTCTTCTGTCTCCTCAGTCTACAGTGGGAGCATGGTAGTCAGCCTCTCCGAGAGGTAGTGAGCTCTCCCTCCTTGGGGATAATCTATTGGAGGTTACTTAGGGCTTTGCAATGCAGGAGACCTGGGTTTGATCCCTGGGTTGGGAAGATCCTCTGGAGAAGGAAATGGCAACCTGCTCCAGTATTCTTGCCTGGAGAATTCCATGGACAGAGGAGCCTGGCGGGCTACAGTCCATGGGATTGCAAAGAGTCAGACAGGACTGAGCAACTAACACTCACTTTCAGTTACCAGTCATGGGTTCTGGGGATGGCTATGTTGCTCTAGATGTTCTCTTGGAACCCCATTGTTTCCTGTGACATGCCCAGCCCCACTTGAATGGGGGAGTGGTGAGTTCTGTGATGCTTACCCCAGGCTCACCCAATATCCCTCAGCCCCACCTACTCTAACCCTGTAACCCTATGGCTGTTTCTTACCTCTCCCAAGTCTGCAGCTGACTTCCACATTCCAGGCTACACAGTCCCATTACCCCCATCTGAGGACAAGGGCACAGGGGAGAGATATGGGGAGTTGCATCAGGAACAAGATAAACTGAAGCCATTATTCGGCCACGTCCATGGTCAAGAGGGTATCTGTGTTCTAAAGACCAAACTGGGATCGTGATCTGTGTTCATGATCCCAGTTGTCACATGACTAAGAAACCAGCAGTGGGTGTTTGTGTCTGGGTTTCCCAAGTGGGTCTTCTAGTCTACCTCTGCTCCTTGTATCATCTCTAAATTTTGGTTGCTGCCTGCATTCCTACTATGAGAACATCAGACTTTGAACAACAATGCACACACCCCAGACTGAAGTTGAGATTTATGTTTTATTACTAGATGTCACTCCTGAGTGTGAATAAATATACCAGTATCCTGAAGGTGCTACTATGGAGGAGCGGAGGGAATCCTGAGAGGTAGAGGGTCCTGCTACAGGAGAGCAGAAGTGGGGGAGGGTCTAGAAAGTGGTGGTTGGGGTCCCTCAGAAGGAATTTTCCACCTTTACCTTTCTGTGGAGGGTAAGCCCTGTATACCTGTCCCTCCCCCCAGCCCCCGCCCCTCCTCACACAGCGGCTTCCAAAAGGCCTTCAGACTCCAAATGACACCCTCATCAATGAGCTTGCATTGCAAAACCACATTTTGACAACACATTTCCCAAATTTAGTCCCCTAATCCACTCCCAGAATATATTATGTTTTGCACCCAACAGATGGATTGGAAGCTTAAATCTTCTGCTTGTTCAGAAACCAACCAGAAACCAAAAATACAAACACTCACACCCTGCAGGTGTGAGTGCCATGGTGGGGGTAAGGGGAGGAACACGGGTGTGTGTGTGAGGAAGCGTGCACGTTGGTGAGAACAGCTGCGGGTAAGGGACCTAGCATCACCTGGGCCTGAGAGGCAAGCAGCTGCTTTCTATAAACCCTTCCCAGCACCCATGGTTTTGGTCTTTCAGTGCCAGGCAGGTGTAGGATAGCATGAGGTCTCCAAGGCACAGGTCTGAATCCTTGAGGGTGGGGACTGGCAGGGGTCTCTCCTTTACATGACTGAAGAGTTGAGAGGCCTAAGCAGGGGAACTGAAACCATAGAGCCCCCCTCCAGCATGAGATTCAGGACCACACACTGGACTCCAGCCTAGAGCTTGCTCCCTTCCACCAGCTTCTATTTGGAGCCTTGGTGGGGCTTTGAAGGTTTCCCTCTCTCCAGTTTTTTGGGGATCCCAAGTTATTATGCCAGAGAACACACTTCATCTCCTCTTTGTGCATAAAATCTGCTATAATCTCTGTAAATGAAGGTAGCTGGGGGAGGGGATGAATGGGAAGAGGGGGTGCCAGGGGCACTTATGGGGAATGCTGGGGAACACCCCAGCAGTTGGTTCATTAGGGGAAGCAGAGAAGATCTCTGGGGGTCTCTCAGAGATTTCAGAAAGCCTTCCCCACTATCTTATTTTATTCCTCATCATTGAAAAATTGCTCAGAAGGCAATAGAAACAAGGTGTTCTAATTAAACAGATTTGTTTACATGTTGTGGCAAGAAAAACTAATTCAATCTGATATACTGTATGTTCCTGCTGTACTTTTTCTCCTTTCCTTTATATAAAACTGCCCATTTTTAACTAGTATTATGTTAAGTATTTTAAAGAGTGTCCTTGATTAAAAGAAGTTGAGCAATTTCCTACTCCTCACAGCTTTCGAAGGGTTGTCAACAGGGCGGGTTATGGGTGGAGCTCTGAGACATTTCACTTGCCATTTCTCCTGATAGTTCTTGAATGTGATACCCAGAAACATGGGCTCTTCTGCCAGGCTGGAGCCTTCGATGGACTTCCCACCATGACCAAGTCACAGAGGACAAGGGTGCAGGCATCTAGCGGTTCCCTGATCTGGGGTCCCTGTGGCTGAGAAACAGTAGGGCCATTGGCACAGGTCTTGCCTAGAAGAATGGCAAGAGTCCCATGGTGTCCTGGGAGAATCCACAGAGAGGAGTGGGCTTGGAGAAACTAAGAGGTATACTCCTAATAAAAATGATGATAATTATGACCGCAAAAGCAACATTATATGGGAGCAACTGGGATGTTTGTGTTATTATAGAATAAACTTTCTGTCCATTAATACTGTCCAAGAGAGAATTGAGATGATCCTATGATCCGATTTGGGAATGTCTGAACAGAAGCCAGAGTACCAGCTTTCCAGTGTTCCTTGAAAAGAATCTTTGTTTGGATTAAGAAGCCTGGCTGGTTTCTCTCCACTCCTAGATTCTCAGAGCTGGTAACAACCTGGCAGCTTCTGGAGAGTGGGGACTCTGTTTTTCTAATCTTCAACCCCTTGCACTGTAGCCAGTACCGAGGTGAGTGTGTATCAATATTTGCAGGTTTGAATTGAGAACCTCTGTTCTGGACGAGTGCCTCATTTGTTCTGACCTCCTTGCCTTCATCCAGGCTGTTTCCTTTACCTGGGAAACCTCCTCCATTCACTCATCCTATCAAGATGGAACCCAATCCTTTGAGCCTCTCACTCTCACATTCCCCAGATCAGTGCTTCTCACGCATTCATTTTTTATAGTTATAACCAGTTCCAAGTTACTCAGCCTGCCATTTAATGGTGGTACTTGGTGAATGCCTTTTGACATAGTCTTGTCCCTCCACTGAACTATGCTTTCTTGCCCTGTCTTTTCAACAGTACCCCGTGTTGTCCTGGGGAGACATGAGTGGTGGTCAGGATAGCCTCGCTGATGGGCTTAGAGAGGGTAACCATTAGAGAACCACCTCAACCCTCTCTGCTTGCCTTCTTCCCTTCTTCCCTTCTACTCTGTTCATTCTGTGGGTATTTAATGAATACATCAGCAAAAGATCCCATAGGAACTTAAACAGGCAGGAGGTAGGATGTCTCCATGTTATTACCTGGCTGGTGGAGAGTCCCCTCCTTGAGTATTAATTTGGAGCATCGAGAGAGGAAGCCCTTAGGTCTGAGATGGGGAGAGGAGCCTGCTGGAACAGTCCACCTTCAGACTGTGGTCTAGAGACCCTGCCTTTTTGCTTGGCTCCCTCCTTCCTCTTTTCTGACCTGTTATATCCTCTGCTGGGTTTCCTAGGTGGTGCTAGTGGTAAAGAAAGAGAGTGAAGTCACTCAGTCATGTCCAGCTCTTTGTGACCCCATGGACTGTAGCCTACCAGGCTCCTCTGTCCATAGGATTTTCCAGGCAAGACTACTGGAGTGGGCTGCCATTTCCTTCTCCAGGGGATCTTCCCAACCCAGGGATTGAATCCATGTCTCCTGCATTGCAGACAGGCACTTTACCATCTGAGCCACCAGGGAAGCCCAGGGAAGTGGTAAAGAATCCTCCTGCTAAAGCTGGAGACAGAGGAGACACATGTTCTATCCCTGGGTTGGGAAGATCCCTCAGAGTAGGAAACAGCAACCTCCTCCAGTATTCTTGCCTGGATAATCCCATGCACAGAGGAGCCTGGTGGACTACAGTCCATGGGGTCGCACAGAGTCGGCCACGACTGGGGACACGCACATGCACAAATATCCTCCAGCACCCAGAGACTGTCCCTCCGGTAACCCCAAATGTGTCTTGGGCTACTGCTCAAGATAAAAGTGGGGTTAAAACCCTAGAATTTGACTCTCTTTGAAGGAAATGCAGCTCTGCTAGGCCTCAATAGTCTATATCTGCCTTGATGGGATATATGCCATGAAGTTCCACAGTAGGGCAATGATTCCACAAACAGAGCCCAGAAAGAAGAAAACATGTGAAAGGCATGAAGCCTGTTCTCCCCATTTGCCTGTACTAGGTCCCCTCCCTACATAGGATCTAGGGGAGTCTTTCCTTTCTATCGCACATTCTCATAGCCATGTATTTAATGGTTGTGCTGCTTTATTTCTTCAAAGAGATTTATTGAGATCCTTCTATGTGCTGGGCATCATGCTGGATGGTCTGATGACCTAATCCATAATTCAGAACATTTGACTTAGCCTCAAATCCCACTCTTGCTTTACCAAGTCCAGCCAGCTCAACAAAGCCAGTTTTCTCCCCATTCACTGCCTTCTACTGGCCTCACAGCTTCATTCTGCCTTCAAACACTGCCTGTCTCAACAGGACACCTTCTCCTCCAGATCGAATGAATCTCCAACCACAGTTCAGAGCTGTCTGCACTGTGTAGCCCCCATTTGCCCTGCAGACCCATGCCTCACTTGCCCTCTGCCCTTCAGGATGCCCTGCAGAAGTTGCACACACAGGCACGTGAGCCCTCTGGCTTCCAGTTGGTTGGGCTAATAAGAAAGGGCTTACGTGGGATTAAGGTGTTTCCTCTCCTCCTTCCCTCCCTTGGGGCCACACTGCCTGTTGCTGAAAGGCCCTGCCCCACCAGTGCTCTACATAAGCCTCTCTTCCTTTCAGTGTTCCCGATCTCTCCCTCTTCTCATCCCTTCAGTCTGAGGCCAGTCACAACTCCACTGCTGCTCTTCCTGGCCTTCCTCTTGCTTCCTCAACATTCTACCTGCCTCGCTGATGCCATCCAACCATCTCATCCTCTGTTGCCCCCTTCTCCTCTTTCCCTCAGTCTTTCCCAGCATCAGGGTCTTTTCCAATGAGTCGGCTCTTCACATCAGGTGGCCAAAGTATTGGAGCTTCAGCTTCAGCATCAGTCCTTCCAATGAATATTCAGGGTTGATTTCCTTTAGGATAGACTGGTTAGATCTCCTTGCTGTCCAAGGGACCCAAGAGTCTTCTCCAGCACCACAGTTCCAAAGCATCAATTCTTTGGCACTCAGCCTTCTTTATGGTCCAACTCTCAGTCTACTTAAACTTGGCACACATCTAAAAATGTTCTCTGTATTCATTGAAACAGTCATTATAATGTTGACATTTCTCTTGTCTCTCCTGCTAGATTATGAACTCTTCAGAAAAAGGACTGGGAATGTTTTTCTCATATCTTTTCTAGAACTGTGTAGAAGGTAAATGCCCCAACAAGTGCCTGTTGATGGACAGATGACTCATTACACTAGCAAGGTCAGGGTCGAGGGTCATGGGCTTGGAGATTAATTTCAAATTTGAAGATAAAATTCAAACCTGTCTTCTCTTTTCAGGGAACTAAGCTGTCTTGGTCAAGTCATTGCTCTTAGATTCTTAACTTGCAAAATTGAGATGATAATACAAATTACTGCACCTCTCCAGGTCTCATTTTCATCATTAAAAGAAGGGTAGTTGTGGTAGTGATTTTGTGAGGATTCAATAAAATTTGACATGACAATGTTTCTTACTCTGTGCATTTGAATTAAATCTGAAGATACAATTTGGGGCCAAGGGCTTCTTGGGTAGTACACTGGTAAAGAATATGCCTGCCAAGGCAGGAGACATAGGAGACTTGGGTTTGATCCCTGGGTCGGGAAGATCTCCTGGAGTAGAAAATGGCAACCCACTCCAATATTCTTGTCTGGAGAATCCCATGGACAGAGGGACTTGGTTGGCTACAGTCCATGGGGGTCTGAAAGAGTCAGCCACGACTGAGCACACAGACACATTGAAAACTTACAAGTTGATTTAAAAATATGAAAACTGAGCATATGTACTACCATTGCTAGGGGATACCATTTATTATTTTATACAAGAGTTTTGTTAATATTTGCTCATTTAATTTGATGCAATAGACACTGATAACACCATTTTACGGAGGAGAAAACTAGTCCTGCAGGTTAAAGAACTTGCTTGAGGCGCCAGAGTGAGGAAGTAACAGAGTCCAAGTTTATACTCAGAGTGTCACCTTCTGATCAGAGATCCTGACCCTGGCTGTGAGCATTGCCTCAGAGTGACTTAGCCAAAGCCTTCAGCCAGAGATATCTCCAGGAAGTCACCTGTCACCCTCCACACATACTGTGTACTTGCTTGTTGCATGCATCTCCAGGAGGAAGGTATCTCATCTGGAACTTTCTTTTAGAGTCCGCTGGGCTGGGAGGTGTGGACAGCTGAGAGGAAGGGGGAGGGAAGTGTCCTTTTTTGTTACAGCCTCATCTTCCAATTGAATTCCAGGTTTTGCTCTAAGCTGTAGAAAGGAATCCCGATAAAATCTTAGGGATGTAGACAGTCACCAGAGATCAAGCCATTGGTCTATATACATGGAGGAAGTGACCTGGAGGAGTGTCAGAGATTTTGAAAAGAGACTTATCAAAGTACCTACCCCTTAATGTAAGGATATCAGGAATTTTTATAATAGGAGCTTCATTTTATTAGTAATAGACTGGCTCAGACAAAATGCAGACTCCTTGCTGGCAGTTAAGGCAGCATGACGTCTTGAGCTGTCGTCATCATCTGTCCACCTTAATGTACATGGGTCCCAGCCCCTGGTTGGTGCTATTAGGGCCCCCAAGTCAGAACAGACCACAAAACAAAGCTTTATTTAGCAAAAACTCATTTTTGTTGGGGAGTTGACCAATATAGAAAAAAAGTTGAGGAATTGGTCAGACTCATGCATAAATTCATCTGTGTTCACAGTGACACTAAACTCAAGCAAGTTTAGGTACAAACAGACTCAACAGCCTAGCTCCCTTGAATCCAGTGGGGTCAATCATGTATTAGGGAGAGGGGAGTATAAACTTCAAAGTAGGGACCAGGGTCTGGGGCTCACACCAGACAGATGTAAGTTGGAGTAGGGCGCTTCATACAGACTCTCACAGGAGCCATAAGAGGGCATTAAAATGGGCTTTAGCACAGGCACAGTTGCCCTTTGCCCTGTATTTTAGTACCTGCATCATGGGCACTGACCCACAGAGGCTGGGTGGGGCTACTTCATCTCCGAATCAGGTTCACAGACTGAATACCATTCTTACAGGACAGAAATCTCAATGAAGGAGCAGGCTTGCTTCTTCAAACTAAGGGATTCTCCAAACTAAGGGATAAGGCGGACAGACACATACAACTTTCACACAGTGGTCTATAATACCCAACAGCTGGTCTGGCTTGCTGGTTAAACTTGTAACTCTGGAATTAGACTGCTGTCATTCAAATTTCCCAATGAGTTCTGGTTATCTATTGCAGAGAATCATTTGTCGTTGTTCAATTGTCCAGTCTTGTCTGACTCTCTGTGACCCCATGAACTGTGGCATGTCAGACTTCCCTATCCTTCACTATCTCCTGGATTTTGCTCAAACTCATGTCCATTGAGTCAGTGATGCCATCCAACCGTTTCATCCTCTGTTGCCCCCTTCTCCTCTTTCTCTCAGTCTTTCCCAGCGTCAGGGTCTTTTCCAATGAGTTGGCTCTTCACATCAGGTGGCCAAAGTATTGGAGCTTCAGCTTCAGCATCAGTCCTTCCAATGAATATTCAGGATTGATTTCCTTTAGGATAGACTGGTTGGATCTCCTTGCTGCCCAAGGGACTCTTGAGTCTTCTCCAGCACCACAGTTCAAAGCATCAATTTTTCACTGGTCATCCTTCTTTATGGTCCAGCTGTCACATCTGTACATGATAACTGGAAAAACCATAGCATTTCAGCTGAACTAATTCAAATACTAAAAGATGATGCTATTAAAGTGCTGCAGGGAATCATAAGGAATTAAAAAAAAACCCTATTTTATTGATTCTCTGGATTGGCTGGGCTCAACTGGTTGGTTCTTGTTTGGAGGCCTCTTTTGTGGCTGTGGGCAGATGGTGCCTGGTGTTGGAGTTACATGAAGGCTCATTTGGGCTGTATGTCTAAGGTGGAGTCTTTATTTATATGTCTGGCACCTCAGTGGGCATGGCTACCATAGCTAGGAATCACCTAGGCATCTTTCTTTTCCTACCTAGTCTCTTCATGTGGCTAGCTTGGGTTTCTTCACAGCATGTCAGTGTCAGGGTAGTTGAACTTGTTACATGGTGGTTGACTTCCCCCAGAGGAAGTGTTCTAAGAGTTTTGGGCAGGTGCCATGAGGTTTCTTATGATGTGACTGCAGAAGTCACAAAGCACCACTTCTGCAAGATTCTTATTGGTCAAAAGCGAGTCAGAGAACCAGCCCAGTTTCAAGTTGATAAATCCACATAATGGTTTGCATGGTGGGGGGTACAGATCATTGTGGGACCATTTCTAAAGATGAGTTATAACATATCTTATCAGTTGTGGGAGTACAGATGAGGCATTGAGCATTCAGTGCTTCTGTTTCTTCGTCTGTGGATTGGGAAAGGAACCTATAATGCCTACTTCCCAGCATTGCTTACATATTAACATATACACATCAAGGGATTCCTATAAAGACTAGCATAACTAATGGGTTCAACCACTTTTAGATCTTATTACTCATGTGTTGCCTTGATCGAGCACTTGAATTTCTCCCTAATATTTTAGTATGTCTGTGTCTTGTCTTCCCAGCCAAGTTGTAAGCTCTTTGAAGTCAAAGATTATCCTATAGTTTACTATTTAAATTTCTTTTAGTTGCCCTCAATAAATGCCAACTGAGAGAAATCTAGAAGGAAAAAGAGATAAGGGAGCTGGGGACCATGCAAACAAGTTTGGGCATCTTTATAATTTTCTCTGGGCTCAGCATAGCACCCAAGCTCCTGGAGAGCTGACCTTTGCCTTTTCTGGAAAAAACTAATAAGTTTTCCGAGATTGTAAAGGGGGCATTATTAATCTAGTTAATAGATTGCACTGTTTTTATGAGGACTTCAGCCCATTAATTGTTTCCATGCAAATGGATGCCGTTAATTACAAATTAATCTTATCTTTTTGTTAAGGCAGGGCCATCAGGACCTCCACTTGGCAATACTTGTTGGCACTTGATATGAATCAATGCTTATACTTGAAAGTAATAAAACTGCATTTCTTTAAAGATGGTTAATAAATCAGATCTTCATTAATGCAGATAAGCCAGACCCCCTACTTGTCTAATTTAAAGAGATCCTAATTCATTACTGTGATTCATGTGCTCCCCTGGGGATGGCGGCCAGCAGGGCAGGGCACATAGTAGGCAGTTAATAAATCCTGTATTTTTCAGTTTGTCCCGCAGTGGGAGGCTGTCCACTAGTCTTTCTCCTCATTAGAAAGCATCACTTAGATCCTTGCCAGGCTTGGTACCACTTTTCACGTGGTCATAGTGGACCTTAAAGAGGAACCATAGCCTTCCAGGAAAGCCTGTTGCCTTTATGCTACATCTATGCTGGGAGCGCAAACTAAGGGTGGGGGACACCAGAAGCACTGTTGGGGTCAGAGATGGCTTGTTTAGCAGGTGCTTGGACTCTGTTGCTGGTGGAGGCAGTTGAATGGGGACTGTCTGTCCTTATGTCATCTGCCTGAGCATGTTGTACAAACAAGTGGATTATGTGACCCAATTTTCCCCAGAACCTGTTAGGAATCCACTTTCCAGTGATACTGCTAAACCATTTCTCAGCCTATGACTCTTCACAGGCACATTTCCCTTCATAGGGGAGCTGGTGCTTCCTCATCATATTTACTGCCTGCAACTGGCCTTCTACACACCTTCTTGAGCCAATGGGATCTCAGGAGCCAAACCCTGGCTTCCTTTGTTTGAGGAACAAGTGGAAGCCAGCAGAAACAGGGGGTTTGCCCATCTCTCTCCATCTGATGCGCCAGCCCTTTGCAACAGGGAGTGGCCCAGATGTACCACTGAAATGTGGGGTGAGGTCTGCAAGAGTGGGCATGAGAGAGGAAACGTGGCTTCTGTTTCGGCTTTGAGGAGCCAGCAGTGTGATGAAATGCTTGCCTCTGTTCCACCGAATTCATTTCTCTAAAGTTCCACTGTGCACAGAACCATTTGTTTCCACATTGTTTTTATTAAACAAGAAAGGCGAGCTTTATTACTGCGCAAATGAAAGCAGCCGGCAAAGACAGATACTTCCCAGATTCTTATTAATCTCCAAGAGTTATGGGGCCTCTGGAGTCCCACAGAAATTAACATACTCCACAGAATTCTCTTAACTAGTCACCCAGAGTAGCTCCTCTCCCCGCTGAGAGGAGTGATTGCTGTCTTGCTCCCACCAGCTATAGGAGGGCTGTCTGGGCTGGTCCAGGACTCTTGCCCTCTCACTCCGTTCCATGACCCCACCCTCTCCTGGGTTGCATGTGTGCTAACCTCAAGCTTTAATGCACAATCCTAGATTTATTTGTACACTGGTTCTGGGCACTCTCTGGAAATGTGGATTTAGATATAGTTCACTTCACTCCCATATACAATTAAATATGTATGGATTATTTACTATTGTAGTATGGGAGAGCCTTGACATCTGTGAGATTATATCCCGAGGCTTTTGTGAATCTCAAACGCGTGAAAACCAAAGTTATGTATAATTCCTTCTTTCCACAAGTGCAATAGCAATCAGTCATTCCACCGATATTTACTCATTGCCATCCAGGAGCTGTCCATAGCACTCTCTGCCCCCAGACAACCCTGGGCATGATGGGGAGGCTGGAGAGACATGGGAGAGTCTGAATGAAGGGATGACAGAATCTGTCTTATGATTTTTAAGAATACCAACCACTGTGTTAAGGAGAGACCATGAAGGATGAAGGCAAGAAATAAGACAACTAGTTAGGAGACTAGTTGTTGAGTTGTTGCAACAACTCAAGGGAGATTAGTTAGCCCAGGGTAGACAGGTGGAGGAATTCAAGACATGCTATGAAGACAGAGGTGACACACATAGAAACTGCTGTTGCCCCTTCAGATTTCTAATGGGAGGGAGGGACTGCATTTGGGGAAGGATGGATGCTACCCAGTCAGCCAGGCTCATCCACTAGGAAGACAGCTAACTCAGCCTTACAGGCCCCTGAAAGAATTAAAATCACAGCAAAATGGTGACTTCTTGTCATACCATGGGATTTAGGGGTCTCTTGCAAGCAATCAAAGATGGAACACTAGAATGCGTGACTTCCAGGGTCTGCCATATTTACATAAGATTTGAATTGTTGTTGTTGTTCATTTGCTCAGTCGTGTCTGACTCTTTGTAACCCCATGGACTGCAGCAAACCAGGTGTCTCTGTCCTTCACCATCTCCTGGAGCTTGCTCAAACTCATGTCCATTGAGTCGGTGATGCCATCCAACCATCTCATCCTGTCATCCCCTTCTCCTCCTGCCCTCAATCTTTCCCAGAATCAGGGTCATTTCTAATGAGTTGGCTCTTTGCATCAGGTGACCAAAGTATTGGAGTTTCAGCTTCAGCATCAGTCCTTCCAATGAATATTCAGGATTGATTTCCTTTAGGGTTGACTTGTTTGATCTCCTTGCTGTCCAAAGGACTCTCAAGAGTCTTCTCCAACACCACAGTTCAAGAGCATCAATTCTTTGGCACTCAGACTTCTTTATGGTCCAGCTCTCACATCCATACATGACTACTGGAAAAACCATAGCTTTGACTAGCCAAACTTTTGTTGGCAAAATGATGTCTCTGTTTTTTAATATGCTGTCCATATTGGTCATAGGTTTATTCCAAGGAGCAAGCATCTTTTAATTTCATGGCTTCAGTCATCATCTGCAGTGATTTTGGAGCCCAAGAAAATAGTCTGTCACTGTTTCCATTGTTTACCCATCTATTTGCCATGAAGTGATGGGACCAGATGCCATGATCTTAGTTTTTTGAAGGTTGAGTTTTAAGCCAGCCTCTTCACTCTCCTCTTTCACTTTCATCAAGAGGCTCTTTAGTTCTTCACTTTCTGCCATAAGGGTGGTGTCATCTGTGTATCTGAGGTTATTGATATTTCTCCCGGCAATCTTGATTCTGGCTTGTGCTTCATCCAGCTTGGCATTTAGCATGATGTACTCTGCATATAAGTTAAACAAGCAGGGTGGCAATATACAGCCTTGATGTACTCCTTTCCCAATTTGGAACCAGTATGTTGTTCCATATGCAGTTCTAACTGTTGCTTCTTGACCTGCATACAGGTTTCTCAGGAGGCAGGGAAGGTGGTCTGATATTCCCATCTCTTTAAGAATTTCCCACAGTTTGTTGTGAACCACACAGTCAAAGGCTTTAGTATAGTCAATGAAGCAGAAGTAGATATTTTTCTGGAATTCTTTTGCTTTTTCTATGGTCCAGCAGATGTTGGCAATTTTATCTCTGGTTCCTCTCTAAATCCAGCTTGAACACCTGGAAGATCTTGGTTCACCTACTGTTGAAGCCTAGCTTGGAGAATTTTGAGCATTACTTTGCTAATGTGTGAGATGAGTGCAATTGAACAGTAGTTTGAACATTCTTTGGCATTGCTCTTCTTTGAGATTGGAATGAAAACTGACATTTTCCAGTTCTGTGGCTACTGCTGAGTTTTCCAAATTTGCTGGTATATTGAGTGCAGCACTTTCAGAGCATCATCTTTTAGGATTTGAAATGGCTCAGCTGGAATTCCATCACCTCCACTAGCTTTGTTCATAATGATGCTTCCTAAGGCCCACTTGACTTCTCACTCCAAGATGTCTGACTCTAAGTCAGTGATCACACCATAGTGGTTATCTGGGTTATTAAGATCTTTTTTGTATAGTTCTGTGTATTCTTGCCACCTCTTCTTAATCTTTTCTGCTTCTGTTAGGTCCATACCATTTCTGTCCTTTATGGTGCCCATCATTGCATGAAATGTTCCCTTGGTATCTCTAATTTTCTTGAAGAGATCCTAGTCTTTCCCAGTCTATTGTTTTTCTCTATTTCTTTGCATTGTTTACTTAGGAAGGCTTTCTTTTCTCTCCTTGCCATTCTTTGGAACTCTGCAGTCAGATGGGTATATCTTTCCTTTTCTCCCTTGGCTTTTGCTTTGAAAGATTTGAATAGTGTATATTAATTTAAATAATTTTCTAGCTGATTTTCCAGTAAAGAAGTAAAATAGATTGTGTCACTCTACAGGTAAGAAAGGAAAGGCTCAGAATTCAGGTGACTTTTCCAAAGTTACAAGTTAATTAGGTCCAAGGTTAAAGCCCAGGTCTCTTGCAAGCCTGGATCGCCAAACATGGCTTTTCCCACAGTAGTAGCATGTGATCTCCTTACTGAATACCTGGGGCTGCCCTGGGGTGGATCAGGTAGTGAGAAGGAAGAGCAATGCCAGGGGAGGTCTGGTCCTTGTCCTAGAAGAGCTAGTGGTATCTTTGCAGGTAGGACTCATACAGACATACAACAATTAAGAAGTGTGCTCTAGAATGGTGCTGCTTAAGGTTTAAAGCAGTATTTGACCAGGTACAAGAGCAGGGGTTCTGACTACAAATGCTCCAGCCATTAAGAAGGTCATCCCCATGGAATGCTCATGGGGTGAGTGCTCCAAGGCAAAGCATACAGGGCAGGGTTGTGTCTAATAGCTGCGGGTCAGTAAGTGTGTTTTGATAATTTCTATTCTCTTATCTCATGATGCCTCCTTCACACCAGAGCCCTTTGGCTCCAGCAAGGCCAGTGGCCCTAGGTCCTTTTCATGATAAGCTCACTTCTGCTATCAATGCCGTTGCTTACCCTGGTTCTCCTAGCCCTCTTTCCAGAGAGAAGCCAGCCCCACTGTCCTAACAAATTATTACTGCTATGCACCAAGTACCCCCCCAGAGGCACAGAGAAAAGTGGGGAGAAGCTTGGAGGGTAAGAAAAACACCTGGAGAAGCTTGGACCGGGAAGGGGTTAAGAGTGTGAGAAGAAGAAGAGGGGCTTGTTTCTTACATACCTGGACTTGGGCATTTCTGGATGCTCGAAAGGGGTCACTGCAGAGTGAAACCACAAAGCAATTTAGATCATGGAGGAAGGACTTGTTCTCCTAAAATGGGAGTTGTTACTAGAAACCAATCCAAAGGGTTCTGTGGACTTCCCAGGGGGCTCTGAGGGATTCCACCTGTAGGGACTGGGGAAGGTGCTGGGACAGATGAGTGATAAAGGACAAGTCTCGCTCCTTGCAGGGGCGGGGGGCCCTGGGGGGCCGGGCCTGCAGCCCTGGAGCAGAAGGGCAAGGCCTCCCAGAGCTCTTCCTTCCTTGGGAATGAATTTCCCCTCTGGAGAGCACTGCAGGCGCTGAGCTCTCTGAAGTGTGAATAGAGTGGGAATCAGGGAAGCCAGGACCCTCCTCCTGTCCCTAGGTCTCGGAATGGAGATGGAGCCAAGGCTCAAGCTTCTAGGAGTTTCCGCTTCTCTGTGCCTGGGGACCAAAGGGAATGAGGCGTGTGTGTCATGTACAGCACTTTTGTCCTATCCTTTGGCATTAGTTGTGGCTCTCCTTCAGTATATCTATCACCCAGAACAACGACTTGGAAGTCCCTTTCTGGGGCATCATCTTCTGTCTTGGAATGAGATTGTCAGCTTTTCCAGGTGGGGCATCGTTGGGGAGGAGATGAGGGTCTGGTGTGAAGAGAGGTTCCCAGTTCAGGGTCAGTGAGTGGGATGTGTGTGTATGTGCCTATGTGTGTGTGTGTGTGCATATGTGTGTGCTCATGTGCATGTGTGTGTGTGCATATGCATGTGAGTATGTGCATGTGCATGCATGTACATGTGTGTATATGTGCATATGCATGTGTATGTGTATAAGTATGTGCATATGCATGTGTGTGAAGGAAATGGCAACCCACTCCAGTATTCTTGCCTAGAGAATCCTGTGGCCAGAGGAGACTGGACGGCTGCTGTCCATAGGGTCACATAGAGTCAGACACGACTGAAGTGACTTAGCATGCATGCATGCATTGGATAAGGAAATGGAAACCCACTCCAGTATTCTTGCCTGGAGAATCACAGGGATGGAGGAGCCTGGTGGGCTGCCATCTATGGGGTCACACAGAGTCGGACACAACTGAAGCGATTTAGCAGCAGCAGCAGCATGCATGTGTGTATGTATGTGCATGTGTGTGTGTGTGAATATGTGTGTGCATGCGCCTATGTGTGTGTGTGCCTATCTGTGTGAATGTGCCTGTGTGTGTGTGTGTGAAAGAGAGAGAAGCTTGGTGTCTGTGGCAGCATCCAGGATTCCTATGGAGTCCCCCAAATGCAGGAAAATTCTAGAGATCACTGCAAGAGGGGAGACCTCAGAAAGCAGGTCCTCTCTATCTCAATCCCATGCCCAAGCTCTCTGAGCCTTGAGGTGGGACTTGGGCCAAAAGAGTGGCCAGGGATGATTATCCGATAGTGACATTTACATCTGCTGCCTGGCACTTTCCTCCTCAGGAATTCAGTTTTTCTCTGTTTCTTTTTATTTAATGTTTCTGCCCTCTACATGAATTTAGATCTGAGAATGCAGGTGACCTGGCTGCCATACTGGCATGTCCCCTTTCTAGTGTCCGTTATTTCCCAAGCCCCCCTTGCTCTCGTCTGTATCCTGTCTTCATCCTGGGACATCATGTCCCTGACTCCACAGACAGATGGGTCTCTTGAGAAGGACTCCCCTCTGCCTCAAGTATATTCTACTCTTCAGTGAGAGAATGTATAAATGCAGGTTCCAGACTTTGAACAGGAAGGCACATGGGGAGAGGTCAGAGTGACTGGGACCCAGGCCTCCTGAGACTTAAGGGAGGTGTAGTCCCAGTGGGCACATAGGAGCCCTATTCCAGATGCCTGACCAACCTTTCTGCACGCACAGGAGGGCAAGAGAGAAAGAGAGAGAGATGCGGAGAGAGGTGGAGACAAAGGTGGAAGTAACCATAGTGATAGAGGAGGAGGGATATGGAGTGGGTGAGGGAGGAAGGCAGAAAACAAAGGACGGAGGAGGAGGGAGGGAAGAGGAGGAGAGGATAAGGAAGGGAAGAGGAAGAAGAAGAGGGAGAGGAGAAGAGAAAGGAGAGGAAAAGGGGAATCTGGAAAATGAACTGCATCTAGAATCAGAACGTTTGTCTTGAAATCCAAATTCCATATTTACTAATTTTAAGAATTCAACAAATAACTTCTCTCTCTCTGCTTGAATTTCTTCCCTGTATCATGAGGAATTATATCCAATCTTGCCAATCTAACAGGCCAGTTGTGAAAATCAAATGAGGAAATGTGTACAGATGCATTGTTGTGGTATGAAATGTCCTCTAATACAAATAAATACATGTATGTCTGTACCCCACCCCGGCTGATCTGCATGTTGCCTCACGGAAGTTGTAGCACTACCTCCTCTACAGGGGCCATACTGATTTCTCTTGTACCTTTGCCTTTCCCAATTCCTATATCTGGGATCCTTTAGTCTTTACTCCTAACCATCACCTTACATGTTAATTGGAAGCACTCCTCAAGCATCTCTCAACTCCTCTGGGCTTTGGGAAGCATTTCTTGATTGCCCAACCACCTCTGATAGGTCCTTTCTCCGAATTGTGAGCCTGTAATGAATGGGAGAAGGGGCTTCCCAGGTGGCGCCAGTGGTAAAGAATCTACCTGACAATGCTGAAGACATAAGAGACATGGGTTCGATCCCTGGATCCGGAAGATCCCCTGCAGGAGGGCATGGCAACCCACTCCAGTATACTTGCCTGGAGAATACCATGGACAGAGGAGTCTGGTGGACTTCAGTCCATAGGGTCACAAAGAGTCAGACACGACGGAAGTGACTTAGCACGCACACACAATGGGAGAAGATGACTCAGGAAGGACTCCTTCCTCAGCCCCACTCTGTTTTTGCATCTGGTTATCAGCTGGAATTGTGAGCTGTTTTAAATGTGAGCACAGGTGGGATGGTGTTATCGAAATATTTAGGAACTATTGTATTTTTACACAATGCCCTGCCGTGTCCCGGGGTGAGGGATTATGTGTAGAAAGAAGACAAAGACAGAGAGTTTTCTTGTCAGGCTAAAATAAAGAGACTGTAAGTTTCTAATAAAAGATGGCAGACAAAATGGCGGGCGGTGCTTCCCACCTCCATCGCGGGCTCTGATGAGGAGCTGACCCGTTGTGCAGACTGCTGCCCTCCCTGTAGAGAGAATCCGTGGTATATCGGAGGCCCAAAGCTGCCTTAGCAAGTCAGGCTATTTTGAGGGGTGATTCTTGACTGTTCGAGAAGGAGTAGCTCAGAGAACAGAAGGGAGTACCTCTCAAACAGTTTTCTGCATTGCAGGGATGGTAGGCTGCAGAGGGAAGCCTCCGGTTTGGGGACAGAGGAGGGTGGGAGGGAAATGTGTGGTGACATTAAGCTTCCCTGGGGATCACAACACCCTGGCATATTAATATATGGACTTTGCTTCCATGGTTGCCCGCTTGCACTCAGATGAGGAGGAAATGGTACAGGAAGGAAACGCAGAGCTGAGCGTGGGTGTGGAGTCGGACTATTCACGGCCATGGGCTGTACTCTCTGAGCTGACTCTCAAGCACACCTAGAATCTTCTCTAGTTAGTCTCTCTCTCCTTCTCGCTGTCCTGTGTTCCCAAGCAGATTTTCACAACCTCAAAGACGGAAACTCTATGAAATACTCTGTAGTTCACAGTACTAGCATACTGGAGGGATTCTTCTAATCTCCTGTTGAACTGATATGAACACAGTAAGACCCATAATAGAAACACCGGACAAAGGTTCAAGCCAGGCACTGTTCTGAGTATGTTAAACACTCATTCCCTAAGAGCCTTATGCGGTAAACACTACAATTGAATACAAACGAGGACACCACCACAAAGGGAGATGGAATAACTTGACTAAGGTCACATAGCTAAAGAATGATAAAGCTGAGTTTGAATCCAGGGAGACTGACTCCAGCATCCAAGTTCCTATCTGCTGAGCTGAACTATGCTTTCATGCTACGGATGTGTGTATGTGTCTGTCTGCGTGTGTGTGCATGCATGTATATGCACAGGGCAGAGGGTCCATATCAGTCTAGGAGAAGTTAGAAATGACCAGAAGAATGCAAACTCAATAGGGAAGGAATCTTGGTGGGCTTCGAGAGACAGAAACCTCTTTTGCAAAGCGAATATCCCTCCAACACTTATGCAATCCCCACAAATAGGAATATTCCTAAAATAGACCATTTCTTCACATGCTATGTTTGTATCGGTCTCCTCCCGGTCTCATTTTTAGAACAGTAGGTAATCTTTACTCTTATTAGTTGTCTGTGTTTTGAATTCTCTCAGGACGGTCTTTCTGAGATGGCTTCTCTTAGTGCTCACCAAAAGCACCTGGGCAAACAGGCTGTGATGCTGGGGGAACAGGAAGGGAGCGTGAGTAACATGGCCACTCTCAAGCCACCGTTAGCATCCTCTCCATGAGGATTAATTATGTGTCCTCGAATAGTGCTGTGAGGAATGTGGGGGCAGGTCCCCTTTTGTCTCCATCTCCCCTGGCTTCCCTGGTAGCTCAGCTGGTAAAGAATCCACCTGCAAAGCAGGAGACCCCGGTTTGATTCCTGGGCTGGGAAGATCTGCAGGTGACGCGATAGGCTACCCACTCCAGTCTTCTCTGGTTTCCATGGTGGCTCAGACAGTAAAGAATCTGCCCGTAATGCGGGAGACCTGGGTTTGATCTCTAGGTCGGGAAGATCCCCTGGAGAAGAGAATGGCAACCTACTCTAGTATTCTTGCCTGGAGAATTCCATGGACAGAGGAGCCTGACAGGCTACAGTCTATGGGATCCCATAGAGTTGGCCACAACTAAGTGAAGTGACTTTCACTTTCACTTTCTTTGCCCTGGCTCCCAGCACAGATTCTAGTCGATCCCCACTGGTTGTTAAATATGGACCCACTGGGAGAAGAAATGGCCTCAGCCCAGAGCCCTCTCCATGTCTGGTTGGGTTCATGGGCAAGTCTGAGTTTTGCTCAGGGACCAGCCTTTGTAGATGCCAAAGTGAAATTCTCAGCTCAAGTTTTTGTGGAATTTTCCTTATTGAGGATAATGCCATTTCAAGAGGACAAATGTTCTTTTTGGCCTATTTCATTTGTTATCAGACGTCCTATCACTTGAAACACTGAGAGAAGATGTGTTTTCTCAGCTGTAGGGACGCTGTCTTAGGGGAGAGATTCTATGCAATGGAAGTTCAGCAAACCCAGGGATATGATTTAGAAGCAATTCACTAGGTCAGAGACACCTTTAAATCAGAAATGTGGCAAGGGGAGAGGAGAGAAATCGCAAACAGTCAGTTATTTTGTCTACAAATCAAGAGCATGGTAAACTTTCTCACTTTTAACTTCTGTTGAAACAATGACCATAAACAACGTACAATGCTAAAAACTAATTAAACAGCCATCCTAAATCAACAAGAAAGGGTAAATTGAATTTTAAGTAACATTTGCTCCTGTGAAATGTGTGTGGGGCAATGGGAAGGGAAATGTGCTTCTCCATGCTGGCCTACCTGAGGCTGACACTTCTGTGAGTTAGGCTTATTAATTAGTGAGTTGATCAGCCTGTCCCTATTACCTCAGCTGCCTTTGTGTTTCACTGAACACTCCTCTCAATAACCCACCGTCACCATCACCACCATCATTGTCATGCCTTTCTTAAGCCATTTGTCCAACTAATGCGTTCTCTTTTTTTCTGCTTATCTAAATTCAACTCATCCTTACCATGTTCTCAGTTCTTTCCTTCAGTCTACTCAACAGTGTTCCAAGATTCCTGCCTCTTAATGGACACCTCAGTGATCGTCTGGACCACTTACTGCCCACCTGTTACACCCAGCGTCACAAAAGCTATTTACTCAGTTCTTATTCTCATGCTCCACAGTCCCCCTGCACCCCATGCTAGCCAGGAAGGGCTAGATTGTACAGGAACAAAAGATTCCCAAATGTCAGGGCCTCAACACTAGAAAGGTTTTATTCAAGGATCCAAGCACAGTGGGGTCTCCTCCAACTAGTAACTGTGTCTTGGGGTTACAGGACCACTTTGGTGCTGTCCAGGGGTAGCTGGTGCTTTCCAATGACTCATCCTGGATGTGGACAATGTCATTTTTGTGCACATTTCATTGGCCAATTTGTCACACAACTGCCCATCTGCAAGGCAATTGAAAAGTACAATTTTCCAGGTGTCTTGGAGGGGAGGAAAACTGGGTATTGGGTTTTGATGCCAGCTACATCAGCAATTAGATAATAATTGTGTAAAAGTACCTTAGATAGCTTATATTTCTTAGTGTCTCTCACGTTTTCTGTAAAATAGGCTCTCAATAAATGTTTGTTGACTAAGTGACATCATCAGTTATCCCTTATGGAACATTAATTTATGATATTTTTATCTTACGAGGGACAAGCAGAGTGGAATAAAGACTCATAATTAAGGTCTGACACATGGTAGAGCATTCATTCATTCATTCAACAAATGCCTTTTAAGGCCTTATATATTCAAGACAGTGTTGTAAGCATTTGTAAACAATGTACTGATTGTTGTCCTTGCATAGCTTGCATTGTAGAGAAGGAAACAGACAACAAACAATAAGTATAACAAATAAAGAAACTACATAGCGTGATCGAATGTGATGTGCTGTGGAAATAAAAGAAGGAAAAGCAGATAAAGGTAAAGAATAAAGTCACCACTTCCCTGGTGGCTCAGATAGTAAAGAATCTGCTGCAATGCAAGAGACCTGGCTTCGATTCCTGGGTCGGGAAGATCCCCTGGAGAAGGGCATGGTTACCCACTCCAGTATTCTTGGCTGAAGAATCCCACGGACAGAGGAGCCTGGTGGGCCACAATCCATAGGGTCACAAAGAGTTGGGCACCTCTGAAGTGATGTAGCACAAAGGATATAGAGATTGAGAGGTTTTCAGTGAAAGTAATTTTAATTAGAGTTGTCAGGGCAAGCTTCATTGAAATGATTTTGGAAAAGAAGCAGGTGAGCAGATATTTGGAGGAAAAGCAAGTAGGAAGAAGGAAAAGGCTTTGCTAAAGCCTTAAGCTGTGACATATTTGAGGAACAGCATGGAGTTCAGTGCAGCTGGAGTGAGATTGTGTGGGCAGCTGGAGATGAGTTTAGAGGGATGATGGGAGCACATCATGAAGGCTTGTAGGCTATCATATGACTGGATTTTTCTCTGAGTCAAATAAGAGGTGATGTGAGACGTTCTGATGCTTAGTAATACATAATTACACATGTATTCTATGTGTGTCTATTTTAATCCAAAGTAGGAAGTTTAGCTTTTGTCTCATTTACATTTCTTGGCTCTCATAATAACATATTTACCTTTGCAGAGAACTTTTTCATGAATTGTATCATAAAATAATAATTATAAAGATAAGAGGGGGCTGGCACTATTATCAGCTCCCACTCACGTCATGTTTATGGATGACCGAGATGGAAATTTTGCCTAGAATCCTTGTGGCCCAGCTACCCAAAGGATGGGGCTATTAGGGCTTAACTTCTCCCTTTCTAGCCTCTCCATACTCGTATCATAAGGTCTTAGAGAAAGAAACTTAATCAGCAGAATCAAACGGGCGGTGAGATGAGTTCCACATAATCCCCACTCTCATTGAGTCTGAACATCTCTTAATAAAACTCACAGTTGTTGTGGGGAAGGGATATGGGGCTGCTGTCTCTCCAGCCCGCTGAGCTACCACCTGCTCCTGGCAGGGGCCATGATGCTCATCCCTGGAGTATCATCGCTTGTTTTCCAGCCTGATCTCCCTTCCAGGGAGAAAATAACCACTGGTCCGTGGGCTCCAGCAGTCTCTCCCCAGTTCCATTAGAGCCCGTGTTCACTGCCTGCATCATGTTACCAGTGACACCAGCGTGATGACCACTCTCCCCTGGAATTCCTAGGGGGCTTTCCCACTTGTTTGGTTGTCTCAGATCTGGTCAAGGTGGAGCTTGTTTCCCTTCCCCAGGCCAGGCTTATTTGTTTTTAATTACTTATTCCATTGCTGCATGATAGTGATTGCTGGATATGAGGCCAAGTTTGGAGATGTTTTATCCCTAAATTTGCTATCAGGCACAGGGTCACAAACCCCCCACACCATGCCGACCCTGCTCCTACCCTGGATGGGCTCTGCTTAGTTTCCTAGGGTGTCTCCAACAACTATGAAGTAAAATGAAAGGGAAAGTGTTAATTGCTCAGTAGTGTCTGACTCTTTGGGACCACAGAGACTGTAGCCCACCAGGCTCCTCTGTTCATCGGATTCTCCAGGAAGAATACTGGAGTGGGTTGTCATGCCCTCCTCCAGGGGATCTTCCCCACCCAGGGATCAAACCTGGGTCTCTCGAATTGCAGGCAGATTCTTTCCTATCTGAGCCACCAGGGGAGATCTATTAAGTAAACACAGAATCAATGATAGTCATTACTTCCTGCCACTCAGTGTCCAGCCCTTTATGAGAATATTAACTCTTTGATGAATATGTGGTCCACGTTCCCTCATCTGACTCTTGGTCTCTGCTAATTGTGATGATTACGCACCACCTTTCCCTGCCCTTTACTGTCTTGCTCTCTGCCCTGGATGCTGAGCCCTGCATGCTACCTTCCTGCATGCTACCTCCCCCAAGCTCCCTTGCAGCCTCTGTCTTCCTGTTGGGTTCAGTGATGGGATGCACCAACAGGGTGCAGGGGTTGATGAGGAGACTGCAGTTAGGATGTTTCTGCCCCGCTGTCTTACACTTGGGACAATAGCTCTGCTTGTAGCTGTTATATTTATGCCTGCAGCTCCTGCCAGGTGGGCCCTCTTCCAGGACTCTGGCTCTCCCTGTGTTCTGGTAATGTTAATTCCTCCCTCCTCTGGTCCCTCAGGCCCCTGCTGTTCGAGTTTTAGGATACCTTGACATCTCCTGTTGACTTCCTTAAACCTGTACCTAATCCCACTATCAAACTTTTTTCAAAACCCCAGCTTGGGTGCCTTCCATTTCCTGCTGGGCCCTCAGTGATAGACCAACAAACACTTCTCTCTGAGGCAGGAACAGGATATGGCTGTAGGTCCTAGGGGTTCCCTGTTGTCTCCTCTCCCAGAGTTTTTATCCTCATCCTTTCCTGCTGGACAGTTTGGTTAGGTGACTTCAGCCACCGTCAGCCTCCGGGTTGGGAGTAAACTAAAGGTCATCTACCACTGAGTGCAAATGCTGCAGGCTGGAGGCAGGGGTGCGGGGGTGTTGTTGAAATAAGAAGATGTATTGATTGCCTCTAACGAGTCCACAGGCTGGCTGGGGTATAAGAAATCACACACCACTGAAACAACACATACCATTGAAACAATAGGAGTATAAAAAACAATGATCATTATTATCTGTTAAGCATGGGCTTCCCAGGTTGCACTAGTGGTAAAGAATCTGCCTGCCAATGCAGGAGACACAGGAGACGTGGGTCTGATCACTGGATCAGGAAGATCCCCTGTAGTAGGAAATGGTAACCCACTCCAGTATTCTTGCTTGGGAAATTCCATGGACAGGAGAGCCTTGTGGGCTATAGTCCACGGGGTTGCAAAGAGTGGGATGAAACTGAGCATGTGTGCGTGCGTGCACACACACACACACACACACACACACACACACACACACAATTTATCAAGCACTTTGTGTCAGGCTTTGCGGCATGAGAGATTTCATTAAGGAGGCATGATTTGACCTGCACCTTGAAGTAAAGAAATGAGCATATGTGGAGAATGAGAAAACGGAGGATGAGGACACAGTGCCAGTCCTAGACTGGCAACTCAACTCAAGGGACTCTGGAGGAGGCTGCTCCTGCCACATGATTCTCCCTAAGACCCTGGGTGGCGTGGCATGCCGTGGGCTGGGACCTGGAGCATGGCTCCAGAGGGGAGCTTTCCTGGGGCACAGCTGCCTGCACTAAAGGCTCTTCACAACCCTTCCTCAGCCCATTCTTGTGTTCCCCTTGAGAATGTGGACCTTGACCTCCTGCTTTGCCTTCCTCCTTGCTTCCTATTGGTCTGATGAGAACATGTACTCTTGGGGCCAAACTCAAGATTCATCCATCTATCCAGCCACCCATTTCTTCACTCACTCACTTACTCACTCAGATCAAAACATCTGTCCCTGTTATTCTTATCCTATCTAACTGTATATCCACACAAAGCCAGCCTGCAAATCCTCAGCTGTGGACCCAGTCATACCAGCTGAGGGGCACAGCTGGAGAAAACCTCACCACAAACAGGCCAATGCTGGAACCACAAGCTCACTAGGGTCTCAGCATTTTCCAGCAAGCACTTTGTATGTCCATAATATCCTGTTATCCCTAAAGATTATCATTTCAGATCCTCGTCACTCCCACTTCTGACTCATTCACTTCCTCCACTCCTCAATTATCCTTACTGCCTTCTCTACCCTCCTTAACAGCCTCTTCAAGGCCTTGCTGCCTCATAAGCTCAATGTGAGAATAATTCATCTCTCTTCCTTGACATCCCCTTCCACTGTGAGGATTGTCTTCTCTTTCATCACTTTTCTTTCACCTAAATCCCCGCCATTTCCCCATATCAATTCATGGACTCACACATGAATTCTCCAATGATGACCTGTGGTTAAATATCAAGGACTTTTTTGGTTCTTATACTGCTTTCTTGCTTATGGTGTCAATGTCCTTCTTCCTGCAGGAACTTGGTAGATGTTTTTGTTTTGTGACTTCCAAGATTCCACTTCCTCTGTGGTCTCCTCTTCTCTCTTTCCACTATTTACCTCTCTTTCACTTCTTGTTCTTCCTCTTCTCCTTTCCTAACTCAACTTCTAAACTCATTGTTTTTCTCTGTCTCCATCTAGAAGCATGAACTCTAGACCCAGTTGATATGAGTTTGAATCTTGACTCCATCACTTCCAAATTGGGCAGTTTTCATACCTTGCTGTGACTCCATATTGCCTAGCTCATAGTTGACATTCAAAGAAGGCAATGGCAACCCATTCCAGTGTTCTTGCCTGGAAAATCCCAGGGACAGCGGTGCCTGGTAGGCTGCTGTCTATGGGGTTGCACAGAGTCGGACATGACTGAAGCGACTTAGCAGCAGCAGCAGGATAGTTGACACTTAATCAACATCAATCATTATTCCTCCAATTGTCCAAGCACAAACCTGGAAGTCATTCCCGACTTCTTCTCCATCCCTTCGTCTTGTCCCAGCCACAAGGATCTTGATCTTCTGATTGTTTCTTGGAGCTGTCCATTTTTTGTTCCCTTCAGAACTGACCCAGTTCAGGGACTCGTGTAGCATCTGATTCTTAACTGTTCTATTTGTTTCCAGCTTTAGCTGCCTGATCCAATTTTTACTTTGAATCAAAGCAATCTTTCTAATAAATAATTATAGCCTCATCCATGCTTAAAATCCTATTAGGATTGCTACTGCTTTCAGGATGGAGTCCAAATGCCTTGGCATGCAATGGGAGGCCCTCACAGAGCTGCTTCCTGCTCCTTTCAAGTCATACTTTCCACTATCCATGCCATGACCTAGCCATCTAATTTCCTACCTAAAGATGTTCATTAAACATGGATCTGGACCTGTTGGATGAGACTTACTGGCATCAAATGTCCCAAGAGTCCACGTATTTGCCAAGTGTCTCCTGTCTCATGTGTCTGTTGTTTAGTTGGTAAGTCATGTCTGACTCTTTTGCAACTTCATGGACTGTATCCCACCAGACTCCTCTGCCATGGGATTTCCCAGGCAAGAATACTAGAGTGGGTTGCCATTTACTTCTCTAGGGGATCTTCATGACCCAGGGATTGAAGCCACGTCTCCTGCACTGGCAGGCGGATTGTTTACTGCTGAACCACTTGGGAAGCCCACACTTGTGTCTGAGCACTTCAAAAATTGGGAACCAGTGCTTTAGAAAATATTTAGCAAAAGCATGCACAGTCCTCAACCTCAATGAAAGGTCAAAATGAAATTAATCAATGGCTAGATGATTTGGTCCTGGCTATAAATGCCATAGGAAGGAGGTTAGAGAAAGGTACTGTGAATTTCTGCCTCTTTTCCTACTTTTTGCCCACAATTTCATCATTCTATCATTCATCATTCCCATTTCTTCCTAGCTTTTGTGGAGGGAAATGTGAAATTTAAGAAAGACTTATTCCATCCACTATCCATGGACCCTCATATCTTCCTTCCTCACCATGTCTGAGATAAGACTTGTGTCCTCACAAGACAAACAAGTTTAATTTAAATCCTGGGTTTCTTTTGCAAGCATCTCAACTGGATTATATAGCCTGTAGCTCAAATGGTAAAGAACCCGCCTATGATGCAGGAGACCAGGATTCAATCCCTGGGTTGGGAAGTTCCTCTGGAGAAGGGAATGGCAATCCACTCCAGTATTCTTGCCTGGAGAATTCCATGGACAGAGAAGCCTGGCGGGTTACAGTCTATGGGGTCGCAAAGAGTCAGACACAATCGAGTGACTAACACACACACATCCAACTGGATCAGGGTGTGAGCTATATGGAATGAGACACAGGAACCCCACCTGAGGGGAAAGTGAGATGAAACAATTATTAGCTTTGGAGTCAGAATTCCTAGGATTGAACTTAAGTAAATTTGTGTATTCCCTTGGACAAATCATAGATCCTCTGGGCATTGCATCTGGCACCCCTAAATGGGCTGGGAAAGATGATTATCAAATTAGTAGCATTAGTATACCTTTTCCATGGGATCATTATGAGACTCCTGTAGAATAAGAGTTGTGAAAACACCTTTAAATCTTAACATGCCATGTTGCAAAAATAGATTTAAGAAGGCTAGAAAACAACATTGGATCCTCAGATTGTTAGTATAGATATTTTCTTCCAAATGTGAGGTGGATGTTGAGTGTGGGTGAGGGGCCTGGTGTCTGAGGAGGGATTACCAAGGGTCTATTTGAAGTGAATCTTAAGAGCAGGAGGAATCTATTCCATGAGCCAGTTTCTTTATGTTCTTCCTTCAAAAAGGGCCATGTCCTTGTCTGCTTTTTGCTCTTTCTTTTGGAGCAAATTGAACTTCTGAGAATCTTAGAATTGATCTTGGAACACCGGGTTTAACATGTTAATACTTGTGGAGAAGTCTCTGGTGGAGATGTCCCCCACCTTGGTCCCCATCTACCTCTCAAATTTAAGCTCCCAGTGGATCCTAAAATCCATCTCCATTACAGTCTAACTGGTTTGATCACTCTGGCAACCCAGAGAATTGCCTCTTGTATTTAAGACAGGCTGACTTGGGATAGGAAAGATTCAGTAGGTATACGTGTTTCTTTGGAGGTAAAGTATATCACTTTGCCAGGGTCAAAGAATTCCTTCTGAGAGGATCCTCAGTACCACTTGGGAGTGCTGAGTCCAAAGTAGTCAAGTGAGATAACAACTGGGAGGCAAGCAGAGCTCCGCTCTGAGTCGACAAAATCCACACAAAGTCAGCCAGTTTTTACTGCTTATCTTTGGTAATCCTCTGCTCTCTCTCTCTTTCCTCTCCTTCCTCCTCCCCTTTGGCCCCCCACACTGAGGAAGGCCAGGTTTTATTCTAGCAAACTTGGGTAACAATAGATATGATTGTCAGCCTCCCTGGGGCTGGCCGGGTTTTTATGAAATTAGACATATTTGTCTTGATGTTTAGGAGCAAGCATGAAATTCAAATCTGTGTGTTGGCATTCCGCAGGCTGGGGCTTTAATATTCAATGACATGACTTCATTGCGGTTTTGACAACACTATATAGAAGCTGTGCTTACCATTGAAAATTAAAGCCACTGAAAGCGTTGACAACAGCAAAATTGTGAATGCTTCCCAGCTCCTGAAGTGATTGCTATTCCAGTTTGTCTAGAAGTGCTTATTGTGTTTGTAATGCCGTCAGTTCCACTTAAAGACGACTTGAAGTCGATGCCATACAGGTAAGTACCAAAGAAATCTCCGTCTTCCTGTCTCTCTCCACTCCTCCATCGTTTCCCATACAATTTTTCCACTGAGGGCCCATTTGCATTTGGTTACAGAGCCCCTGATTCCCTCTACTTGGGAGCTGGTTGATTGCACTTTTTTTTCAAGTTTCCAGGTTAACCAGACTTTAATTTTTCCTTTTGTTCATTTGCCTTTTCTTTGTCTTCTTTTTCTTCCCTGTGAGTATTGGGAACACTGGGCTTTAGTGTGTTACTGTTCAAATCCCCGAGCATGTGACTCCTCTCCTCTCCTGTGTAAAACGAATCTTAGGTGGGGGTTGAGGAGGACTTGGTATCTGAAGAAGGATTATAAAAGAAATTCTCTTTTGAAATGAATGCCAACTGTAAGAAGAGATGACTCTGTTGACCATGACTTCAGTTTGGGTCTTTGTAATATTGACAACGTTCAAAAGAAAACTTAAAAAATAACTAATAGTGCTCAGCTCTGCTGTTGTTGTGGGTGGTGGTGTTAAAGCAGATGAACTAGTAGAGAATTCTAATGGCCTCTTCCCTAGGCTGGATGCTTGCTTCAGTCTTTGAAGATTTCTTCCTCTGCCACAAGTGGACATACGATGATTTTATCAGAAAAACATTCTTGGTACAAGCCTTTCATCCTCAAGCAAGCCGAGACTCTTGGAATGTAAAACTAGGATGCAAATAAGAGAGCTGAGAGGAGGGTCTGGGGCGCTGAAGGCAGTGATCTAAGAGGGACTTTGTGGCAGATGAAGGTGGCGGTGGCTGTAGGAAGGGTCCGGGGTGAGAGGCAGGCTGTATGGACATGCACAGCCTCAGTCCTAGGGAGCCAGTAAGGGGCAACTACCAGGCTTCACCCTCCTTCCTTCCTCAATGCACTCCTCATTGTAATCCACTTTCCTGCTTTTCCAGACCCTGCTGGAAAAAGAGGTTTTTGACAATGGATGATGAGCCTTCTTTTCTGTTTCTAAGCAACCTCCTTGGATTTTGGAAAATAAGAACTTATCACCAGAGCAGGGCTGCTATGGGGCAATTTGAACGAGGCACCAGGATACAGACATCTGTACCCTGCACTCTTCCTGGACACGTCATGATTCCTGAGAGTTGCCGTCGTCTCTCCTTTCCCTGACTTTTCAGAAGGACCATGTCATTCAGTTCAGTTCAGTTCAGTTGCTCAGTCGTGTCCGACTCTGTGACCCCATGAATCGCAGCACGCCAGGCCTCCCTGTCCATCACCAACTCCCGGAGTTCACTCAGACTCACGTCCATCGAGTCAGTGATGCCATCCAGCCATCTCATCCTCTGTCGTCCCCTTCTCCTCCTGCCCCCAATCCCTCCCAGCATCAGTCTTTTCCAATGAGTCAACTCTTTGCATGAGGTGGCCAAAGTACTGGAGTTTCAGCTTTAGAATCATTCCTTCCAAAGAAATCCCAGGGCTGATCTTCTTTAGAATGGACTGGTTGGATCTCCTTGCAGTCCAAGGGACTCTCAAGAGTCTTCTCCAACACCACAGTTCAAAAGCATCAATTCTTCGGTGCTCAGCCTTCTTCACAGTCCAACTCTCACATCCATACATGACCACTGGAAAAACCATAACCATGTTATTAAGGGGAGCCATATACTCAGATGTCTTCCCAGGAAGCCCTGAAGCTTAAGAGACACTGTGTTTGTTACTTTTCAGTACTCCTTTGAACCTTAACAAATTATTGGTGTTCCCTGGTGGTCCAGTGGTTAGGACTTGGCTGTTTCACTGTCAAGGCTTTGGTGTAACCACAGGTTGGAAAACTAAGATCCCTCAAGCCATGTGGCATGGTTGGGGAGAAAAAAACGTTTAGTAGAATTAAACAACATGGCTAGATTTTATAATTTTTAAAATATATTTAAACTAGGGGACTTAAAAGCAAAAAAAGTTGTTTGGTGTTTATTAGCTTTCCCTGCCTACCCAGACTCTGGCTTGATGTTTATCTCCTGCTATGGCCCACACAGATTCTGGTCTCCTTTGCTATGGGTGCCATCCTTCTGTGACCATCCCCAGGGCAGGGAACATGGTCTCTTGAGTGGATTGGAGGTTTGGGATGAGCGCTGGTGATCATTTCCTGACTTTTCACTATGATTCTCTCCTTGGTGCCTAACTGCTCTTACTCTGGGGGTCAGGTTTTTGTTTTTTCCCCTCTTTATTTATTTTGGCTGTGTCAGGTCTTAGTTGTGGCACATGGGATCACGAGGGACCCTTCACTGTGGCAAGTGGACTCTCCAGTTGTGGTGCAAGGTCTCTAAAGTGTGAAGGCTCAGTAGTTGTAGCATGTGGGATCTTAATTCTCTGAGCAGGGATTGAACCCATGTCCCCTGCATTGCAAGGCAGATTCTTAACCATTGGCTCACCAGGGAAGTCCTAGGGACCATGTTTTCAATTTAAAAAGTTAGACTTCTGTCTAGAACTTTGAAACATGGCATTGTTGCACGGTATTTTGAATATGAGTGATTTAGACACCACCAATATGCAACTTTATTTTTGTTTTTTTTTTTGACATTGTTTTAAACTTCATTAGTGAGAATAATTTCCCCCAATGCTCCACGAGAACTGTGAAAGATATCATGACTTTTCTCCTCATTTTTAGATGCTATTGTTGATGTAGGCCATAAACACAGGATGGTCCAATAAATAGTGTATGGAGTCTCATGCATACGTGCTAAGTTGCTTCAGTCATGAACGACTCTTACCGACCTCATGGACTGTAGCCTGCTAGACTCCTCTGTCCATGGGATTCTCTAGGCAAGAGTACTGCAGTGGGTTGCCACTTCCTTCTCCAATGGAGTCTCATGTAATGGTCAAAATAGAACAAAACCTGGAATTGCATATACTTCCTTGCCATCATTTGAACTGCTTTGGGCTGGAAGCCTGGGTGGGACAGAAGACACGGCTCTTTGACTGTCTGCTGCTCCCTGCTTTCTTGCTCTATACTCCCTGCTTTGGTCATGAGGTCTCATAATGAATCTCACAAGGTTGGAGGCATGGGAGGGAGTGGTGAGTGGATGAGACAGTATCTGCTCGGCTGGGGACATCACAGTCTCTGGTATGGGCCGAGGGATAGAGCTGATTCTTCCTCTCGAAGGCACTTTCTTGGGATCTTCAGAGGTTCCCTTCTGGTTCCCTTTGTTCTGAAGTTTCCCTGACCTGTGAGTGACCCCCATCCAATTCAGCTGGATGTTGTGACACCTTCCTTTGCCATGGATATCCAGTGGTAAACCTCAAATCTCTTTCTGCTGAAGACACTCCTTCTTCTAGGCAGCTCCACTGACTTGAACACAAAAAGGCCCGAGGTCTACCTGGTCCACATCTGTCTGTGAGAAATGCTCATACACCTCTTGTTCTCTTAGAGTGAAGGCCAATCACAGCAAAGCGGCCCTCCCCACTGGAGTCATCGGCCAACTCTGCCCTCACCCAGCAGATTTCCAGGTGGGAGTCAAACTCCTGCTTCCAGTCCCCTTAATATTCTCAAGCGTGAGTCAGGTGGCAGTCCTCTATGCAGAAATACATTTCAAATTCCTGGACGTCATCCTGCTGAAGAACCCTCCAGTAAGTCTGGGAAGAGCACATAGCATTTTCTACTCTCTAAGTCCTGATTGAGCTGAGGGGTCCAAAAGTTGCAAAACCACGTTTGATTTCTCTCTTGTAAATTCTGCATAAAGGGGTAGGGCTGAAAAGCAAAGCAGGACATGTTCCATTCTATCTTGTCACACATTCTTGCTTCTCCAAGGGCTTTACGGTCTGGATGAGGGGCCAAAACAAAATGAGAAACAGCTTAAAAAGTGAGAAAAGAAATGTTACAAGTCAAGTAGCCTGAAGCCTCAATTGCATAGAACAGACGATTAGCACTATCAGGTTGGGGTTTGGGTGGGTGGAGGAAACCGGGACACAGGGTAGAGTCATAAGAGTATGTTTGTTCAGAGCATTCAATTTTAGCCTTATCTTACTGCTTTTCTACTTGAAATTCAAGATCTAAGCACTCCGTGGTGATGAGCCAAGCTTCAAGGGTTCTCCTGGCTGGAAATGACTGGCTGAGAAAATGCTCTGCGTCCAGGCGGCTCCTGCAGAGAGGTGCTGAGAATGATGAAATACACACTTATATTAAGCACCATATGCATGGAAACCTTGTCTTTTTAACCTACATGTGTTTTTGACCAATTCTAGAAATCTCCTGAGAAGCTCAGCACATGGGAGAAGGGATAAACTTGGATCAACAACAGTCACTGTACAGAAACATTTAGACACCCATTTCCTTCGATACATGTGGACACAATGCACTCTGTTGCTTAAGACTCTATTTCAGACACTGTGAGATACAGTCAAGTCTCTCAGGCAGCAATGCGATGAGAGTCACATACCCACCTCCCTCCCCCCACAACCAGACTCACTATGGGGCACAGTGTAATGACACATTTGAGTGTGAGGACAGTGAGGACCTGGTCAGCTCAGCAGGAAAGATGAGCTCCTGCCATATAGTCCAGGAAAACACCAGACTGTGGGAATCGACTGTGTCTCATTGGACTTCACCTCACCAAGTGCAGGCTGTGCTCAGTCATGGCCTCCAGGATTCCCAAATGCACAGGTATTAACTGTATTTGATGTTGACAAAGACTTTGGCAGGGTCTCTGGCTCACCACTCCCTAGACCTGGTAAGTCTCCCAGAATTTTTAGGCAGGGCTTAGTAAGTACCCAGTGCCTTTCCTGGCACATAGTTGGTCTTCCCTGAGTATATGTGGGTTGACTGAGTGAAAACTTGACGGGGAATGTCTGGGGTCCTGTGATATAAAGCATCTCTGGCTTTGACTCGGACTGGGATGGGGCCCCGGAAGCAGTGTTGGGAAAGACAGTCAAACCTTCCCAGGGTGGGGGTGGGGTCCCCATGCTCCTCAAAAGTCTTTGTTCTCTGGGCATTTCTCTCCACTTTCCTAGTTCTTGGCCTGGCGTCTCTCTCTGTAGGTTTGCTACAAGGACTTTCTTCTTCTGGAGGAAAATGACTATATTTGTTATAAAACTCTCACCAAGCTTCCACTAGGGTCACTTTAAATTGAGGTGGTTTGGGGGATAGAGCAGCAGAGAGCTCCCATAACCTCAGTTCTTTATTGCCAGAAGGTTCCACTTTACGAGCATACTAACTTTCTATTCCTGGAACTGAGGGTCATTTTCTCCATTTCTGGTCCTGCTGGGAAGGCTTCCCACAGATCTCTTTTCCTGGCGTGGCTCACCTCCCCAGAGACAAGTCGGGGCTGAATGGGGGAGTTCTTCATCAGCTTTGCACCTCCCCTTCCTGCACCTTCCTCAGGAGGGCGCTTGCGAGCTCCCTCCCCGTGAAATAGCGTTTAAGAGGAGGATATTTTCCAAGGGGCACCGGCTCACCAGTGTTTGTATAAAACATCCAAATTGTCACCATCGAAGGCTGTGAGCCCCAGGCGAGCAGCTGGAGGACGGCCAGGTTCCTGAACTCAGGCCACCAAGTGACTTCCTGGGGCTCCCAAGTCGGAGAGCAGCAGAGAAGAGAACCTCCCCACGGGTGGACTTGGCTTCCCCTCCTCCCTCCGGCAGGCTGGAGGTTTCTGAGGTTACAGACTGAATCCACTGTTTAATTTCTAACCTCCCATGGCTCCCAATTTAGGGCTCGCCTATGGGGTCCAACCACTCAATTAGGGCAGGCACTCAAGGCGGTGGTTGCTTTGATAGTGTGTGGTCGGAGGTGGCATCACACCCCCTCATCCAGCACCCCTTCCTTCCTCCAACAACAGCCTCCTTCAGGCTTCTTTATCTGGTAGCATCTCGGTGGCGGGTTAATGTTGTGGCAAACATCAAGTACTATTGACCTGAGAGCCACATTGGAACACGGTTAGGCCTTGGAAAACTGGGGCAGTCAAGGGAGAAGGGCCCCAGGATGGAGAAAATGGAAGCAAATAGTAGAACTGAAAACAACAAAGAAATGCCTTCCCTAGTTTGGACATTTGCCAAAAGTGACCTCTGTGGTGCCTCACTCCCCTCCCTGCAGGGTTGTAAACCACTTGCTCTAATTTTCTAATAACATGAATAGCTACTCTTTGTGGAGCCCCTACCTTTTAAGACAGGATCTTTTTCCTTCCTCCTTTACAGAGGAATGAATGGAGACTCAGAGAGGTTAATAATCTTCCCAAGGTGCCACAGGCAGTTGGTGGTGAAGCTGGTACCAAGTCCAAGTGTGTTCCAAAGCTGGTCTGCCCCATAGTTGCTCTGTCCCTGCCGAACTCTCACTCCTGCTCTCTCCATCTCTCTGTCTTTGTTTCTGTCTGTGTGTCTCTCTGTGGTCTGAATCGGGTACTGACCCAAATTTTAAGGTAGCCAGAGAATACCGACTTACCTGGATCATTCATTTGCTTTCGTTAAGAGTCATGGAGGAAGAGATGGAGAGGGCTGGGACACAATCTAGCACACGTTTTGTGAAGGACCCACAGGTTTGTACACTCCGATTCTGTTCACTCTTTTCTCTCCCTCCTGTTCTTGGCAACTGTCCCTTAAACCCGTCTGTTCTCTGCCTCTAATATATTATGCTGATATTTTATTACCAAACAATTACATCCACTAATTTGAAAAGGAAACGAGCAGGAAATTGCAATTATAAGAGTAAAAGCAATGCTCTTTTATTTCTCCCCTTTATGCATATGAAATATGGTTTGTCATTGCTGCACAACAGACTTTCCTCCTCTTCCAGGGCTCTTCACTGCCTTGTCTTTAATAATTGAGCAGAAACAAGAGTCATAATTAGATTCCTGATAACAGAGGAGCTATCCATGGGTTTGCAGATGTGGAGGCTGAGCTTGGAGCCAGGGAGCCACCATCATGCTGTTATAGGAGAAAACATGCTTCATGTTGTTTCACTTGAGTACCTTCCAAGGCATTCTGTACATCCATGGTCGTCTGTGTAGATTATTTGTTCCCACTATTGTTTTTCTCTGTCTTGGTCATGTTTTCCCACCCCACTGACACTGGGCTTGGTCAAGACTTGCTTTGGTCAATGGAATATGGATAGATGAGATGTACACCTCATTTAACTGAGCAGAAGCTTTCCATATGCTTGTGTGATTTGACCCTGTTTCCCTTGAGCGACACTCAGGAAGGCGACTGCTCCATCTAGGTCCCTGAGTGACTATGGTTTGCAGAAATGCCCTGCTGACTCCTGATGGATGTGTGGCTAGAGCAAGAAATAAACATTTGCTGTTTTAGGCCACTGAGATCTGGAGCTATTTTTTTAAATCACAGAATAGCCCAGCCAACCTGACTGATATATCTGTGATCTCATTTGGTTCTCATTATATCCATGGGATTGAGAAGAGGCTGACCACCCTGGGTAGTATGTGGGAAAGAGCCAGTGATGTGAAATCAAAGGGACCTTCAGGCTTAGACAAGCAATACAGTGTCTCTGAAATCCTGTCCCTTTTTAATACTGCTTACCTTGAAAGTTCCTGAGAATCAGAGTCAGTGTATGCTAGAGGTCCTGACATAGTGCCCATCACAGAATAAACACCCAATAAAAGATAATTTAAAGTATTATCTTTAGAATCCTCTTTTGATTATGTCCATTGAATAGATAAGAATGTGGAGGCTAAACCAGCTGAAAAGACCTGCTTGAGCTAATTTCATAACAACTGAAGTGTGAGCTTCAGAGCTGTGTCCAGAGTTGTCTCCCTGGACTAAATGTGTTCCCTGAGTGGTATGCCCCGAACTGTGCTAAGGGGTCTAGGGTGGGGTTTGGTGGCAGCCGACACGTCAAGAGATGACAACACTGATCCCTGGAGGCAAGTAATCTACATAGTGAGATGAGCTAGATTACAGAGGCAGCCCCAAAGAAGCAACTTGTTTATCTGAAGTACATGCTATTCTAAAATTCCAGCTTTGGGTGCATAAGAATCCCCCAAGTGGCATCTTAACATGTGGATTCCCTGGTTCTGCTCCTAGAATTTCTAGCTTAATGCTATCCTATCTGATCAGCACATGACAGGATCCAGCATTGGGGTCCCTGGGTTCAAGTCCCTCCTCTGCATCTCCAGGTTAATGACACAACCTTGGGCCACCACTCTGTACCCCAGTTTCTTCATCTGTGAGATGGGACTATGTGACAGTTATGTATTACAGTGTGAGTTAACTTGGGTAACACATGCAGAGCTTATGGCCCTAAGCAAGCACTCAGTAAGTGTTACCCACTAGTATTCTGATGCAGGGGTTCTGAGAACCACTTGTCCAGAAATTTCTCTAAGGAATGGTCCAGGGCCTTCTTTGGTCTCCTACCTGGGACACCTCCATGGGAATTTTAGAGGCAATGGCCTCCACCAAGGTGGGGTCTGTTGGAGGGGGTTTCAAGTCATGGAGGCTTTGAGTGTGGAACCTATTTAGGTCAAGCAGTTCTTTTGTTGTTTATTGTTAAATCGTGTCCGACTCTTTGCAACTCCATGGACTGCAGCACACCAGGCTTCCCTGTCCTTCACCATCTCCTGGAATTTGTTCAAACTCATGTCCATTAAGTTGGTGATGCCATCCAACTATCTCATTCTCTGTCGCTCCCTTTTCCTGCATTCAGTCCTTCCCAGCATCGGGGTCTTTTCCAAAGAGTCAGTTCTTCACATCAGGTGACCAAAGTATTGGAGCTTCAGCTACAGCATCAGTCCTTCCAATGAATATTCAGGATTGATTTCCTTTAGGATTGACTAGTTTGATCTCCTTGCAGTCCAAGGAACTCTCAAAAGTCTCCAACACCACAATTCAAAAGCATCAGTTCTTCAGCGCTCAGCCTTCTTTATAGCCCAACTCTCATATCCATACATGACTACTGGAAAAACCATAGCTTTGCTTATATGGACCTTTGTCAGCAAAATGATGTCTCTGCTTTTTAATACACTGTCTAGCTTTGTTATAGCTTTTCTTCCAAGGAGCAGGCATCTTAATTTCATGGCAGTTCTTCTTGTTAGCTATTAAACTGGAAATAGGCCATCTCCTTCTGCTCACTTTTGCAGAGGTTTGCTCCTGGGAGAAGACCCTTGTTAGCAGACTTTGTTTGTGGACAATCTCTGGCTGGCGGGTGGGCAAAAATCTGGAGAAGTTCCTGGCACTTGGTGGCCTGAGGCTGGAGTCAGGGTTAGATTTGCCTCAAATGAATTGTTTCACTTATTGCTCATGCCTGGTGCCAAATGCCTCATTTTGCCCCTTGCTAATCATCAGATTAAGAGTCAATTTACTACAAGAGTGGTTTTCTTCTTTAATTTCTTTGAATAATTCATGTCCAATTCAGGAAGATTGAACATGGTCCGATCTCCCTCCCCGTATGCCTGTCCTGGCTCCCCAATTTCTCTTACTCTTCTAAGTCCACGCCTCAGGAAGCCAACCTCCCAGGGTGACATGCCTAGGCTGTGAGAAGGCAGAGAGGGTCTTCTCCGGGGAGAGCTGGGCCCTGAGCTGGGAAGGGCTGCCCACTTCCCACCCTGGGAAGGGTGCAGGAGGCTGCTGCCACGGACGTTGTGCCCTGAGCCAAGAAGGAGCCAGAGGGTGTGCAGACCATGGCTACTTACCACATCGGCTGTCAGTATTCAAATTCCAGCTCTTCCAGGGGTTCAGGTGGAGACTGTAGGCAACACCTCATCTCCTTATTGCTTCAGTGTCCTGACTTGCAGGAAGGATGAGAACAGTACCTCCTCATCATGCTGTCCTGAGGATAAAAGCAAAAATGTAGAAAATACAGAAACATATAAGAAGAGAAAACGTAAGTAGAAACCACTTTGAAGGAGGTTGGTGTGTGATAATCTCTCAGTTAACATTGGCTGTTATCATTATGTATCTCTTAGATCAGACTTTGAAGTTTATGATGAGGTATAGGTTCTATTGTATTTTATTTGTTCAATTAAAAATTAATTTTAATTACAGAAGGAATTCATGAATACATTCTCCTTGTAAAATTTAAAACATTACAGTGAGAATTATTTCCATGTGCCTGTTCTCATTCTTAGCTCCTCTCCAGGGTTTATCACTTCTAAGTTTAGTATGTAGCCTGATTAAACACTTTAGAAGGCATCTACATACATACATGTGATTGTGGAAAGTAATAGAATATATCCAAGTTTGCTTGCAATGCAGGAGACACAGGAGACCTGGGTTTGATCCCTGGGTCTGGAAGATCCCCTGAAGGAGGAAATGGGAACCCACTCCAGTATTCTTGCCTGAAAAATTCATGGACAGAGAAGCCTGGTGGGCTACAGTCCATGGAGTCCCAAACAGCCAGACATGACTGAGCGACTGAGCACACACAAGTATTATCCATCATCTATCTAATCTAGTATAAATGGTGTATACTTATATGTCATTTTCACTCAGCACATGTGTTAGAGATTATTTCATTTCAGAACATAAAGGTATACCTTATTTATTTTAATAACTTCATACTATTTCATATTATGGGGATATCACATTTAATTTAGCCACTGTTTAACATTTTTCTTTACTGTAGAAAGTGCTGTGCTATATATTATTGTAGGTGTCTTATTGTATGTATACATCTTAAAATTTTCTCAAGGGTTGCAAAATGAGCTCTCTCCACTTTCAGTTGTGAAAATGTACACTCCCCTCAACTGTGTATAAATTATATGCTTTCATACCAACTCATCATCCTTTCATATTACCTAATTTAATTTTGCCAACCTAAGATGTATGAAGAAGGCGATGGCACCCCACTCCAGTACTCTTGCCTGGAAAATCCCACGGACGGAGGAGCCTGGTAGGCTGCAGTCCATGGGGTCGCGAAGAGTCAGACATGACTGAGTGACTTCACTTTCACTTTTCACTTTCCTGCATTGGAGAAGGAAATGGCAACCCACTCCAGTGTTCTTGCCTGGAGAATCCCAGGGACAGCGGAGCCTGGTGGGCTGCCGTCTATGGGGTCGCACAGAGTTGGACACGACTGAAGCGACTTAGCAGCAGCAGCAAGATGTATGAAAGGATACAGAATTTTATTAGTGTTTTAAATAAAAGTTTTCTTCTTCCTAGTTAAGTGGAGCCACTGTATATGTGTATTGGCTGTTTGTATTTTCTCTTTTGTGGCTGATCAGTTGTGATTGTTGCCTATTGTTTTATTGAGTTAGGTTTCTTTTTCTTATTTATTTGCTTTTTCATTTATTTGAATACACTTTACTTACAATTATCATATTAGTTTCAGGTATAAAACATATTGATTTAATATTTTTATAGATTATACACCATACATACAAAGTTGTAAATTATTCACTATGTTCCCTGTGTGATTTATTTATAACTGCTAGTTTTTACCTCTTAATCCTCTTCATCTATTTTGCCCCCCTCCCATTTTGTGATAACTACTGGTTTGTTCTCTGAATCTGTGACTTTCTTTCTGTTTTGTTATATTTGTTTTGTTTTATAGATTCCATATACAAGTGAAAACATTTTTCTCTGTCCAACTTATTTCACTAAGCATAATACTCTCTAGGTCCATCCATGTTGTTGCAAGTGGCAAGCTTTCATCCTTCCTTATAGATAAGTAATACTCTATTGTGTTCAGTTCAGTTCAGTCGCTCAGTCGTGTCCGACTCTTTGCAACCCCATGAATCGCAGCACGCCAGGCCTCCCTGTCCATCACCAACTCCCGGAGTTCACTCAGACTCACTGACTCCATCGAGTCAGTGATGCCATCCAGCCATCTCATCCTCTGTCATCCCCTTCTCCTCCTGCCCCCAATCCCTCCCAGCATCAGAGTCTTTTCCAATGAGTCAGCTCTTCGCATCAGGTGGCCAAAGTACTGGAGTTTCAGCTTTAGAATCATTCCTTCCAAAGAAATCCCAGGGCTGATCTCCTTCAGAATGGACTGGTTGGATCTCCTTGCAGTCCAAGGGACTCTCAAGAGTCTTCTCCAACACCACAGTTCAAAAGCATCAATTCTTCGGTGCTCAGCCTTCTTCACAGTCCAACTCTCACATCCATACATGACCACAGGAATATCCATAGCCTTGACTAGACGGACCTTTGTTGGCAAAGGAATGTCTCTGCTTTTGAATATGCTGTCTAGGTTGGTCATAACTTTCCTTCCAAGGAGTAAGCGTCTTTTATGGCTGCAGTCACCATCTGCAGTGATTTTGGAGCCCCCCAAAAATAAAGTCTGACACTGTTTCCACTGTTTCCCCATCTATTTCCCATGAAGTGATGGGACTGGATGCCATGATCTTCGTTTTCTGAACGTTGAGCTTTAAGCCAACTTTTTCACTCTCCTCTTTAACTTTCATCAAGAGGCTTTTGAGTTCCTCTTCACTTTCTGCCATAAGGGTGGTGTCATCTGCATATCTGACGTTATTGATATTTCTCCTGGCAATCTTGATTCCAGCTTGTGCTTCTTCCAGTCCAGAGTTTCTCATGATGTACTCTGCATATAAGTTAAATAAGCAGGGTGACAATATACAGCCTTGACGTACTCCTTTTCCTATTTGGAACCAGTCTGTTGTTCCATGTCCAGTTCTAACTGTTGCTTCCTGACCTGCATACAAATTTCTCAAGAGGCAGGTCAGGTGGTCTGGTATTCCCGTCTCTTTCAGAATTTTCCACAGTTTATTGTGATCCACACAGTCAAAGGCTTTGGCATAGTCAATAAAGCAGAAATAGATGTTTTTCTGGAACTCTCTTGCTTTTTCCATGATCCAGCAGATGTTGGCAATTTTATCTCTGGTTCCTCTGCCTTTTCTAAAACCAGCTTGAACATCAGGAAGTTCACGGTTCACATATTGCTGAAGCCTGGCTTGGAGAATTTTGAGCATTACTTTACTAGCATGTGCTGCTACTGCTGCTAAGTCGCTTCAGTTGTGTCTGACTCTGTGCGACCCCATAGACGGCAGCCCACGAGGCTCCCACGTCCCTGGGATTCTCCAGGCAAGAACACTGGAGTGGGTTGCCATTTCCTTCTCCAATGCAGGAAAGTGAAAAGTGAAAGTGAAGTCGCTAAGTCTTGTCCGACTCTTAGCGACCCCATGGACTGCGGCCCACCAAGCTCCTCCATCCATGGGATTTTCCAGGCAAGAGTACTGGAGTGAGGTGCCATTGCCTTCTCTGAGATGAATGCAATTGTGTGGTAGTTTGAGCATTCTTTGGCATTGCCTTTCTTTGGGATTGGAATGAAAACTGACCTTTTCCAGTCCTGTGGCATGTATAAATATGCAACATCTTCTTTATCCATTTGGATAAACTAAAAAATGGATTAAAAACTTAAGTGTCAGACCTGTAATCATGAAAACTCCTAGAAGAAAACAGGTACTACACTCTGTGACATCGGTCTTAGCTATGTTTTTATGAATTTGTCTCTTCAGGCAATAGTAACAGAAGCAAAAATAAACAACTGAAGTCTAATCAAACTAAATAGCTTTGCACAGCAAAGGAAACCATCCAGAAAACGAAAAAGCAACCTGCAGGATGGGAGACAATATTTGCAAACAATAGGTCTAATAAGGGATTAAATCCAAAATATATGAAGAACTCCTATTATACAATTCAATATCAAAGAAAAAAATCCAATTAAAGTATGGGCAGAGGACTCAAATAGGCATTTCTCTAAAGAAGTTGTTCAGGTGGTCAATAGGCATAAGAAAAGATCTTAAGACTGCTAACCATCAGGGAAAAACAAGTGAAAACTACCATAAGATATCACCTCACACTTGTCAGATTGGCTATGATCAAAAAGACAACAAATAACAAATGTTGAGGATGTGGAGCAAAGGGAACAATAATGTGGGCGGGAATATAACGTGGTGCGGCCACTGTGGAAAGCAGTATGGAGGGATCTTAAAAATAGAAAAATAGAACTACCTGCGGTCCAGCAAATCACTCCTGAGTGTTATCTGAAGAAAATGGAAACACTAATTTTAAAAGACGTATGCGCCCTAATGTACATAGCAATATTATTCACAATAGTCAAGATACAGAATCAACCTAACTGTCCACTGACAGATGAACAGATACATATAATTTTAATTACTTTTGCAGATCTTTTAAAAACATACTTTGGATAATGACTTTTTCTGTGTTACAGTGTTGTTAGTCTCTCATGTCCGACTCTTTGTGATCCCATGGACTGTAGCCTGCCAGGCTCCTCTGTCCACGGTATTTCCCAGGCAAGGATACTGGAGTGGATTGCCATTTCCTTCTCCAGGGGATCTTCCTGACCCAGGGATCGCACCCAGGTCTCCTGGATTCAGGGAGATTCTTCACCCCCTGAGCCACCAGGGTTAAACTTGTAACACCACTGTGTTATATTTGGTGACAATATCTTCTCCCATCCATTATTTGCTTTTGGCTTTATATGTATGCTTAATTTAGATTTATTCCATTTGTATTACCCTGTTCTTTAATGACTTGCTTTTGTGTCCTATTTTTAAGTATACTTTCTCCATCCTCAACATCATAAACACATTTTCCAAAATTTTCTTCTATTTATAAAAAGTATTAAGTTTTTCATCCATCTGGGCTTTCTTTTGTAAATGATGTAAGATCTAATTTTTTATACTAGGCATTGAGCTAAGAGCTTTATCTGTGTGATCCCAGTCATTCAAACTATCTGAAACATTAGGCATTCTGACAGTCATCTTACAGATGAGGAAAGAAACTGAGAGAGATGCTGTAATTTGCCCAAAGGTCCCAAAGGCCAGTGCAGAGCAGCCGTCTGAAATGACGTCTATCTGTGGGATGACACAGGTCGACTTTGCATGTCCAAATGCCTCCCTGAGAGCTCCCAGCAGGCTGAGCACTGGCTGATCTCACTAAAAGGAGGAATTTGGATCAGGCGGGGAAGACCCTCTTTCTTTTAGGACCTGAAATCACCGAGCATCACTGAAGGCCAGGAAGACAAGCACTAAAGGGGCAATGGACTTAAAAAGGGTGAAGAATGCCACAGTCTCAGCAACGCTGCTGATGTGAAGCATCTTTGGGGTGCTGTCCTCTAGGATATGGGAGGGTCTCGATGGGCATCCTGCCCAGGCCGGTCCTGTCCCCCATTACCAGGACACTGGTCCAGGCTTTGTTCCTTTCTCCTTACAGCAGAGGGTCTAGGAGGCTGGGGGCACAACCTCTTCTTTGTTACCCATTTCTGTTGTGCCCCTTAAGAGGAAGAGTGAGTATGGGGTGGGGGGCCTAGAGAGGGGCAACAGAAGGAGGAAGGGAAATGCTCTTTCTGGTTTTACTCTGCGAATCTCACCGCCACCATTCACTCACCTGTGTGGGCTGGAAGCCGGGCTCAACCGCTCCATCTCTCCCCAAAGAGCTGTGAACCACACACTTAGCAATGCAGAGAGATGGCTCCAGGCACCCTCAGCATTTATTATAAATCACTGAGACAGGAAAGATATGAGTCCCCACCTGCAGAATCACTGAAGCAGTGACTGTGGGCATATCTTACCTGAAAACGATTTCCCTGCTTTCTTCACAGCACAGGAGGCTTCGGGGGCCAGACCCAGAGGAGCTGTTCCCTGGAGCAGCATTCTCAAGTCCTGGGACAGTTTTCTCGATCTGATCCTTACAGCAAAACCCTCTTAAATGCTGGCATTTCCTGACCTGCTTCAAACTGTCTCCCCTTAAAATACAGCCTCGGAGACCCTCCTCTGGTCCTGTGGTTTCACCTTCAGGCCTGAATTAGGATACATTGTTGTTATCTGCTACCTACTGATAGCTTTTAAACCCCTTAAGGGAAGGAGTGGTCTTCTTTGTGGAAGATCAATGAAGGGTATTTAATTTCTTTGTTAAAAAGTACAGGGGAAAAAAACCCCCCCGCAATCTTCTTTTTTCTAATGAAAAAGCAGCTGATATTCAAATCAGCTGATTTCTTCTCTGTCCCTAGAACACAATACAATCATTCGCCCCTCAAAATCTTTGTCAAAATAGTTGACAAAGCGATGCCCTCTTCTATGCATGCATGTCAGGCTTTTCTGTCCCTGGGATTCTCCAGGTAAAAACACTGGAGTGGATTGCATGCCTATCCTGCAGGGGATCTTCCTGACCCAGTGATCGAACTCGCACCTCCAGTGCCCCCTGCACTGGCACATGGATTCTTTGCCACTTGAGGCACCTGGGAAGTGGGCCCTTTTCTATGTCTGAGCTCAGTTGTGTTGACCCAGCTGACCTTGATTCATTTCAACCCTAAAGCACATCCTGTAACATGGGCGGTGGGGAGAAGTGACCCTCTCTGTGTGGTTTGCCCTGGCACCTCTCCCTTGGCCCTGGAGCTGACCCCGTGCATCCCAGCTGCAGGGGAGGCTGTGTAGAGCCCTTCACTGGGCAGGTCTGGCCTGTGGTTTGGACCAGCCGGTGCTGCCCTCTGCTATTCAGATCAAATCTCATCATCATCAGGCGAGGACGCCCTCCAGATGGCCCCACACGTGCACAGATGCTGCTGCGAAGGCGTGCATCAGCCCGTTAGCGCATCGGCCCAGATCAGTTCACCAGACTAACTAGTGCATCTTATTGGCTCTGTCACTTCTTGGTGGGCAGCTTCCTACCCAGTTCCCTTAGCCTCTCTTTCTCAAACCCAGACTCACACAATAGAGCGGGTCCCCCAGTACTTTGGATTTAGCAAAACTTCTTTTTTAAAAAATATTTATTTATTTTGATTGGAGGATAATTACTTTACAATATTATGATTTTTGTTTTTGCCATACATCAATATGTATCAGCCATAGGTATACAAGTGTCTCCTCTGTCCTGGACCCCCTTCCCGTCTCCCTCCCCACCCTAGCCTTCCAGGTTGTCTCAGAGCACCAGCTTTGGGTGCCCTGCTGCATGCCTCAAATTTGCACTGGCCATTTATTTTACATATGGTAACGTATATGTTTCAGTGCTATTCTCTCAAATCATCCCACCCTTTCCTTCTCCCACTGAGACCAAAAGTCTGTTCTTTATGTCTGTGTCTCCTTTGCTGCCTTGTATGTAGGATCCTCAGTACTGTTCTAGATTGCATATACATATGTTAATATACGGTATTTGTCTTTCTCTTGTACAGAGTGAAGTAAGTCAGAAAGAGAGAGCCTTCCCTCTTGATGGAGTAGTGGGAGAGATAGCAATTTTCCCTGTACTGAAAATGATTGAATGAAGAAAAAATTATCATATGACATCCCCCACCTGCCTCAGGGAAGGCAGCTTCCTTTCAGATAAATGGATGGCTTGTGGACTATTGTATTGTTTATGGTGGTCCCTTGAGGTCACAGGTCAAGGTCACACCCTGGATCCCCTTTGCATTCATGGCACAATAATTTCCCAAGTTGACTGCAGAGAAGTGGACCCTCAGCAGGAAATGGGAACCTTGGTGGGAGTCCAGTGGGCAGTCTTTGTCTTGGCCACAGAGCATGTGAGGGTCTCACTGCTTGACTTTGCCGCTGCATGTGGGGAGTTGAGGGCAGCCTCCCAGTCGTGGTCTCGGCTGCCTCCCCCATCAACATCCAGACCATCCAGGTGCACTGCAGCTTATTTCCTTTATGTGATCTCTGACTCATGGAGTGTTCCCACCTGGGCAGGATGCAGACAAGACTTTCGCTTCCCCCCCTACGCTGTGGAGATGGTGGGGATGTGAGTTCCTAGAGGACCAGCTGTCTCAGTGGTGGGTGATGGTGCACAAGAGCCCTCTTCTCCCTGAGCCCTGGGGGAGAGTTCCCAACTTTGCCAACCCTGGCAAAGGTGGTCTCCCTATCGGTTCCATAGAGGGTGCTTTCAGTGTGGTCTCTCTCGCTACAATTAGACTCCATTTATTCCTCAAACCTGAATGAATGATCCTATGGGAAAACATGGTGGAGACCTTGTTTTGGGAACAAAGTTGGCCAAGGTAATCAAAGGAGACTTTAGGAGACTTCAGGTTTGATTTTGAGTTAGAATTACTAACGAGAGAACAAAAAGAGCACTTGGCTTTGATGTCGGAGAGTGGAGAGCCCACAGGCTGTGCATAGAAAAGAGCCAAGCAAGGCTGAGGGTGGGCAGTGGGAGAGGGCTGGGCTGTCTGGGGAACAGGTGGGAGTTGAGGGAAGTGAGAGGCCAGCAGGCTCCAGTGGCATGCGAAGCCTTGAGTGTGACTGGTCAGCGTGTTGAGTCGTGTCCGACTCTTTTGTGACTTCATGGACTGTAGTCCCCCAGGCTCCTCTCTGCATGGGATTCTTCAGGCAAGAATACGGGAGCGCGTTGCCATTTCCTCTTCCAGGGGATCTTCCTGACCCAGGGATCGAACCTGTGTCTCCTATATTGCAGGCAGATCATTTACAGCTAAGCCACTGGAGAAGTCTTGAGTGTGACTAGGAATCCAGATATTGTCTGTCTGTAAAGGAAAAACACTTCTGAAGACACTGCAGGCCGGCTTGATTTAGAAAAGGCATGTTGCACGTGGCTTTGGGGAACAGAGTTACGCCATACAAACAAATCCAGCTGCACAACCAGAGGGTTACTGCATGTACCTTTAGATCAGACTGAGCTCGTCCCTGAGGGAGGGTCTATGGGCACTGAGGGCCAAGGGCCACTGCTGTCAGATTTCAGAATTGACCCTCATAAAAAGGTCCCTGGGAAGTGGATTATAGCTATGCTTCAAGTCAGGCCAAGCAGAACTTCCAGAGTTCATGGTAAGCCCAGCACGTCTTCCTTCCAAGGGTTCAGAAGAGTCAGCAGAGACCGTGAGCGTGCCTGGGATCTCTCCTCTGTGCAGGGGACATAGCCCCAAATCTCCGGCAATTTAACAATCAGGATGGCAGTGTGGGGTTGCCTCAGACTAGCAGGCAGTGCTGGGGGAGGGCAAAATTAGGGGTCAGAAGGAGGTTTGACCTCTTAGAGTGGGGAGAATGGGCTGGGACAGGGAGGGGTGAGGTACTGAATGATGGGGAGGACAAAATGCGGTCATCCCTCAAGAGGAAACCATCCAAATCACTTTTGCGAGTGCATCAGCGTGAGTGAACATCTTTATGGCAAAACCATGCTGGGGGCTGGTCAACACCCAAAGTGAAATAAATGGAGCCCTACTCTTTCAAGACCTACCTGCCATGAAAGACACCATTCATTCATTCATTCATCCACTTATTCAGTCATCCCACAAACGCTGAACTTCTGGCATGTACCAGCCCTGTGCTGGTGCTGCGAACATGGCCCCAATGGGAAGAACACAGTGAGTCCACTCGAGAAAGGGCCAAACCATCTCAAGAACGCCTTCGAGGTTCTAGAGGGCAAGGATGATGAGGCTGAATTGCGTTGGGCCAAGAAGAAGGCCTCCCCAAGAAGAAGACTGATTGAAAGAAATGAGCAATCAATGTTTATTGGCTCATAGGGTTGGAGGTGGTGCATGGGGTGCCCAGCCAGTAAACACATACTTGGGCCATGATGTGGGTGACAGTCAAGTATGAAAGAGTGCTGAGAACAAGGGATGAGGGAGGGAGATGAAGGCAGGAAGGATCCCACAGGGTCATGGGGAGGAATCAGTGGTGTGTGTGTCGGGGGGAGCCTTGGGCACCCAGAAGCAGTCCTGTGCCCCCTGTGCTGGGCTCTGTGGTGCTGGCGCTCTGAAGGCACACAGACCACAGAAACGAGAAAGAAGAGCTTTGGCTCTCATTCCTGTGACTTCCCCTGCGTCTTAGAAAAGGCATGTGGAACATGGGGAAACCACTTTCTGAGGCTGATGCTGCAGAAACGGGCTTCCTGGGGACAGATGTGCTTTCATGCCCTGTTCATAGAGGAAGGGGTGTGAGGTGAAGCTCTGAAGACTTCTCCAGCCCTCTGCTGAGACCCAAACCCCATCCTGCAGGAGTGGACCCAGGAGGGGAACCCTCCCCAGCGTGCAGCCCCTGAAGGCAAAGGGGCAGGTGGGAAGGGACAGAGAGGAGGAAGGGAGATTCTGAGGCCTGGGAATCCGCCTCCCTGAGGGGCCCTGGCTGTCTCAGGTCATGCTTTTTCATGCGGTTTACACAGCCTGTTCGCAGGGCCATCTTAAATATCCCCAGAGCACACAGCCGCCTGATAGCAGGACTCCCCATCTTTCTTTGCGGCTGTCTGCAGGTCTGCCTCAGGTGCTTTTCTCGTTTGGCTTAAACATTATATCATTTGGGTTAAACATTGCCCTCTTTGGGACCCTCTTTGGGTCTAATATGCCCATTTGTTTTCCCTGGAAGATTTCTGGAGCTTCCCTGCACTGTGCCTGGGGGCTTCTGGCCGCCTTCTGGGGAGCATGAATATTGCACTGAATAGACTGTTCAGGGTCTGCAGACTGGGATGCGGCAGCCTTGTGCCTCCCACCTCCATATGTGGTTCTCCTCCCAAGGCACCCAGTGTGTGTGCCCCCGGCTCTGGGAGCACTCTGAAGGCTGGCTACTTCTCACCCCAATACTGCTGGCAGTCCTCGGTTGGAGCTGGCTGAAGGCCCCAGGACAGAGAACACATTCAGGTCCAGCTCCATGGATGGGCTAAGCTCTTTGCCACACTTGTTTCCTGATAGGAAGATAAGCATGAACACCTGCGAACAAGCTGGATTCTTAAGGACTGGACTGAGTGGGACAGTGACTCTGTAGTGTTAGTCACTCAATCGTGTCTGGCTGTATGCAATCATGTGGACGATAGGCCTCCAGGCTCCTCTGTCCCTGCAGTTTTTCAGGCAAGAGTACTGGAGTGGGTAGCCCATTTCCTTCTCCAGGGGATCTTTCCTACCTGGGGATCGAACCCAGGTCTCCTACACCGCAGGCAGATTCTTTACCAACTGAGCCCCCAGGCCTTAGTCCATTTGGGCTGCTATAATGAAATACCACAGACCGGGTGGCTTATGAGCAGCAGCAGTTTATCATTCACAGTTCCAGAGGCTGGAAATCAAAGATCAAGGCACTGACAGATTGAGTGGCTGGTGAGGGCCTGCTTCCTGGTTCATAGATGGCTGTCTTTGCTGTGTCCTCGTAGGGTGGAAGGGACTGGGGAATCTCTGGTTCTTTTTATCAGTGCACTTATCCCATTTATGAGGGCTCCACCCTTGTGACCTAATCATCTGCAAAGGCCTCACCTCTAAATACCAACACAGTAAGAATGAGGGAGAGGGAACACAAACGTAAGAGTGGTGCTGGAAGGAATCAGAGAAGAAGCAAGGACCACCAGTTTCACCAGTTCTTTAATTTTATAACAAGATTCTGTCTCCCAGTAGAGCCACCATGGTCTCTTGCTGGCAATAAGGGGTTTATATGTAGGAAATGGAGAAATGCCAAAAGGATTTCTCTCCAGGGTCCTTCCCTGTAGACCCATTTGCCCTATAACACAGAGGAGGTCAGCCTTCAAATGGGGTGCTTGGCATAGGTGACCCAATTCTCCCCATCTTGGTCAATCAGCGAGATCAACCTTGAAAACTGCAGACATCCAGCCTTGGGGAGAATAGAATATAAATACATACAGTGGTCTGATTGCAGGGGGAAGAAAGACTCCTTTATGCTATAAACTTCTGCTATGATTTTTGATACATTCGATGAGTATATTAACTCCAAGCTCTTTGAGAAGAAAAAACAATATAAGTTCTTCTTTATGGATCCTCACATCCATTGTAGTGCTTAGCACATGATCCATGCTCAGTCAGCAATTTTTGGATGACGTGTTTTGTATCCAGTTTTGTTTAATCTGCAGTGACTTAGGTGAGGCCATGGCTAGGGCTTAAAAGGGAGAAGCCCTGGAATTAGATTGGCCCAGTTGCATGAGGCAGACCTGGAGGGGTGGGGAGGGGATCCAGTGCAGTAGACAGAAAGCTTGGTGCTCAGCGGAGGTGGCTGATGAACAACAGGAATATCCCAGAGGGCAAGCAGCCCAAGGTGAGGAGCAGCATACAAGGAAGCAGACAGCTGCCATACCTCCGTGTGTCAGGCAACCTTCTTTACACGCCAGCCTGTGAGGCAGGTAACACAGCTCTTCCTCTTATAGATGAGGACGTAGAGGCAGATAAACCCATAACCTTCTAGGGTAGCTCAACTTATAAACCGTCCAGGCTAATTCACTGCAGGTTTCATGCTCTTTACCACCTTCCTCTGTGATTCTCAGCAGAGTGGGGGCTTCAGGGTGGGCAGTGCCAAACTGAGGAACGCAGCATTCAGTCGACTTAGGGAAACTCAGGGATCAAGCATGGGGTTAGTGATCAGCAGGCTGTCCTGTGGGGTCTAGCATGGGTTGAACCACATCCTAGAGTGGCTGGATGTTGGGCTGATGCTGGAGATGGGGATTCATACACAAGAACCAGGCAAGAAGACAGTGGCCAGAATCAGGTAAGGAAGTTCCCTGGCTCAAGAGCTAGTCTACCTTCACCAAAGCCAACAGCACTGAGTCCCAGGATCTTGTGAAACACCTCTGAAACACTCCTTCTCCAGGCTTGTTGTTGGCCAAATGCTAGGGCCAATCCATCTTAGAGCGTTTTCTTAAAATGGGAATTACCTGAATAGGGGAGGGGGAGAAAGCAGAAGCCACCCAGCCTCATCCGATGCACCTACTCGCTCGATTACTTTTCAGTGAATACATTACTTTAGGCCCATCCTGTTTTTTTTCAGGCCGTACAACTGGAGCTGGTGCTTATTTCCAAGGTTGTGTTATATGATGGGGAAAAGTTCTCTGGAGTAAAATTCTGGGGCTCATTAAACAGTGGGTAGAAGAGGAGGAGAGAATGAGGGAATGAAGTAAAGAGAAAATTATGGCAGGGTTATGTTTTCTTTTCCTGTAGGAAAGGACCTAAAATAATTGCATCTCCTGTTTGGAACATTTTTATTTTCCACACTTCATTCCTGTTTATGCAAAGCAGTGGGTAAGAAGAGTACATTCTTCAGGGAAATTCTCCCCGGGAAATGCTGTACTGTGTTCACAGGACTTTCAGGTCATTGTGGGAATTGTTTAGAAACCAGAATTTACTTACAGAGGAAAATTGACCAGAAGTTCCTTCTATCCCCACCCGCCTCCTTGTAATTTAAACACTTTGTACTAATGTTTTTTATTTGGACAAATCAATTGGCCTCCTTTGGAGTGTAACTGGAGAAGCTCGGGAATGCTTGTCCAAGTTGGTTTAGTACAAGCCCATGCTGGGAAAGTTCCCTGTTTATTTGTTGGGGTGCTTTCTGAAAAATAAGAAAGGAAATGGTGCTTTCTTTAGAGCGGCAGCCTTTATGGGCAGCAGGCCTTCCGCAAGTTCGTCTTTCTTTTCTGTGGCCAATGCCTTAATTTTTTCCTGCAACAACTATTAATCAAACCAGCTCATAGGATACAACTTCATAGCAAATTGACCCTAAAATATAAACAGTATATACTCTGTCTTTCCATCCCTTTGGCACTGATATTAAAACAAAGGCCTTGACTAATACTCAAGGAAGTTGTGGATGGGTGAATTTCAGACACTGGCCACAGGCTGGCTTTCCTCAAGCTCTTTGAAGAGCACCACCACTCCACATAAAAAATAGCTTTCTCTATAAATGCCCTCTTACTCATCTCCCTCCATGATTTTACTAAGAATGAGCCCAAGGGGCTGGCTGTTTTGGAAGGACTTTGACCAACTCTGTCTTCATTGATGGACTGGAAAGAAAGGGTAGGAGGATGTCAGGGAACACATCTGCAGGGATTTCAACAACTTTTCACAGGGATGGAAGTTTCCTAAGTTCTGTCGTGTGATAACAGCATTTAAGCCTGGAGGGAAAGGCAACCTTTGAGAGTGTTTACGAACTCTGATCTTGGAGGAAATGGAGAAATAAATTGGAGAAAGAAATTGAGAGAAGGCAGAAGGATTTGGGGTTGAAGTGTGGCTTAAACAACAGAAATTTATTTCCTTTTAGTTCTGGAGGTGGAAAGTCTGCGATCAGGTTGTCCATCAGGTTGTTTTCTTTCAAGGCCTCTTTCCTCGGCTTGTAAATGGCTATCTTCTCCCTGTGTCATCACATGTCTATGTCCTAATTTTCTCTAATAAGGGCGCCAGTGGATGAGATGGTTGGATGGCATCACCGACTCAATGGACATGAGTTGGAGCAAACTCTGGGAGATAGTGAAGGACAGGGAAGCCTGGTGTGCGGCAGTCCATGGGGTCACAAAGAGTCAGACATGACTTAGTGACTGAACAACAACAACATATTGGATTAAGGTCCATTTTAATGATCTCATTGTAACTTAGGCTTCCCTCATAGCTCAGTTGGTAAAGAATCTGCCTGCAATGCAGGAGACCCAGGTTCGATTCCTGGGTTGGGAAGACCCCCTGGAGAAGGAAATGGCAACCCATTCCAGTATTCTTGCCTGGAGAATTCCATAGACAGAGGAGCCTGGCAGGCTACAGTTCATGGGGTTGCAAGAGTCGGACACGACTTTGCGACTAAACCACCAGCCACCACCATTATAACTTAATTGCCTCTTTAAAAGTCTTATCTCCAAATATATTCTGGTACTTGTTAGATTTTAACAAATAATTTTGAGGGAACACAATGCAGCACATAAAAGGGATAAATTTGGAGGAGTTTGTGCAGCTAAAAGTCAACTTGGTTCTTCTACACATAGGGGCCAGATCTTGGCTACAGAGCATAGGCAGTGGAAATTAGTACATGGATATTAGAAGTCGATCCAGAAGGGGCCCCAAGGACCATGCATTATCCTTTGGTTCTCCAACTCAACTGCCTATTAAAATCAACAGGAAGTGTTTTAAAAAAAAAACAAAAAACAAAAAACCTCTGATGCCTGGGCTCTTACTCTGGTATGTTTGTTCAGTTGGTAGGAGGTGGGAACTAGAATTGGGTATTTTGAAAAACATCTCAGGAGATTTTAGTGTGTAGGCAGTAGTCATAACCACTGATGTAATCCACATCCATGATTTTTACAAATAAAGAAAGTAATAGCTAGAAAGATTTGATGACTTGTCCAAGATCAGAAAACATGTGTGAACTAGCACACGGGGCTCCCGACTTGGGCCCCATGATACTTCTGCTAGTACATTTCTTTCTGTTCCCTAAATGCCAAACCCCCTTGAGGTTTCTGAGGTTGTAGATCCCCTGTCCAATGCTGACGGACTCCTCCCCCAGCCGCTGGCAGTGTTGGAAGTCCGGGCTAGCCCTCCTGCAGAGACTGGGGTATAAAGATCGGATATGAGCTCCAGAACTCCCTGCAGTGACTGTCCTGCAGTTCAAGTCCTCCTTCTACCCAATCCTACTCCTCCCACTGACTCACCGGCATGGGTCCCAAGGACATCCCAATAAACCTGCTGTCGGCCAGTCTTCATCTCAGCATCTGCTTTCTGAAGAATCCAGCCTATAACAAGTCCTCCCTGTGTTCACAGGTTTTTCGTTAGGACTCATTGAGAGCTCACCACGTTGTGCTCTGTGTTAGGTGCTTGGAAATGAAGAGATGTAAGACCTAGATCCTCTTCAAGCTGCTTGGCCATCTACCAGAGGTACCGGTGGTCAACGGCCAGCTCCACTGCGCTGTTTGAGCTGCTGTAGTAGCCTGTAGTGAATGTGCCGTCAGAGCACCCAAGGAGGGGATGCAGATGCTCTGAATGGAGGAAGGGCTTCTCTTGGCACCTTTACAATCTTGCCACTTCTGGATACTCTTTATTATACTTTAGGTGGGTGAGAGAGGGGAAGGTGGTGAGCGGAGGAAGGATAAAAGAGTACAAGAACAAGGATAGATAGAATATAGCATGAAGGTCTGGTTTGGGTCTCCCATTGGTTCCTGGAGGTCGTGTCCCTTGCAACCATCGTCAAGATTAGGCCCCCAGAGCTCTTGTACTTATCCCCTTACTCAAAGAGGCGCTAGAATCAGATACTGACAGGTTAGAGGGAATAATGTCAGAGTCAGCGTGTCATCTTCCAAGGGAGACTTGCCCTCTGTGTTTTATTCCCAGTGATGGAAGAGGAAATGATCATTAACCAGCAGATCGGCTAGGCTTTGGAGCATCCAAAGGGTCTTTCTGGTGCTTCTGAAACTGGACCCATGTGGACAGATGGTCATGTAGGCCTGTGTTAGCAGACCTGGTTGGCACAGACGAGACTGGGCCCTCATGTGTGCTGGCTGAGAAGAGGCCTGAAAAGCACACCAGTACTTAGAAGGAGGGGGTCTGTAATGCCTCTGAACTCAGGCAATCTCATGCCTCCTACAGGGCCCCTGCCGTGTCTAGCCTTGACCTGAGCTGGACAGAATACCTGGTGAAATGGAAGTGAAGAGCTCAGTCTTGGAGCAGCCTCTAGCATAAGTGGGTCAACAGGCATGGCGTCACCAGGTGTCTCCAGTCTGGTGGAAGACAAACAGTCTGTACCCTTGGGGAGCCCCAGGCCTCCTGGCCTCATTTGAGAGATGTGGTTTCTGCCACAGGCCAGTATTTAGGACACACATGCATATTTAAAAGGCCTAAGAACAGACACAAAGAAGACATTAACATGTGCAAACGGTTACAGATGACTGGCTAGAGCCGGGGAACAGTTCAGGGAGTCAGGCTTAAAGCAGAGGTCCAGAACACATGGGGTCAGCCCATCAGCCCCCAGTCAAATCAGGAGACTTCGGGGACAGGAAGAGCTCTCCGCAGCACCAGGCGCATCATAGACACCAGTTGGTAGGAAACTTGGTCCTCCCTTTTTGAACAAAGGCCAGGTTGAAAATGAACACCGCACAATTGTGTGCATGTGTCTGTAGAAACCTGGACTTTATCAACGGGGCGTGTCTGGGGGCCTCTCATAGCACCACTGGAGGGGTTTGTACACTCAAGGTCATGATTCGTGAACATGACTGTGTGCGTGTAAAGTGTGCATATTTATGTGTGTGTGTGTACACACTGGTGGGGCTTCCCTCACTTTGGGATGAGATTGAAGATGCCAATGCACAAATTATCCAATCCACTTGCTCTCTTCTGGGAAGCTTTCCCTCTTATCCAAGGTGTCCACCTCCCTGTGTCCTGTGGGGACTGGGTCCTCTCTCTTGTTCATCTCCCTCTCCCTACACTGGCCTTTCTGTTTCTCGAAAGCTCCAGGGTTGTGCTTCCTCTGGTCTTGGGCACTGGCTGCCTCCTCCAGCGGGATGCTCTTCCCCTGCCTCTTCACGGGGCTGCTTCCTTCCAGTCAGGCAGGTCTCAGGTCAGATGTCACCTCCTCCAGGTGGCGCTTCCCGCCATGCTGTGTAAAGTAGCTCCCCTGTTTTCGTTTCTTCATCTCACACACCACAACTTGACGCTGTGTTGCTTGTTTACCTGGTTTATTTTGTCTTGTGTATCACCCACCCCCAGAGCATAGCCTTCATGAGGCCAGAAAGCCTCTGTGACTCACTCCCTGCAGTATCCCAGCTCCCAAGCCATGCCTGGCACAGAATAGGCGCTTGGCAAGTCTAGTTAATGACTCAATAATGAATGCACCCCAAAGAGAGAATTTGCAATATTTTGATCTGCAATACTTTGCTTTCCTTGAGAAAGTATCCGACCCTTGAGTTCTAGCTCTAGCTGACAATAATTTTTATTTGAAAGGATTCTGTCTGGATATTTTTTTCCAAACAACATACACTGAAGTTCCTGCCCTTTCCCTAATATTTTTGAAATGGCTGTTATTATTAATTATCACTTTTCTGCTGAAGAGAAGGATCATCCGTATTTTGGTGATGGCTCTCAGGCATTTGGAGATCTGTGTCCAGCATGCCCCTTAGGCCTCAGTAGCCTGGTGAAGAGGGGCTATTGTGCCAGAGAAGCAGCACCCAGGGAGGACCACAGGGTGGGGGACTCTGGACTGACTTTACCACAGATGAGTTACAGCCCAATGGGAAAAGTTACAGATCCAAATCTTGTTTTCTAGCTTATAAAATGAGCTTAATAACTTCAGTCCTACTGGCACCCCACTCCAGTACTCTTGCCTGGAAAATCCCATGGACGGAGGAGCCTGGTGGGCTGCAGTCCATGGGGTCGCTAAGAGTCGAACACTACTGAGCGACTTCACTTTGACTTTTCACTTTCATGCACTGGAGAAGGAAATGGCAACCCACTCCAGTGTTCTTGCCTGGAGAATCCCAGGGACGGGGGAGCCTGGTGGGCTGCCGTCTGTGGGGTCGCACAGAGTCGGACACGACTGAAGCGACTTAGCAGCAGCAGCAGACAGACATAGAGAACAGACTTGCGTTTGAGGTGGGGTGGAGGGGGTGGATTGGGAGTTTGGGGTTAGCAGATGCAAACGATTATATATAGAAGGGATAAACAACAAGGACCTACTTTATAGCAAAGGGAACTATATTCAATATCCTATGATAAGCCATAATGGAAAAGAATATGAAAAAGAATATATATATATACACACATAACTGTAACTGAATCACTGCTCTAAAGCAGAATTTAACATAGTATTGTAAATCAACTATATTTCAAATAAAATAAATTAAAATAAGAAAAAACAAGCAAACAAAAAATGGTTGCAGTCTTTCTGGCCTTATGAGGCTATTGACAGATGGAGATAGCAAACATATATACTTAAAGGGGAGGTGGCTGTCACTCCTAATTTATATTTTTCACTCTTTCATCCGTCGACTATTTCAGACAAGGAGCCGCATGGCTAAAAGGACAGTGGGATGTGCACTTACATTGCCTCATGCATCTGGTAGGGTTGATGCCCACAGATGGTGGTGGCCGGAAGGGACCGGATTACATCAGAGAGGTGCACCGGGGCTGTGATCTCAGCGAGGATGCTCCTCAGATCAGGGAAGATGACCTTTTGAAGGAGCTGGACCTTACCCAAAGCCCTCCAGGGTCTGCAAGAGAGCCAACCAGGGGTCAGCACAGCCTGGGCAGGCTGCTCGGAGTGAGGTGACCGCTCCCAGCCCAGGACACCCACCATGACCCTTTCAGAGTCTCTTCAGTGATAAAGCTTGAATTTTCCTGACCAGCAGGTCCTGAGGGTCTGGAGCAAAGATTTCTCTTCTTATAAAGATTTTTAAATTCACGGAGAGACGAGAAAAAGAAAGATACAATCCCTGATTATCTTATATTTACTGATAATTGATTCATTCGGTGCTCTTTTGGCTTTGCTTCAGTGGGGGTTCAGCTCTGTCTTCTCTGAGGGAGCCGAACTGGAGTCAGACCCTGAGAGTTTCCCAGGGCTCCTTGGGGCTGAGCTTGCCTAGAGCTACTGTTTCCAGTTGGCGAAATCTTTTGCTCCAGTTAGCACCGTCTCTGCCGCAGCCCTGTTCCCTCTGTGCTTGTTTCCCTGAGTAAAGCTCCCCAAGCTTGGGGCAGGCAAAAGCCTGAGTCCAAGGCCCTTCTGGAGTTGCTGGGGGAGAAGCAGCAGGCGGGTGGGGGCTGAGGGGGTTTCTGCCAGTCCCCACTCAGTTTTGTCTTCATGCAGTACCCCCAGAAAGGGAAGGCATCGCCTCATTCCCTCCCTTCCAGGTCCGAAGGACCTGTGACAAGGAGGACAAAGGCCAGCGTGATGTAAGGACTATGTCCCCTGGACCAAAAAGGAAATGTGAAGAAGCTTGATTTTTGTGTTTTTTTTATTGTTATTTTTCTTTAAAGGGCAAGTTCTATTTATTGGGCAAATGGAATGAATGTCATCTGAAATAACATGACTGCTTTTCTTCTCTTTCGCATAAACAAATTTTCATGACACAGTGGGAGGCAGTCAGGGTGAATACCCATCCCCCAGCCCCACACAGCCAGATTCAGCAAATGAACATACAGGGTGTCCAGTTCAATTTGAATTACAGATAAATAAGAAACGGTTTTCAGTATAATCTTTGGGACATACTTATACTACAAAATTTTTCGTTATTTATCTGAAATTGACACTGAGCTGGATGCCCTGTGTTTTACAGTGACCTGCCTTCCCTTCAGGTTGGCTGTGAGCACCCAGAGTTTGGCTGTAGGGTGGTCTCTTGCCCGCCCCCAGGGACTGGTGCTGCTTTCGCTTCCATTCCAGGGAACCTGCACTTTCTTTCTTCTTCTCTTTTCTTCTCTGGGAGAAGTCTCCTCTTCTCAGGACCTAGGCCAGAGTCCCTGGCTCCTGGGGTCGCCTAGGGGAAGATCACTGCTGTGTGTAGTCTTTGACCCAGAAATCCAGTAAATAGTGTTCTCTGTGTCAGCTGCACATTGGAAATGTCTGTGGAGCTTAAAAAATAGTGTTGGAATCCCCAGGGATTCCAGACTACTTGGTCTGGGGCTTTCTGGGTGTCTCAGTGGTAAAAAATCCACCTGCCAATGTAAGAGATGCTGGACACGCATGTTCGATCCCTGGGTTGGGAAGATCCCCTGGGGAAAGAAATGGCAACCCACTCCAGTTCTTGACTGAAACATCCCATGGACAGAGGAGGCTGGTGGGCCTCCTGGGGTTGGTAAGAGTTGGCCACGACTGAATGACTGAATATGCATGCATGTGGTCTATCTACTGGGAATTTCAAAATCTCCCCAGGTGATTCTAATGAGCTCCCAAGGTTGATATCCAGGCCTCAGAACCGTCAATGAGGAAAAGTGCAGGTCTTGCCTGGGGTCTCAGGCGACAGAGACTTTGAGAAAGTCACTTATTCACTGAGCGTGCTCAGGGTTCCAAGAGGAAGAGAAGCCAAGTATATTTCTTATTAATAGTAACATCAGGATCTACTAGTCTTTTTTTTTTTTTTTTTTTTTTGCTTTTTTTGGTTGTTTTTCCTCTGTTTGCAATTTCCCTTTTTAAAAAAAATTATTTTTATTTATTTATTTTATTGAAGAGTAGTTGGTTTACAATACTTTGTTAGTTTTGTGAATAGCAAAGTGATTCAGTTTTACATATATTTATATATATGTATATTGAGTTATATATAATGCAACATATATACATAAAAACCCAAATGAAGTTTTTGACCAACCCAATATATACATATATACACACATACATATATTCTTTTTCATATTCATTTCCAATATAGGTCATTACAAGGCATTGATGGGACCTACCAGTCATTTTTTATGGCCCTTGTCCTCAGACAGGTGTGGCAATTCCAGGAAATGAGAAAGTGAGATCTGAAATGTCTCTTCTCTATTGTCCAGGTGCTCACTGGGCACCTGGAGAGAGAAGTTTCCTCCTGCCTTCCCAGCACCTCTGAAACATGGCCGTACATGGAGCCCTGAGCGTCATGCATGTGTGTGTGTGTGTGTGGCGAGGTGGGGTGGGGGGACGGATCAGCACAAGAAGATTCGTATGGGAGTAAGACCAGTGGGCAATGCGGTACTCATCCTCTGGGTGGCTGTGGTTTGCTTTGGTCCCTCCTGTGGGGTGGGGACGGTGCAGGGAGGAAGTGGGTAGCTGAGAGTGGGGAATAAGGGGGCCACGTGAATTCACCACTGTGCTCACCCCTGTGCATGCTAACAGGCAGGGAGCAGAGTGTAAGCAGAGCAACAAGAGCTGTAACATTATGACCGCATCAAACTGTGATTGGCATTACGACATACCATATAGTCTTATTTTTGTGATAGAAACTGCGTGTGCTAGTGGTTACACTCGCATACAGCTCCTTACCCAAACCCTTGGGACCACGTTTGTTTCAAACCACGACTTTATACAGATTTCTGAAAGGGAGAGTGATAAATATCGTTTAGAAGCAGAATTCTGGTGCAATGGGCAGTTAATGGCCCACACTGAGTTCTGCAGCAACACTTACTAATATTGACGCCAAACAAGGTAAATAGCACCACAAAAGTCTCAAGTCCACGTGAAATTGTGAACATTCTTTTGTTTTTTGAATCTTTTTGGATTCTGTGATTAGGAGGGTGTGGGCTTGGACCCGCCCACCTCGTTTATGGAATGTGAGGTGTTCTGTAGGCTTCCCAGGTGGCTCAGCGGTAAAGAATCTGCCTGCCAGTGCAGGAGATGTGAGTTCGATCCCTGGGTGGGGAAAAACCCATGGAGAAAGAAATGGCAACCCATCCAGTATTCCTGCCCAGGAAATCCCATGGACAGAGGAGCATGGGGGTGGCTACAGTTCATGGGGTCGCAAAGAGTTGGACACGACTTAGTGACTAAACAACAACAACAGGCAGGGTGCCAAGTATTGAATACTTTAAATGCCTTACCCCGTTGAAACCTCACAGCAGCCCTACCTATATTATTAACCCCATTTTGCAGATGAAGAGGTTAATGAGGTTAGACATGGCTCTGGAGAGGAAATTAGAACCGCAATTCAAGTTCCATTCTGTCTGACTCTGGGCCTGAATGGTGCTGCTTCAGGGGATGCAGGGGGAGAGGTGGGGAGAGGTGCACCCAGCACTGGGCAGACGGGGATGGGTGATATTGTCTGTCTGGTTGGGCAGATGTGTGTCCGTGTATATATGGAATGTGCATGGATATTATTGTGAGAAGCTGCATGTGCATGTATGTGTCCCATCATTTGTGTGTCTTTGTGAGTGCAGAGGGTCTGTTTGGTGTGGAAAATCTCTGGGTGTGTCATCGTGTGCTTTTGTGTGAGTGCTGCCTTTTGTTGTCTCCGTATCAGCGGTTCTGGAGCTGGGAGAGTGGCCCTCATCACATCTCTGATCTCACACAGTGTGCAGCCCAGGGGCAGAGGCCCAATTCAGTGAATTTCTGTCATTCTCTGGATAGACTGAGCCTTCAGATGGAGGCCTGGTGAGGGAGACTCTTCCTGCGGGGCCCCAGTGGACCAGTGATGCAGAGCAGCCCACAGTCACCCAGTAGCCCAGGGAGCCCCCAGGGGCACCTCGGCAGTCAGTGAACTCCATCTGGATTCATTTATTTTTGAGAAGCTGGTTCTCTGGATAAATGAAAGAAATTCAGAGTTTCCAAAGGTTCCTCAGGGAAGTTGCTTGTTTCCTCAATCGAGTCCTTGATTTGTATGGTTGGTTGGTCCACGTACTGGCAGCCAGTTGCCTGCAGTTTGTGGGGAAGGCTGGTGGACAACTGTTTACCCTTCTCCCAGACTAAGCTTTGGGGGTGACTGTGACACCCCATGCCCAGGAAACAGGGCCAAGCAAGCAATGACCTTGAAGGCTGGGAACGCCATCCAGGTCTTGGGGCAGCTAACCTGCCTGTTGTCAGATATTTTTGAGTTCCTATCTTGCCTGGAAAATCCCATGGATGGAGGAGCCTGGTGGGCTGCAGTCCATGGGGTCGCTAGGAGTTGGACACAACTGAGCAACTTCACTTTCACTTTTCACTTTCATGCATTGGAGAAGGAAATGGCAACCCACTCCAGTGTTCTTGCCTGGAGAATCCCAGGGATGGGGGAGCCTGATGGGCTTCCCGTCTATGGGGTCGCACAGAGTCGGACATGACTGAAGCGACTTAGCAGTAGCAATAGCAGCAGTATAGGATGAAAGAGAAATGATTTTATGGGTGTCCCTACTGAACTGAACTGGAAGAAAGGGGAATAGGGAATTCTAAATGAGAGAATTGTTAATAACTGTTAACACCCAATGCACCTCCCCATCACTCTGCCCAAGCTTAACATAAATCTCCTATACCTACAGTTAATGTTGCCTCCAATTATGTGCCTTAAATTTCTCCCCAACAGGCATGCACACACACACACACGCACACAACTGCTTTCACCTGTGGTTTCCATTTCATTCCTGTTTGGGATTGCAAAAGCCTATCAACCAGCTATAATTCAGGACATATCTCTGACACTTTCAATTTTTTCATCAAGTATGTATAAGGGGTTTGGATGTGACTGTGAATAGCTGAGGTCAGGGTCAAGATGATAAATTGGGGAAGGGCCTAACCCTGAGATTTAACCCACTTTCTGCTGGGTGAGATGGACTCCAGAGGGCAGGTCTGGCTCCATGGAGACTGAGTAGAGAGGACGTCCACCTTGCCCATGTACCCAGGATGGGAATTCATAGTCTTCAAGATGGACCATCTCCTGCCCCTTCCTCAGCCTTCTTCTTCTCATTTTGCTCTTTTTTTCCCCCTGGCAATCCCATCCCCTCATAGACTCTAGTTATTAACGTTGTACTGACAATTGAATATATATATGCTCTATTTCAGTTGTCCTGAGTTTAGACTGTGAGTCCTGAGTTGCAGGCACCACAAACTCAATTTCTCTAAACCAACCCCTTCTCCCCTTAAAAGGGTACCCTACATCCTTCTTCACACTCATCCAGCAATGCCTGAGAGAAACTTGGGATCACCCTACAGTCTCCTTGTCTCTTACTTTAACATCTAATTGGTGAAGGCTAAAAAAGAAAAAAAAATTAAATCAGTCCATTTTTATTAAAACACAACAAAAATGCAAAAGGTTTCTACAAGTGTGTAGCATGATGGGATTTTTAAAAAAGTGAATAATCACCGTGCAGATCAAAGAACAGAACTTCACCAGCATAGTAGTCTACCTGCCACTTCCCAGTCACTGCTTCCAGTGGTAACCAGTCCTCTGACTTCCAAGATCAGCGACTAGTCTTGTCTGATTTTGGACTGTATATAATTTGATGGCGACTAGTCTTGTCTGATTTTGGACTGTATATAATTTGATGCATACAGTGTGCATCTTGTCTGGTTTTCACTCAACATTATGCTTGTGGGATGCACCTAGGCTGTGATAGGTTATCAGTTTTTATTTCTCGTACCATGGAGTATTCTCACTTCATGGTAAGGGAATTTTGTTGTTAAGTTTGTATTTTCATAAGGACATTTGAAGGCATCGTGACTGAAGTCACATCATGGGAAGTGTCCTTTCATAGTGTATGTCTTTAAAAGCAGAACATATCTTTGTGATATTCGAAGTAGATCAGTAAGGAAGGTAAGTGACTCTGGAGAGGACCAGACAGTCAAGGAGGCAGGAAAAGTAAAAGTGAAATTTCTTCCATCTTCCAGTGTTTGTGCACTTTGTTGTAGTTTTGAAAGAAAAGTCATTCTTCAATTAATAACAGACAATGAAGTCAGTATGATGGGAGCAGAGACAATGATGTGATCAAATGCCAAGAAATGACTGACGGCTGAAAAAATATCATGTGAGCCAAAGCAATTTCTCTTGACTTCTAACTTTATTCATCTAACGAATAACATTTCATCACAGTTTTATCAATGGAACGCAATTCCACCCAGATCATTCTGTCAGTGACAAGAAACAGCATCAAATCATTTTGTCCACACAAATAAATCAATTGTTGATTATTATTTTCTCCCATTTGGGATCCAAGTAAGAGAACCAAATGTCTTGAGTAAAAACGAAGGAAAGAAGAAAAAAAATGATTTCTATGTTGACAAATCAAGTTGGGTAAATGCAATTAAAGCCTTTTTTTTTTTTTTTTTGACACATGCTGATGTGAGGAGAGATAAGCAGTTTTTAAATTTAGAGCGGAGACAAACTGTAATAATAAACACATGGAAAGAGAAGGCAAACATTCTTTGTTCCCTTTGGATACAGTAGCATTTTGAGTTCTTCCTTTTTGCTTGTGTAGTTCTCTTTACTGTGATTTCTCTCTTATTTTTTGAATGGGTAATCAAGTTTTGAGAAAAATTAAATTACAAGGTTTTACAAAATCTAAAAGGGGAAGTGTCATCATTAAATGACCAGCTTGTGTGGGGAGCTCCCTGGCTATCCATTAGGCTACGATTCCTAGTCCTGCTATTTAGTCTTGCTGCCCCATCTCCATGCTCCTTCAGAGTCCTTGTTGGTGGTCCACTACAGGGTGGGGTGAAACACATTTTGTTTTATAAACTGAAGTTCATATTCATGCTATACAAGTTAGGCATCAGGATTTTTCAGTCAATAAAACAGATTGACCGTTTCTTTCCCACCAGTTCACATGCTAAAATCCAAACTTCCAGTGTGAAGGTACTAAGAGGTGGGGTCTTTGGGAGGTAATTAGGTTATGAGAGTGGAGCCCTCATGTATGGAATTAGCACCATCATAAAAGACCCCAGGGGCTTCTTAGGTAGCTCAGCTGGTAAAGAATCTGCCTGCCATGCAGGAGATCCGATTTCAATTCCTGGGTCTGGAAGATCCACTGGAGAAAGAATAGGCTACCCAATCCTGTATTCTTGGGCTTCCCTGGTGGCTCAGTTGGTAAAGAATCCACCTGCAATGGAGGACACATGGGTTCCATCCCTTTGTTGGGAATAGTCCCTGGAGGAGGGCACGGCAATCCACTCCAGTATTCTTGCTTGGAGAATCCCCATGGATAGAGGAGTCTGGTGGGTTACAGTCCATGGGGTCACAAAGAGTCAGATATGACTGAGCGACTAAGCACAGCACAGCAAAAGACCCCAGAGAGCTCTCTCACTCTTTCTACCATGTGAGGATACAAACATAACTCAGTGGGCAGTGGTTGGAAAGATGGCCCTCACCAGAACACGACATGCTAGTGCCCTGATCTTGGACTTCTAGCCTCCAGAATTGTGGGCAATACATCTGTGTTGTTTATAAGGCATCCAGTCTAAGGTATTTTGCTTTAGCACCCTGAGCAGATTAACATATGCATTATATTGTGAACATGTCTGTTAAATTTGCCCAGGGAGGGATGAAGATCCCCACCAGGATCTTGTGTGGAGAAGTGCTTGCTCTTTGGGCCAATTGAATGAAGCTTGACCCTTGTCATAGTTCCCTGGGCCACAGTTCTCTAATTCTGCTGGCTCACTCTCATTTCTGACCATCTCCTAAGGCCTTAGCTGTGGTGTCAGAAGGGGTTCTAGCATCTGAAATGCTGTTTCTTCCCCAGCCCCCATCCCAGAACCACCAGGATGGGAGGCACATTCTCTTTGTCAGAAGCACAGAAACAGATGGTCTACACACTGCCCTTCCCTGATGATGAACTCTTTTTTTTTGCCACTGAAAGTGAGTCTTTGTGCCTGTATTGTGATTTATTCTCCTAAGGCACACTAATATTATTTCTAGTCCAGAGAATGAAAAATGAATAGAATAAATACAAGACAGGTTCAATGGGGCATCAAGTTCCACATGCAAGGCCAAACTGGACTTCAAATCCTCAAAGTTGGTGAATTTATTATATATCTGGGTCTCTAATACATGGGGCTTCCCCAGTGACTCAGCGTTAAAGAATCTACCTGCAAAGAAGGAGATGAAGGAGACAGGGTTTGATCCCTGGGTCAGAAAGATCCCCTGGAGGAGGAAATGGCAACCCATTCCCATATTCTTGCTGGGAAAATCCCATGGACAGAGAAGCCTGGCAGGCTACAGTTCATGTGGTCTCAAAGAGTTGAACACAGCTGAGCAACTGAGAGTGCTCCAGTACCTACTAGCTTCTCTGAATTAAAGACGGGCTTAACAAAGGTGTTTTTGAGCATGAAGATGGTGATGCTTATTTGTGGGCACAACATTTAAAGCATAAACAGAGTTCAAGTCGATTTGACATAGTCCAACTACTTCTACCTGGTGGCTCAGAGGTTAAAGCGTCTGCCTGGAATGCAGGAGACATGGGTTTGATCCCTGGGTCGGGAAGATCCCCTGGAGAAGGAAATAACCCACTCCAGTACTCTTGCTTGGAGTACAATAGCTCCCACTCATGGAGGGAGGAGCCTGGTGGGCTACAGTCCATGGGATCGCAAAGAGTTAGACACGACTGAGCGACTTCACTCACTCAAATACTTCCACCTAAATAAGGGCTCTGATACAAACAATTACTATTTTTAAAACAACCTCCTTTTTATGAAATTCAAAGCAATGCTTATTCATTAAATTAAAAAAAAGCAAATGGGAAGATGTAAGAAGAAAACATCATGTAAGAAGAACACAGCTATATTCCTACCTCTTTGTTAAGTTTAGTCTCTCTCTTTCTCTGCCTCTGTCTGTCTCTCTCATCTACCCTTGTTTTGTTTTACAAATTTAAGTTCATGTTTATTCAATACCTGATAAAGTTACTTAGACTTTTTTTTACTCAATCTATTACATAAGTACAATTGTCAATTGTGGAATGTAAACATATTTTAACAAAGCCCTATTTTGAAGGCATGAAGGTTGTTCTTTGTTAATTTATTAAGTTAAAATAAAGCATTTGTAGGCACATTTAGACACATATCATGGAGTAAGTCTCAACTTAATTTCCTTAGGAAATATCGTTAAAAGTAAATTAAAAAAATTTAAATCAATTATTGATACTTACTAGTATATTATCTTCCAGAAAGTCTGAACCAATTTAGACCCCCATTAATAATATTTGGAGGGATATGTTTTCTAGTGTAAGCTTGTCAGAATTGAAGACTGGATTTTTAAAAAACAAAAAGTAGTATTTTAGTCTACATAAACTAATGAATATTTTTTCTTGTTGCTTATTTTTTGTTTCCCGTTTGAAATTACCTGCTCATATTCTTTGCTCATTTTCTATTGATCTTATTTCTTTAAAGAACTCTGATACATAATACAAATACCTTCCACAAATATATGCTTTTGCTTAAAAATTAGTGATTCCTTCTTTCTCTCTCAAAAAAAAAAAAGAGGTTTCTGATTCTTATATATTAAAACTTTTTCGTATTTCTTTTAACATTGTTTTTCTTTGTTTTTAGGTTTAGATCATATTTTAAGATGACATACCTTTTCCATGTGGTAGTGTATATGCTCCCATGCTACTGTCTCCATTCATCTCACCCTCTCCTTCTTCCCCCCGCCCTTGTCCAAAAGTCTGTTCTCCATGTCTGTGTCTCCATCGCTGCCCTGCAAATAGGTTTATCAGTACTACCTTTCTGGATTTCAAATATATGTATTAATATATGATATTTGTTTTTCTCCTTCTGACTTAACTTTGCTCTGAATAATAGGCTCTGGGTTGATCCTTCTCATTAGAACTGACTCAAATGCATTCCTTTTTATGGCTGTGTAGTATTCCATTGTATATATGTACCACAGCTTCTTTATCCATTCATCTGTTGATGGACATCTGGGTCATTTCCATGTCCTAGCTATTGTAAATCATGGAGAAGGAAATGGAAACCCACTCCATTGTTCTTGCCTGGAGAATCCCAGGGATGGGGGAGCCTGGTGGGCGTCTGTCTATGGGGTTGCACAGAGTTGGACACGACTGAAGTGACTTAGCAGCAGCAGCAGCAGCTTTGTAAATAGTGTTGCAATGAACATGTGTCTTTTTCAGTTTTAGTTTCCTCGGGGTATATGCCCAGAAGTGGGATTGCTGGCTCATATGGTGGTTTTATTCCTAGTTTTTAAAGGAATCTCCATACTGTTTTCCATAGTGACTGTATCAATTTACATTCCCGCCAGCAGTGGAAGAGGGGATCCCTCTTCTCCAGAACTTCTTGTTTGTGGAGGTTTTGATGATGGCCATTCTGACTGCTGTGAGGTGATATTTTGTTGTAGTTTTGATTTTCATTTCTCTAATAATGAGCAATGTTGAGCATCTTTTCATGTGTTTATTAGCCATGTGTATGTCTTCTTTGGACAAATGTCTGTTTAGGTTTTTTTGCCCACTTTTTGGTTGGGTTTGTTTTTCTGGCATTGAGTTCTATGAGCTACTTGTATATTTTAGAAATTAATCCTTTGTCAGTTGTTTCATTTGCTGTTATTTTCTTCCATTCTGAGGGTTGTCTTTTCACCTTGTTTATAGTTTCCTTTGCTGTACAAAAACTTTTAAATTTACTTAGGTCTCATTTATTTTTGTTTTTATTTCCATTATTTGAGGAGATGGGTCATAGGGGATATTGCTATGATTCATGTCATACAGTGTTCTGCCTATATTTTCTTCTGAGAGTTTTATAGTTTGTTGTATGACTCAAGGAACTCAAACTGGGGCTCTGTAACAATCTAGAGGGGTGGGAAAAGGTGGGAGGTGGGAGTATGTATATGTATACCTATGGCTAATTCATGTTGATGTATGGCAGAAACCAAACCAATATTGTAAAGCAATTATCCTTCAATTAAAAATCAGTAAATTTAAAAAATATACATTTTCTTCTGTTTTATCCCCCTTCCTCCTTACTTCCTTCTCTTCATTTTATAATTAAAGGGTCAGTGCCTCTGGGGCATGGTATAGGACAGAAATCTAACATTTTCTTTTCATATATGTAATCAGTTGCTTAAGAGCTATTTATTGAAAATTCTCTTCTTTCTCCCTGATACTGAGTGTGATCTTGGTTGAATACTGAACTTTAATTTGTATTAGAGTCTATTTCTGAGCTTCCTAGGTAGCTCAGTGGTAAAGAATCTGCCTGCCAATGCAGAAGCCACAGGAGATGTGGGTTCTGTCCTTCAATAGTGAAGAGCCCCTGGAGGAGGAAATGGCAACTCACGCCAGTATTCTTGCTGGGATAATCCCATGGACAGAGGAGTCTTGTGGGCTACAGGAATCCATAGGGTCACAAAGAGTTGGACACAACTGAGTGACTAAACGTGTGCACGCTATTTCTGGAGTTTCTTCTCTGTGCCTTTGATTCATTTGGCAATGAACCCAGCACCACATTGCTTTAATTACTGAGTTTTATCATATAAAGTGTTAATATATAAATGTTATTATCTGGTTGTGTTAGTTTCCACTCATTACTTTCTTTTCATGGGTTTTTTTGTTCATTCTTTGAGATGGATTTTTATACTAACTTTTCAAAGTTAGTTAACCAAGGCATTTGGTTAAAAAGAACTGACACCAATGGGCTATTTTTGGAGGAAATAATATGCTGAGAATACTATTTCAAAAAAAATATTTCTTTGTTTTCAGAAATACTATTTGTTCTTATTTATTCAAGACTCTTGTATGGCTCTCAGTAAAGTATAATAGTTTTCTTCATTAAATGCAACTTCCTGCATTTATTGCTAGATATTATATATTTTTTTTTTTTGGTGGAAAGCCACTGTGGGGTGTATGCGTGCATGTGAGTGTGTGTGTTTTGTATCTGTTCATAAATATTTTGGTTGCTTCTCTTAAGCTTTCCTTTTGCCCTCTTTATTTAAATATAAGAATTCATCAGATTTTCTTGTTTTGTTGCATTGGCTACATCTTCCAAAGTATTATGCAAAAGCAGTCATATCTGGTATCCTTTGTAAAATTGCTGCTTACTCTAATGTGGACTCCCCCTGTGTTTCATCATTTAACTGAATGGACACTACTATTTTAAGACAGAATTCATTTTTAAAGGAAAAAAGCTTTATTCTTAGTACCCTTATGTATATAAGGAGTATTATTTTTTCTTTAAAAATTGAAATATCAGTAAATTTAAAAAAAACTCATAGCAATTCTTAAATTTCAGAAGTCACATTTACCTGATCATGTGTATTTTCAGTATACTTACATTTTTGATTTGTGTTGATATTCTATTTGGTATTTTTGGATTAGTATTGTCAGTAAGTAGCATTTGTAGGTATGTGTGTATATGGCAAATATGTGGGTATATAAGTGTGTTTTCTCTATCAAGTTTAGGCATCAGGGTTATGGAGAATAAACTAGAAATATTCCATTAAAAATAAACTCAAATAGTTTATATAGCATGGAAATTGTCTGTTCCTTGAGGACTATAAAGAACTCACATATTTTCCTGTGCCATTTGAGATATAATAAATATTACATTTTGAGATTGTTTTCTTATCATTTTTCATCAGTTCAGGTCTTCTTTCTCTTTGATTCGCTTATATTTTCCTAGAAAATTTTCCCCATTTCATCATTGCTGTTTATATTTTTTAAAAAACTTCTGGGTGTATTTACTTTCTCATTTCTAATTTTGTGTGTGTGTGTGTGTGTGTGTCTTCTTTATTATTTAATTGAATGTACTTCCAAAATATTAGCTATCTGGGTTTTTTCTTTCAAAGCCTTATTTCTAGAATTTATCAGTTTTCTTATTTCTAATTCATTCTTTTTAATTAATTTTTTAAATTTCTGCTTCCTTTGGGTTTATTTTTCACCTGATAACTAAATTGGATGTTTTGTTCATTTTCATATTTCATTTTAAATTTTACTTAATAAAATTAATTTTATAGTCCTCATAATTATCACTAAAATTTTTTGGTTGTGACACAAATGATTTTATTTATAATTTTCCATTTGTTATGATCTTCTAAATAGTCATTTAAACATTTTAGATCTAGTGTAATTTAGGATTGGTTTCTCATTTTCCAAGTAGTTGTATTTGTATGTTTCTGCTCTTTGTAATTCAATTGCAAAATGTCACCTCAGCATCTGATTCAGATTTTATCATGGTTAATATAGCATGCATTTTCATAGTGCTTCATGAATATTTGAAAAGATACAGCATTCTCTGTCGACAGTGTATAGAGTTAGCTACATGTCTATATAGGATTGGAGAAGGCAATGGCACCCGACTCTAGTACTCTTGCCTGGAAAATCCCATGGACGGAGGAGCCTGGTAGGTTGCAGTCCATGGAGTCGCTAAGAGTCGGACACGGCTGAACGACTTTACTTTCACTTTTCACTTTCATGCATTGGATAAGGAAATGGCAACCCACTCCAGTGTTCTTGCCCGGAGAATCCCAGGGATAGGGGAGCCTGGTGGGCTGCTGTCTCTGGGGTCGCATAGAGTCGGAAATGACTTAAGCGACTTAGCAGCAGCAGCAGCTGTATAGGATACCCAAGATGAAATTTAGTCCTGCGGATTTTGAAAACTGAAGAGACTTAGCATGCATGCATGCATTGGAGAAGGAAATGGCAACCCACTCCAGTATTCTTGCCTGGAGAATCCCAGGGACAGAGGAGCTTGGTGGGCTGCCGTCTATGGGGTCTCACAGAGTCGGATGGATACTTAGCAGCATCAGCAGCATAACTGAATCACTTTGCTGTCCACCTGAAACCAAGACATTATAAATCAACCATACTCACAATAAATTTTTTTTTTTTTAAAGAAAGGTCTCCTGTAGTCTTCTGTAGAGAAAGAAAGGGAAATGAGGCCTCTGCAAGGGGGATGGGCAGCGGGACTGACCCAGGTGCAACAAAGAGGGCGGCCGGACAGCTGGAAGAGGCAGCCTGAGCAGACAGGCGTGAGGACTTGGTCTTCTGTATTGATGCGGCAGCCCACGGGGGTAAGGAGCCCTGAGAGACTGTGGCTCAGCAGAGAGGCACGTCAAGGTGTTACTGGCTGTCTGGGCAGATGGGTGCCTACAATGATCCTAACTGGCGCCATCAATTGAATTTTCTTTTAAGCCCAGACTAGAGCAGTTAGGAGACATTTAAATTAGAAATGTATTAAATAAACGTTATTAATTATATAATTTGGAACCTTACACTCTTTGCTGGCAACATGATCAGCCAAAAGCTGGTAGAAATGTGTCCAACGTTTCTGTGATTACTGTGTGGCTCTCAATGTTCTCATTTTCAGAGATTCTGCTTTACATTTTTTAAAAACCTTTATATTTTTGTTCATTTTTGGCTGAGTCGGGTCTTGGTTGCATGCAGCATGTGGGATCTTTTCTTGTGGCACATGGACTTCTCTCTAGTTGTGGGTACAAGGGCTCTTCGGTAGGTACAGTGCGGACTCTGTACCTGGGGGCTCTCTGGTGGAGGCAGCTGGGATCGGTAGTTGCAGCCCGTGGGCTTAGTTGCCCTGAGGCATGTGAGATCTTAGTTCCCGGCCAGGGATGGAATCTGCATCCCCTGCATTGGAAAGCAGATTGTTAATCATTGGACCACCGGGGAGGCCCTTGCTTTATGTTTTATGATATGCAATGAAGATACACATTTGTTGTATCCTAATCGTAAACACCTACAATCAATTTAAAATGCCCCTCTTGGCCTATTTAATGCTTTGTTTGCAATTTCTATCCCTGTTCCCTTTTTGTGTACATATATCTTGGCTAAGCATTTAACCTTTATTTCTGACCTTGTCTGAGTTGTATCTTGTGTACTTTGAGCAAACATAAAAAGCTTTTGTCTATTAATGAGGGAGTTAATTAGATTGATAGCTTTTTTCCATACTGATACATGAAGTAGACATTGCTGTCCTCTGCTCTGTATCTCTTCTCTCTTGCTTTGTCCTAATGGACACCAGATCTTTCCAGGAAATCACCCCCGATTTGGGGAGAACCTGACTCCACCCCCAACGAGATGGGCTTGACTGGTGTAAATGTAACCCCACCCCGTGCCAGTGATTGGCTCAGGAATCGGTGGGTAACTCAATTCTGGCCAAGACTCGGAAATGAGATTGAGGGCTTTTCTGGAGAAACTGTCTTTGTCTCTAAGGAGGCCACAGCAAAGGGCAATCTCTTGTCTTCTGTGAGTCTTCATCACGTCTGGACGCTGCACGTGGAGCTGCCATAGGGCATGGGCTGTCGTCTTGCTGTCTGCTTGACAATGGAGCCCTCACAGGTATTGCAGAATAAAGAGATGAGAAGAACCTGGGTTCTTAAAGACAATCCCAAACTTCTGACTCAATGGCCCTGTGGCTGTCTTATGTCTTGCATTCCTGTCACATAAAATTAGGCAGATCTTTTTTGTTTTTGTGCTTCAAGCCAGTTTACATCAGAGCTTCAATATGTGTAGCTGAGAGCACTTTACTGACACGTGTTCATTTTTCATCTTTTTACCTTTTATGTTTCTTACTCTTTCTTTTTTTTTTTTTTTTTGGTTTTCTGTCATTCATCTTTATGTTGTATTTTCTTTGGTTTTGTTTTCTCTTGAGAATTGGTAAGTATGCATCTGGTTTTTAATTTTTCTGAAAATTGAGTAGCTGGACATACTCCTGTATTTTTACAAGTATCAAAGTCAACATAATAATGATCATTATGGTATTATGATTATAGCTAATGTCTGTTGATCTCTTAATAGATGCCATCCATTTTGCTAAACAATGTATGCGTATTTAGTCATTTAGTTTTCACCGTAAGAAGCACAGACACAGAAAGTTGAAGTAACTTGCCCAAATGAAGCATAAACGGTCGATTGCCTACTCTGCAGATGAGGAAATTAGTGCCATTTACTGCATGCCATGTTTTAGCTTTCTATTCACTTCCTGTTTTTTTTTTTGTGGTTACTGGGGAATTTCAGAACCAGAATATTAATAATTAATTCTTTTTATATTATATATTCTTTCAATTAAAAATGTTTTCATTTTGCTTGGCATCCACATTTCCTACAACCATTTAGACCTGATTTTACATGCAAATGATTCTGATACTCACTTCCATCCCTTTCAACTCCAATTTTTTTATTCTGAATTATTTAACATGGTTTATTACTGGATTAACTGACATGCTTTTGAACCATTTCATTCAGAAGATATGTCATTTTCATATGGTTTGTACAGAGTGATTGCAGAATTTCTACAGAAATTTTATGTATTTCTTTGATGTGTTCTCATGCTTAGTGCTGAGTGGAAATTTGAACCTGTTTTTTTCCCCCTTATAGTCTATCTGGTTCACTTCTTACCAGATGCTAGAAGTGTGTGTATGTATAGTGCTGTGTGTGTGCTCTTTTTTATGCAATTAATTTTCATTGCACAAGTAATTCTTGAAAACATTCTTCTTAGAAATATAAAGATCTTACATTTAGAAAGATCCCATTTGACCAACATTTCCTGAAGACCTTTCTGTTGAGGGAACATCTCTGTGTTGTTTGAATCCTTCCAGAAAGTTTTCTATGAATTTGCAGACATAGATCCATAACTACAGCCAACACATGGCTTTACTTCAGGGAAATGCTACTCTGAGAATATATGTTGAAGGCATCAGTGAGGGATTTGTGGTGGGATGAAGTGGGGTGCAGAGCACCCTCATTACCTAAGAAAGAAGACCCCTCTTTGCAACAGTGAGTGTGTGGTCCACCATCTGGTGAAACTGAGCTTGGATTTCTGATTTAAGATTTATTCCACAAGAAAAAGCAAGACCATCACCTAAAGCCTATGGCTTTGTTTTCCTTGTCAAACTCACCTGCCAATTAACCTGCACCTTAGCTCCAGACCTATGTAACCAGTGGAGATTCCCCCCAGATTCTGACCAAGGTGTATTTATTAGTTAGCACTGTTAAGTTTCTCATTTTCTCATATGATTTCAATAGAGTTTGACAAGAGCAAAGTCCCTGACTTGTCTAGCAAGAGGCCACCTTGGGAAGAGAGCAGGCCAAATGGCTATGAATGGGCAGGTTGTCTGGAACTCTGGAGAAAATAATGTAGATATCAAGTCCTTTGCCAACACCTGTAATCCTTTGATTAGAAAGAGCTAGGTCTCTTTCTATGAGAACTTTGTCCAGTGAGGGTGGTGCTCTGGACCCTGAACTAGGGGAGATCTGGGGAGTGAGTGGGGACCCTCCTTGATCTGAGCTCTAGAAAAACAAGTTCCAGATTCTGCCCACCAACTAAACCTACTGTACCCAGTTCCTTATGGATTGCATTAGATTTGTTTCTCAAGTGAATCAATTAAGTAAAAATTTCCTATTTTAATTACTCTCATAACTTCCAAAGAGGAAGTGATGTTCCAGATTACCACCCCAGTGTAAAGGAGACCGATGAGCCCACCACCTATGTGGCGGGCAGATAATCTGCTCAGGCTTTCAGAATTCTTGAAGATGGAGCAATTGAGTACCTTTATATGACATATAATTTGGTGTCTTTCATGTCTATAAAAAAGGAACAACCAAAGAGACTGAAAAGGAAGTGCTGACTCGTGCATCTGTTGGGTTGGCAGCTCTCAGCCTCACTTTAGTTAGTGAGTGCCTCCTGGAAACACTCAAACTAGTGGTCCTCTCCCCACCCACATCCCACTTCATCTTGCCATCTGCTTTATTTCCTTGTAACATTTCTGGTCTGAACTTATCTGGGGCACATACTTCTTGCTTGTTTATTTTCCCCTCTGGAATGTATCCTTGATGGGAGTAGGAGTTGGAGTCTTGCCTGTCTCATCCACCACATAGCCCCAAGTTTTGGAGAAGTGTTTGCTGTAGAGAAGGCATTCGACAAGCATGCATTTAACTTATTGAACAAACCCATACATTAAATTCCTAATGGTGGAAATTTAGATGCTGGAGTCCCAAGTGGGGAAAGAAAACATGAGGGAGGAAGATCTCAACTATATGGGGATCCTGCTCATGTTAGAAAAGCTCCTAGATTTGCTGTATGGTTGAGTCTTGAAGCTCATGCCCAAGGAAGGGTATTTTCTTTTACCACCATAAAACATGATGCTTATAGGTTGGACTAATGAGCCAGAAGATAAACACAAATACAGACAAATTCTGAATTTGAATTCAAATTATAAGTTGTACAAATAGAAGACAGGGGAGATGTTTGCTAGTTGACAACCGAAACAAAAATTTGCATTTTGGCTGACATTTTTTGTGAATCAACAGAATGAATAGCTGTTAAAAATTTTATAGTTAATGGGATATCATGTCTAATAATGCAAATAATACCAACATTCATTTCAGTTCAGTCACTCATTTGTGTCCACCTCTTTGCAACCCCATGGACTGCAGCACGCCAGGCTTTCCTATCGGTCACCAACTCGTGGAGCTTGCTTAAACTCATGTCCATTGAGTTGGTGATGCCATCCAACCATCCCATCCTCTGTGGTCACCTTCTCCTCCTGCCTTCAATCTTTCCCAGCATCAAGGTCTTTTCCAATGAGTCAATTCTTCATATCAGGTGGCCAAAGTTTTGGAGTACATTCATTTCAGCCACTGTTTATTTTCTACCAACCATGTGTGCCAGACATTGTGCTTAAAGCTTTTTATACATGACTGAACCTTCTGATAACATTATTATTATGCCCATTTTATGGATGAGCATAATCATAATTTAGGTTCTGAAAGTTTAACTTGTGCCAGGACACAGAGTTAGGACATAGTGGAACCAAGGGTATTTCATTGAAAAAGCCTCCTGTTCTTAACCACTGGTTACCTTGCTGTTCTACATTGTCTGAACATATCTGGGGCATTGGATTCAGCTCCAGGAGATGCATTTTAAGATACACAATAACCAAAGTGGCTTCACAGGGAGGTCACTGGCTTGGTAAAGGGTACAGAAACTATAGCATGTGCGAGAATGTTCAAAGGAAAGGAGGGTTTTCAGTGCAGAGGAGGGGCGATGGGAAGTGGGGGTCAGAAATGAAAGGGTATCTAATGGAAGCGAACACATCCGCTCTGCCCAGCTCTAAATGGCAGAACTGGAACAGCAGATGGAAGTTACAGTGAAGCAGATTTCAGCTCGACACGAGAACTAACTTTCTAAAGATTAAAGATGTGGGCTGCAGCTCTTGAACCCACCCTCCTCCGCCCTCCAAGCCTATATAGCCATCTGTCCATGGTGCTGAATTTCAGGAAGGCTTCCCTTCCACCTCTGAGAGTCTGGGATTTTCTAGATAGGTTTAAATTTTATTTAAAAGAGAAGTAAAGACCATCTGAGCTGATTTGAGGTGAATTTTGTCTAGGGGCAGGGGATTATATGACTCTCTGAGTTCCTTTCAGCCTATCGAGAATGTAACTCTTCCACTGAGTGGTGACTGGGCACAGCTGAAGTCAGAAAAGGGGACTTGTATTTGTTCTGAATCACAATCCACTTTTAAAATAATAATTCTTTTATTGCATACTTGTATTCAATTAATTTCAAAGGGTCTTCCTTATGTATTTGTATTCAGTCCTGGGTAGGTGCTAATTTTTAAACCACACCCCCTCCCTACCTCACTCCTTCCTAATCCCATCCAAGGTCAAGACTATGCCCCTTCCTGCCTCCTGTAGCCCTTTCAACTCTTCTCATCCCTAGATATGCACAGAAACTGCAGATAAAAAGTACCTGTGTTTATAATTCATGAAATCCAAAAAGCAGTGTGAAAAAAGGGAATGAATTCTACATGATTACAAGGCAGGAGAGGGACAAAGCCAGCTCCAGGTGCATTTCTACAAGTCACTGTGGGTTGAATTTTCTCCCAAGAAGGTATGCTTATTTGCGGTTCCCCACCAGCCCTTTGGTGCAGAGAACATCTACAAAGTACTAGATGAAACGGGATTGTGTGCAATCTCACAAGATGTTCAAAGGGGAGATAGAGTCTTGGGGTAAGATTGGAAAAGTCCCAGTCCCTGAAATTGTCCTTTTATGGGCCTGAACTCTCACAGTCTGAGTTTTGGTTTTCAGAGTTAGTATTTCCTGTGGCATGCTTCACCTGGAGATGAAAAGTCTTGGCTCTTGGTGTCATCACCAGGAAGGGGGTCCCAGAGGTAGCAGTAGTTAATTGATTATTTGTTGAATACCAGGCACTGTCCTAAGCCTTTGGCATATTTATCTAATCTAGTCTTCATAGCAGCACTGTGATTATATAAAATGCACTATTACCATCTGCACTTTACATATGAAGAAACTGAGCCTTAGAAAGGTTAATATTTTGGCAAACTCATACAATTAGTAAATGGTGGCTATAAACTGAATGTTGATGTCCTATCAAAATTTACATGTTGAAACCAATGTGACAGTATTTGGAAGTGGGGCCTTTGGAAGGTGATTAAGTCATGAGTCCTCATCTATCCATGGAGTCTTCATGAACGGGATTTCCCCTTATTTTTTCCACCATGTGGGGACACTGAGAAGACCGTCATCTATGAACCAGGAAGCAGCCCTCACCAGATGCTGAATTTGTCCAGTGCACTTGGACTTCTCAGCCTTCAGAACTGTAAGAAATCAATACCCGTTGTTTATAAGCCACTTGTATATGACTACCATGCATGTTTAGTTGCTCAGTCATGTCCGACTCTTTGCAATCCCATGCACTGTAGTCCACTAGGCTCCTCTGTCCAGGGGATTTTGCAGAAAAGAATACTGCAGTGGGTTGCCATTTCCTTTTCTAAGGGATCTTCCCGACTCAGGGACCAAACCTGTGTCTCCTGTGTCTCTTGCATTGCAGGCAGATTCTTTACCTGCTGAGCCATCAGGGAAGCCCTTTTAAGCCACTTGCATGTGTGCTGAGTTGCTTCAGTTGTGTCTGACTCTTTGCGATCCCATGGACTATAGCCCACCAGGCTCCTCCGTCCATGGGATTCTCCAGGCAAGAATACTGGAGTGGGTCGCCATGCCCTTCTCCATGGTTTAAGCCACTTAGTCTATCGTATTTTTGTTAGAGAAGGCTAGATTCAGACAATGGTGGAGATTGGATTTGACTTCAAAGACTAAACTCTTAACCAGCATATGATACTGTTGCTATCACTGTAAATATAGTAATTATCAGACTCTAAGAAATAGGAGACAGCCCATCATAAGGACATTATGCCTGTATGCATGTGTGTGGGAGGGTGGCAGGAGGTGTCTAGTGTGAATGAACTCTAATCCTAACCGAGTTAAATTACTAATCTGAAATTTATCTGAGATGGTTAATGTAATTTTGACTTCTGATTTGGTAAGGTCATTATTAGCATTTTATTATTTGCCTCAAAGTCAATTGAAGGTACATAGCAGGAAGTGATTACTTACTAACCAGCTACATTCTCCCTCTCTTCTCTCTCCCTTTATCCCTCCATCTCCTTCTCCCTTCCTCTTATCCTCTTCTTTTCTTCCTTATCAATTACTCAATTATTTCTGAGTGTTTTCTGTGTGCCTGGCACTGTGCTATACACTGGGGTTACAAAGATGAATAAATCTCAGTCTATATCCTTTGGGACTTCACAGCCTGGAAAGAGAATTAAAAAAAAAAAATTACTATTCAACATGGCAATGTTTATAAAGGAGTAGATTTTCTAAACTAGTGTTTTAAAGAACACTCTTTGGCAGAATGTTAAGTAAGGGTATCACAGAAAGGAAGTATCTTGAGTTAAAATAAGTTTAGGAAATGCTGGGTTAAAGAAAATCAAACAAGTTTTTTTCTTACTGGGGAATTTTCAGTAACTTTGATTTGCTAATGTGTGCTGTGACTCTCCAAGAAGGAAAGAGAACTTATTTTCCAAACCCTCTGACCTCAGATAACTTTTTCATTGTATACTTAATGAATCCAATCGTTCTTAACCTCCCTCTCATCTTTCCCTCTCTCCAGTTATCCATTCACCACCCATCCATCCATCATCTACCCATCTATTCATCTACCCATCCTTCCCTCCTTCTATTCATCATTAATCCACACCTCCAACATCCATCCCTCCATTAGATATCCACCCATCCATCCATCCATCCTTCGTTTCATCCATCACCCATCCATCCATCCATACATCCATTCATGTATCCTTCCTTCCATCCATCTTGAGTGCCCACTATGTGCCAGACACTGTGCTACATCCTGGGAATCCATCAGTAAACATATCTGTGGAGTTAGTATTTTAGTTGGAGAGATAAATATAAAACAAACAAACAAATTATAAGATTACAAGTGTGTGGTAAGATTCGTGTAAGAAATAACCAGGATTCTAAGGTGAAAAAAAAATAACAGTAATCTACTTACGTAGGCAGTTAAGGAAGCCCTCTGTGAGCAAGAGCCATTTAAAGCAAGTACCTGGAGAAAGAGAATGAGCCAGCTCTGCAAAGAGTGAGAGGAAGAGCCATCCAGGAAGAGGAAACAGCAAGTGCCAAGATCCTGGAATGCAGAAAGGCTTGGCAAGCTTCAAGAATTGAGCTTCCTCCAGGATTGTAGGTCTGCTTAAAGCAGAAGCTGAACCTGACACATTTTTAAGATTTAGAATCTCATCATCGTGATATCACAGAGTTGGAGGAGACCCTGACACCATCTCTTCCAAGTTTCTATCCCATCTTTTAAGATACAGGGCTGCCTTCTCTGCTTGGCTCTCTTTATAGGGTTTTCTCCTTAGAAGGGGGATTAACTTCAGCCCTAGAATGTAGCTGGGAACAGTGTTGCTCGTGATATTTCTCTTTCATATGAAATGAGGACCAGTGAAGATTCAACAAATTTCTGTGTTTTTAAGGAGAAAACCTCTCAGAGGTAAAAATCCTGACCAGTTCAGTTCAGTTCAGTCACTCAGTCGTGTCCGACTCTTTGCGACCTCATGGACTGCAGCGTGCCAGGCTTCCCTATCCATCATCAACTCCCAGAGCTTGCTCAAACTCATGTCCATTGAGTCAGTGATGCCATCCAACTATCTCATCCTTTGTTGTCTCCTTCTCCTCCGGACCTCAATCTTTCCCAGCATTAGGGTCTTTTCCAATGAATCAGTCCTTCATATCAGGTGGCCAAAGTATTGGAGCCTCAGCTTCAGCATCAGTCTTTGCAATGAATATCCAAGACTGATCTCCTTTAGGATGGACTGGTTTGATCTCTTTGCAGTCCAAGAGACTCTCAAGAGTCTTTTCTTCCAACACCACAGTTCAAAAGCATCGATTCTTTGGTGCTCAGCTTTCTTTATGGTCCAACTCTCCCATCCATACATGACCACTGGAAAAACCACAGCTTTGACTAGATGGACCTTTGTTGGCAAAGTAATGTCTGCTTTTTAATATGCTGTCTAGGTTGGTCATAGATTTTCTTCCAAGGAGCAAGTGTCTTTTAATTTTATGACTACAGTCAACATCTGCAGTGATTTTGGAGCCCCCCAAAATCCTGATACAAGTAATCATAGTCAGTAACCTTCATTCCATTCCAGAAAGAATACAGCAAGACTGAAGGGGGAGTATGACAAACTAGCTGTTTATTCTTGACTCAGTGGCAGAGTGTGGAACCAGGATAACTTTGATTCTTGAAGCCGAGTGCCCTTCTCCCAAAGCTTTCATCATTCAATTCTCTCTGCAAGATTAAGCATTCCCAAACAGTGCTTTTATGGTCTCTGCCCTGGTTCAAGGAGTTACAATGGATCTTCTTTACTGTCAAATGAACTGAACACCTCTCTGCTAGACATTCAGGACTATCTATTATTAGCATAATTTTCTTCGGAGCTTCTTCTTGTTCCCTTACCTCCACTTTCCAATACCACACACACACACACACACACGCATGCATAGGCATAGCATGCAACTAGGGACTCAAAGGAAAAAAGAAGATAATTCAGGCTTGTTTCAGCATCATAGCCTTAGTTTGACCTTCTGCCATGTGCTGGCTGCCTGACTATCTTTCATCTTCCTCATCTGCATTAACAAATAGCAATGATATTAATAATAATGATATTTTCTAGGTAATAATAGTACTTGTCCTATTGGGTTGTTATTATCTGAACTCAACTGTCACTATATCTTCCCTACTATAAGCTAGAACGGAGCAGGCAATGGCACCCCACTCAGTACTCTTGCCTGGAAAATCCCATGGACAGAGGAGTCTGGTAGGCTGCAGTCCATAGGGTCGCTAAGAGTCGGACACGACTAGGTGACTTCGCTTTCACTTTTCACTTTCATGCATTGGAGAAGGAAATGGCAACCCACTCCAGTGTTCTTGCCTGGAGAATCCCAGGGACCGGGGAGCCTGGTAGGCTACTGTCTATGGGGTCACACAGAGTTGGACACGGCTGAAGTGACTTAGCATAGCATAGCATAGGCTAGAAAGTGATCCCTCCTCTGCAAATAAATTCTTCCATCTTGCTTGCTCTCTGCCAGGGTTCCTGTCCTTTGATTCTTCCAACCTCATCTAGACTGTATGGCCTTTCCTTAACTACTCACAGATGACCTTTAGAACACAGATTTTTGGTTCCCATTTGCTGTACCTCTCACAACCAGCTTTTTTCCATTCACAGTTCTTGTTTGCAAGTAACCGAGCATGGTCACAAGCCTTGTTTGTTTGGGAGGGAACGTAGGAAGTTTATTCTTTGAGGTTCAACCTCGGAAAGCTGTGACAATTAAGGTCAGTTTCCATCCTTTTGGATGGCTTTTGCTCAGCCAAAAACTCCTCTGGTTGGCTGCAGAAGGTACTCCCAGGGTTTCTAATCTCTTTCATGGTTTTGTGACTCTCATCAGTCACTGATGCATGCTCTGTGGCTTGAGATGCCTTCTAGTCCCCTGACTAATTGTGGCCTAAACAAATTCAAAGTGAAGGTGAAAGAGTTTCTTCCAAACCTAGAACCCAGCATATCTTACTTTTCACCATAGCATTCATCATAGCCATTGCCATGCCTACAGAGACTCTTGAAGATCATCTGTGTGCCCTCCCTCCTCTCTATTGTAGATGTCACAAGTCCATAGGTGAGTGAGGATGGGGTGTGGACACCTCAGATCCCTTTCCTGGTGTTGCTAGTGGTTGGGGAAGCAGTGGAGTAAGAGTTGCTTCTTCTCCTGTTGCCCAGGCTTCCTGGATGCCCTGGCCAAATGGCAGTAAGCAATGAACTGGTCTAGCAAGGGATGGTCATAGCACCATCTCAGGCTCCAGCAGAGACATAGATCAGTGGCTCCAGCATTGAATAGGTCTCTTTCCTTGTCAGTAGCTGGAGAAGAATCACCAGGAAGAACTCATTCTATATTAAGACATGTCTGAGGATGGTTCTTTTCCATGAAATGGTGATTTCAGGCCTTTTGCCTTTACTGCAAAAAAAAAAAAAATTGTTTGGAACTTGGAAGTAATGAGTAATGCAAGAAGGTGTGCTTTATGTGTATCTCCAGAAGAATTTCACTAATATCACATTGTTTATACCTGTATCACATAGTCATTAATAGCAAGAGAGACCAGGGAATGATCTTTGAAACTGAGCACATCGTGTCCACAAATTACATTCTGATTCTGTTTGTAGAAAGGAAAAGTGGTAACATTTGAGAGGCAACTACAGTGTCCATCACTCAACATCCCTGGTCAACCTATCCTACCTGTCACTTCTCTGGGCTCGTCCTTCTGTAGCCTTTTATCCCATAACCGCCTCTTCTCTGTGCTCATTCATACCACCGGTGCCCAGATCAGGACAATGGATGGCAGGTCACTCCTAAGGAACTGTGGAACACTGTCTCATCTCACAGTCACCGGTCTCATGTAAGAAGCACTCTGACCAGTTCTGGATACCAGAGACTATCAGATAGGGAAACAATGACTAGCTTTTCTTTGGGACAGATGACCATTTGGAGTCCTTTAAATTGATAGGAGACAACCCAGTGGTGTGACTCCAACATCTTCTTGCCTGCTCATCAAGACATCTCCAGTGTCTTCTTTGTTCAATTGATCCTGAGCCCCAGATCCTAGGTCACAAGCTGCTTCTGAACAGAGCCATGACTTAAGACACCCTCACAGGTACAAAGAATATGTGTGCATTAACCATTTTGTGGATCAACTGATTGGAATTCAGGGGCTTTCCAGGTGGCCCAATGGTAAAGCATCTGAGTGCTAAGCTGGAGACTTGGGGATTCTATCCCTGAGCCAGGAAGATCCCCTAGAGAAGGAAATGGCAACCCACTCCAATATTTTTGCCTGGGAAATCACATGGACAGAGGAGCCTGTAGGGCCACAGTCCTGGGGGTTGCAAAGAGTTGGAGATGACTTTGAGACTAACAAAAATAACAACACAGTAGAGTAGAATTTTACCTCTTTATGGAAGCATTTACTGGTTAAGAAAAGCTAGGAGATGCATCCTCCTTCTCTGCCTTCTTCCACACTCACCTTTCTCTCCACTCAACCCCATTGCCATTATACCTTTTACTATAGCACTCTGGGTAAGGTTCCGCTAGGTGGGTTAATTAAGTGGACTGGCACGTGGATCAACTGAGGCCAACATCAGGGGCTCAATTTTCTAATGGATCATTTTCTATAAAGTTTTTTTTTTAATAATCTTAAATAATTTTAAAATGTCTATTGAATTTGTTACAATATTGCTTCTTCTTTGTTTTATGTTTTGGTGTTTTGACCATGTGGGATATAATGGATCATTTTTTAAAAACTGAAGTATAATATAGAAGATGAGATGGTTGGATGGCATCACTAACTCAATGGGCACAAGTTTGAGCAAACTCAGGAAGATAGTGAAGGACAGTGAAGCCAGGCGTGTTGCAGTTCATGGGGTCGCAAAGAGTTGGACACGACTGAGCAACTGAACAATAACAGTTGACTTACAGTGTGGTGTTAGTTTTTACTCATGGGGGGTGTCCCTCAGTACAACCACTGACTGCCCAGTAAAGCTTCTGCCCTCCAATGAGTGAAAAACGTGTCACTCTCTTGTCAAATGATGGACGTGTCTTGCCTGTGTTATGGTCAATCTATCTATCTTCTTACTGTTGTTTTCTGATGCAGGGTCATGGCAATGAAAGATGCAATGAAACAAACTGTCTATGTATTAAAAACCTAAAATTACACGCATAGAATAAACCAGCACTGTCCTACCTGCTGTTTGTCTGGTCCTGACAATATGATTCACACAAGACAGGATTCACAATCCAGAGAGGTGACCACTAAGAGGGACTGTGAAGGGGGCTAGGCTCATCACTTGGAGAAGTTTTGAGAGGAAAAGGGGTTGGAAGTGAGGAATCATGGAGAAGCATCCAGACACTAACCCACTCTGGAAGAGAAGGGCTCTAATATCACCCCTGCCAGGCTTTGGTGGTGAGGACTTGACTGTTTCTCAGAGCAGTGAGTTGTCCTCTGAGTGTTGGGGTTTTTGAAGCACTGGGTATGATCAGTGTTGATCGTAGCAGAAACAGCATCTTCTGCAGCTCTGTACTGCCTTCAGAGGAATGGTGCTCCAGCTTCTTGGCTGGTATTCAAGTCTCTGCCTATCATTTCCCAGCTTATTTCCACAGCCACATCTTCCTCTTTTCTCCTACTGGAATATTCTCCAGTCAGACTGAGCTTGTTGCCTCCCAAACAGGCCACGTGCTTCCTCCTTCCTCGCATCTGTGTGTTGTTCCCACTCTTGGAATGCGCTTCCTTCTGCCTCCTTGAGCACACGCTGTCCCAAATTCAGGATGACACCTCTCAGGCCTAAAAGCAATGGTTAGGAAGCAGCAGAAGATGGAGTCAGCTTGAATATAAAGTAAAAGAAATACTAATTCGAATGACCCAGAGCTTGGTACCAAAAGGTTCCTGGATGCCTGAAGAACCAGTAGAAGAGCGTGAGCCAGGAGAGATGTCACTCCAACCTGGTACCCACACTAAGGCTCAACTCATCCAAAAGGAAAGCGCGATGAAAACATGTTCAGCAAAATTATACATGCTCATTTCTTAACACAGTTCTCAGATTTAATCGTAGGGAACGTTTGTTTTGGTTTGAATTTCTCTCATTTTTAGATACCATTTTCTCTCGCAAACTAGGTCATTTGAATTATCTGCTGATAGTTCAAATCTGTAGATAATTTGCTTTTACTCACATTCCTAAGAACTAATTACCTGTACATATAAAATGATGAAATCTCATTATATTTTCTTTTAAAACTTTGACATGCATTTAATTACATTAGTCAATTATTACTGTACATGCTGAGGATTTGCTATTGACCAGCTCGTGCTGGAATATTTACTGCACAGATGTGTTACTTTAATTAAACAAATGTGATTACACACATATCAATTTTTATTTGGTTTCAAAGCCCAGAATCTAAAAGTGATGCAGTTGGCAAAGCTGTAAGGTATGGTGCTGGTTCCCAGGAATGCGGTGAGAGGCTCTTTACTGAGGGAACACCAAGTGCCTGCAACTCTGCCTGGGAAACTCCAGCCACAAGTGGGTTTTTGTCGGTGTATCAGTGCCACTGAGTGAACCCAATAAGGGAACAACAAACCAGCTCTGGATCTTCCTAGAACATCTTCAGCTTTGTTCCCTTATATATAGAGCAGTGAGGGACTGTGCCTGGAGAACCACAGGAAAATGAATCTAAAGGTCAATCTACCTGGGAGTGGGCATGGTTTGGGATTGGTGTTTTGTTAATAGGTGAGTTGGTATTTGTTTATAAAATCAGAGGAGACATGGAACAAACATTTGAACACTGTACCTGGTCTCTTGGGGTTCTTCCTGTCATAAACTACAGTAGCCCAACCATGTGGCTAGCATCAAGAAGGATGGCCATCTTCTAAGGCTTAATCCCAACCACACAGTTCCTAGTAACAACAGAAAGACTTAGAGAACCAGAATGTGCTTTATGAACTGGAGTGACGTAAAATTCTCTATCCCTCCTGGTACAGTGACTGCACATATCAGGTACTTAATTGTAAGTAGACTTGGAAGCTGTTAGTCAATTCAGCAATCAACAACCAGCAAGCACTGTATGAAATGGTTGCTGGTAGACACGCACAGAAAGGAGGGGCTCTGTCCACAGCAGTGCAGACTGCTTGTTTTCCTCTGTCTTCCTTCTTCTCACACTGCGTTTTATTTTAACTGAAGCCTAGCTAATTTCCACTGTTGTGTTAGTTTCAGGTATACAGCAATGTGATTCAGTTACATACACACACACACACACACACACACACACACACACACACACGTTCTTTTTCAAATCCTTTTCCAATATAGGTTTTTATTAATACTGAATATAGTTCCTAGTGCTATACAGTAGGTCTTTCTGCTGACCTATTTTTTATGTAGTAGTGTGTATCTCCTAACCCCAAACTCCTCATTTATCTCTCCACCTCTCGCCCTCTGGTAACCATAGGTTTGTTTTCTACGTCTGTGAAGCTGTTTCTATTTTGGAAATAAATTCATTTGCATATTTTTTTAGATTCTACATGTAAGTGATATCATATGGTATTTATCTTTCTCTGTCGGACTTACTTCACTTAATATGATAAGCTCTGGGCCCATCCGTATTGCAGCAAATGGTATTATTTCATTCTTTTTTATGGCTGAGAAGGCAATGGCACCCCACTCCAGTACTTTTGCCTGGAAAATCCCATGGACAGAGGAGCCTGGTAGGCTGCAGTCCATGGGGTCGTGAAGAGTCAGACATGACTGAGCGACTTCATTTTCACTTTTCACTTTCATGCATTGGAGAAGGAAATGGCAACCCACTCCAGTGTTCTTGCCTGGAGAATCCTAGGGATGGGGGAGTCTGGTGGGCTGCCGTCTATGGGGTCGCACAGAGTCGGAGATGACTGAAGTGACTTAGCAGCAGCAGCAGCAGCAGTATTCCATTATACACACACACACACGTTTCCCACATCTTCTTTATCTACTCATCTGTTAATGGACACTTAATTTGCTTCCACTTATTGGCTATTGTAAATAGTGCTGCTGTGAATGTGGGAGTACATGTATCTTTTCAAATTAGAATTTTTGTTTTTTTTCTGTATATATGCTTAGGAGTGGGACTGCTGGATGATATGGTAACTCTATCTTAAGTTTTTTGAGGAACCTCCGTATTGTGTTGTTTTGCAGGGATGTCTCTGTCTGGGCCTCATGGACATGGCCCCTGAAGAACCAATCCAATTAGTCAGGTCAAGCCAGAAGTTCCATCCAGATCTTCTGGATGCAGACAGCATATCCAAGGATGAGGTTGGGGAACAGATGAAATTGGGATATGCTTGGGTTCTCCAACCTTCCTGAGCATGTAGAATGCACTGAAATGCCACTGAGTGTGCCATCAACTCTAGGTGTACAGAGTTTTGCTAAAGAAGCAGCAAGTCGTTGCAAAAAATAGAGAGGGCCCAGGCTTCAGGATGAGACAGAGCTGGGCACCCACATGAGACAGACCACTAGGCTGTGTGGCTTTAACCCCTTGTGATGGTTTCCTCATCTGACAGTGATGATGAACCCATCTTACAGTGCTGTTAGATGGATCAGAAACCATGTGTAATGGCCAAGACTTAGGATGTTCCCAGGAAATTGTTGGAAATTTGGGGAGTGAAAGAAGCAGTCTGGACCAGCTGGGAGAAGATGGTTGTTGGAAAAACTTGTTTTTGGTCATTTTGCTTGTGTTGGTCTTCCTTTTAGCAGGTTGCATCGTATCAGTGGTTCTCTCCCACCTCAAGAACAAAACCCACGATGCAAGCATTTGCAGAGTTTTAAGAGTACGACAGTTCTCTGGTCCAGTTCCCTGGAAGTGAACACATAAGCTCTTTCAGCTGTTAAGTGGCAGAGTTAGGAAACAAATGCAGATCAACTTAAAGATACATGCTCCTCGTGTTACATTTCTTTATGGGGTGAATGTTATACGCCATCCATAGAAATATGCATCTAAGAAGAGGGACTGGGGAGGACAACAATGAATCCAAACTAATAGAAGCATTTCAGGCACTTCTGTCTCACCCAGTGTGACACTGTTGGGATACACTCATCTTCATGGTGGGTCTCAGATTATCTCTACAGGAGGCCACCGTTTCTTCCCAAGACTTTTTTGGACTAGACGTTCTGATCCGTCACGTGGCTTGGAATGTTAATCCTCTCACCCAGTTGGGGTGAGCTGAGGGTTATGCAAACTTCTCCAGGTTCCAAGCCCCTCTCCTTCACCTGGGGTTCCAGTTGACCCTTGAAGAACACAGACTGGAACTGTGCAGGCCCACTTATATATAATTTTTTTTTTAGTGATGAACATGACAGTACTGCAGGATTCCCAGTTGGTTGAAGCTTCTGATGTGAAACTGTGTATATGGAGGGCTGACAGTAAATTATATGTAGGTTTTTAGTTTGCAGAAGGGCAGTGCCTTTGACCACTGAGTTGTTCAAATATCAGTTATAGTATCATTTTCCATGTGTGCCATGGAATAAGGAAGTTTGGGAAATACTGGCCTAACTAGAATGCTTGGTCAGAAGACAGCTCGGTCTTGGCTTTGTATCTGAATAGCTAAATAGCCTAGCATAGCAAATTACTTGAGCCTCAGTTTCCTCCTCAGCAAAATGGACACAATTTTATCTTGCAGTTTTGCTAGGGTTAGGATTCAGTGGGACTGTCTAATAGAGTCTCTGAAATATCATAAATGGTCAATAACAGTGAGTTGAATGTGCCACTTTTTTTTTTTTTTTTTCCAATTTATAATCTAGCTCGCTGAAGTAACTTCTGACTTTTCACTTCTCACAGCTTGGTAGTCGGAATCAGGAGATAACTTAGCTGTTGGAGCTTGGAGTTTTGGCTGTGAGCCACCTCTGCCTCATTCCTTCGGCTAGCCAAGGTTCTGGTCTGACATGGTCACCTTACAGCAGAGGCTGGGAGGAGGCCCTGCTGGCTTCATCTTCCGAGGGAGCCCTGGGTAGACCCAGCCCTGCACCCCCAACCCATCCAGCTCCCTGGCTGCTGATCTCATCCTTTTGCCAGGGAGAATTACACTTAAAACCAGATTTGTAGGAAGCAACGTGCATGCACACACAGCCGAAGCCTGGAATTGCTTACCCCCAAACAAGTTCCCTCCTCCTTCTGCTCCAGTTCTTCCTCTTACCAGCAGCTCCTCCGGCGGGGGCGGGAGAAGAAACGGAGTTTGCACCGCCTGTGCAAGGCGGTTTCCGGAGTCCTCTTCCACCTGACCCCATCCTGGACCAGCTCCGAATCGGAAACTGCAAGTTCACGGCGTGGTGCGCAGCCCGACCCGTACTGCTTCGTGTGGGTCAGGGTGGGTTGAACCCAGCTCTGCCGGGTTGAGGGCTGGGCTGCTCGCCCACTGTACCTCATTATGTATTCCTTCATTGTTTCCTATGCAAATTAAGTTAATGAGAATTAGGAACATAATGGAGCCCATTCACCGTTCTAGTCGCTAGAAAATGGGTTTGACTACCAATTTTCCATTACAGCTGTTTTGTAATTACCGTGGAATACTCTGAATTCTAATGGAGACGCGGAGCTGCCTGACAGCCTCTCAACTACTTTTTTTTAAAGGAAGTTTTTTTTTTTTTTTTTAAAAGGGAACCCAAGCCCTGTAACAGAAAAACCTTTCAATCCGAGTGGCCCTGTGTAAACCTCCTCTGCTACTGCAGGAAGGATCTGCTTCTACTGGTGGGGTTACCTGACCTTTCCTGGGGTTAGAATAATGACCTTGCAGTCCCCACATTAATCTGTTGCCTTGGAAGCAAGGAAAGCAGAGTTTGGGGTCACATTCAGCCAGGAGCTGCATTCTGAAGTGGTCAGAGCAGCCCAGGGCCAACTGCAGGCACTGCCCTGGGGCTTGATCTGACCTCCCTGTGACCCCTCCCCAAGCAAGCCCCAGGACCACAGACCTTAGTCACCTGTTGCTAAGTTCTAGACACTTATCAACATATGGGTGAGTATAGGGGTATTCCTTGACACCAAAAGTCCTTCTTTTTTGGGCACTGAAGACTCTAGGGAAAGAATATGTTAAAAGTTCAAATAGTTCAAAATTTGCCAATAGTTCAAAATGACTACAGCACAAGAGGCAAGGGGGTGAGGGTGGGGCAGAGGACTGTGAGCGCTGAGGGAAGACAGCAGGGAAGCCGTGACCTCAAGACTTGTGCTTAAGGTTGCTTAAGCATGGGGGGACAGGATGAAAGCCTCAGTTTAGAAGAATATTCTGGTTACAGTATGGAGAACAGATTTGAACATAGGCATCTTGGGGCGGGGTTGTCATGGTTACAGAACACGTGAAACCCAGGTAAGGGGTGATGGCAGACGTGCGCTGCTGCTGATCACTGGGGGAATCGTGAAGGACTGAACTGAAGACATGACAGTTGGGTTGGAGAGAAATGGATGGATTCTGAAGGCATTTAGGAGGTAGAATCAAGTGTGATGGTTAATTGAAGAGTTGGGTTTTGCAGCACAATCGCGGGGTTCAAGGGCTCCTTGGCTTCTTGGGGGATACAATTCATGAAGACATAACGATATTGAGAGCTAAGCTTCATGGAGAACATAATCTGTGTCAGGCACTCTTTTCTTTTACATGTGGAACTCACATTAGCTTCACAAGAACCTAATGATGTAAGAACTATTATTAACCTAAGAGAAGTTGAGACAAGGGGAGGTAAAAAATAAAAAGTTCTCGTCCAAGCTATCACGGTCAGCTACAGTAGGACTCAAATGAGGTGAACTAGTTCCAGTCCGATGATCCAGTTTCACAGACTAGGCGGTAACTCTTTGAAAAGGAGATCTGCTCTGGGGGGTGTGTGTGTGTGAGAGAGAGAGAGACAGAGAGAGAGAGAGAGAGAGATAGAGAGAGAGAGATCAGTGCTGGATGTGTGAGGTGGGGGTGCCATTAGAACATTGAGAGAGAGAGAGAGATCAGTGCTGGATGTGTGAGGTGGGGGTGCCATTAGAACATTGTTGCATAGATTTCCAGTAGGGAGGTTGGGTAGGTAGACTATTTAGGAGGGAGGACGGGGCTGAATACACATGTCAGGTGAGATGTCAATGTACAAACTGACATCTGAAGCGTGGCATGATACAAAATCTCTCAGGAGAGGAGAGTGAGGACCTCTGGTAAATACCAGCTTATGTGCTGGACTTGAGAAACGGACCCCACAGAAGGCACTGGGAGACAGCAGGGTGATAGCTGGGAGAAAGTGATGGCCCAGGATCTGAGGGAGAATGTGGTTAAGCTTCAAATCCTTGGAATTTAGAAAAAAAAGATGCATATAGATTGGTTCTTGAAAAATTCTTGAGCATGAAAAAAGCTTATCAGGGATGATTCAGGAAGCTCTAGGAAGGGAGTGGCTTCATCGTTAGATAGGACTTCTACTCTATGCCCTGTTTTCCTGACGTGCTCGGAAGCTGTTTCTTAGTTTCAGCATCTTTCGCCACCTGGAGAGGCTGAGAATTTTCAAAACCATCAAGTCCTGATTCCTTTTTATTTAACAGTATTTCCCTCAAGCTCTGTCTCCTCTCACATGTTACTGTAAGCAGCAGGAAGAAACCTGGCAGTGCCTTTGCTTGGAACTCAGCTAGATAACTATATTCGTCCTTTGTAAGTCCTACTTTCGCCTTACACAGATGACAGTTTTGCTAAGCTTTCTGTCCACTACATACCAGGGATCCCCTTTCTTCCAGTTTCTATTAACAAGTTCTTCACTTCCTTCCGAGCTCTCACTAGCACCCTCCTTTTGAGTGTTGTCTACTAACAGTCTGGACTTCCTTGGTGGCTCAGATGGTAAAGAATCTGTCTGCAACATGGGAGACCTGGGTTCAATCCCTGGGTTGGGAAGATGCCCTGGAGAAGGGAATGGCTACCCACTCCTGTATTCTTGTCTGGAGAATTCCAGGGACAGAGGAGCCTGGTGGGCTACAGTCCATGGGGTGGGCACCACCGAGCAACTAACACTTTGGGGGCTTCCCAGGTGATGCTAGTGGTAAAGAACCATCCTGCCAATGCAGGAGGCATAAAAGGAATGAGTTTGATCCCTGGGTTGGGAATATCCCCTGGAGGAGGGCATGGCAACCTACTCCAGTATTTTTGCCTGGAGAATCCTATGGACAGAGGAGCCTGGTGGGCTACAGTCCATAGGGTCACGAAGAGTCGGACATGACTGAAGTGACTTTGCACACACGCATTCACTAACACTCTCCTCAAGGCAATTTTCAGGCTTTCTCCATCATGCTCCTCAAAATTCTTCCAGTCTCTACTCTGGTCCTAAAGCCATGATCACATTTTAGGTGTTTGTTGCAGTAGTACATGAGGATTCTGTATTTGTCAGGATTCAAGCAGAGGAGCAGAACCAATGAGAGATATATACATGTATATATATTAAAGGTTTTGTTGCAGGCTTACACGATTGGAGCTGGTTAAGCAGTTCTATGAGGCTACAGTATCCTCATATGATACTGGAGATTGAGTCTGAAGGCAAGTGGCCAGGACAAGAAGATCCTGAAAAGGCTGCAACCCATAAGCACAAGCTGAGCCCCATGATCACAGGCTGAGACCTGTGCTTCAGAGGCCGGTTGCCTCTGATTCTGATGATGACAGTATCATGCAGGAGCAGGGTGGGGGAGGGGTGGTGGGTGTATCACAAAGCTGGGCAGGAGCCAGAGGTGTTGAAGGAAGATCCGAGGGAAGGTGATGAAATTGCCCTCCTGGCTGTTGCTTCACTTCTGCCTTTCTACCTGCTAAATCTCCCAGGAATGTCCCCAGTGGTCCCTCTTGACCATAAATATACAAGAAAGGAATTATGGGAAATGTAGTTCAGCCTGTCAGTGGTGGACACATTACAAAGCTATCATGTCTATGTTCCAGTTATCCAAACATCTCTGTGTAACTGAACTCTTTTCCTGAAATACTTTTTTGTTCCTCCTATCTCTACCCTCACCTATGCTTGGCCCCAACAGGACCTCCACTCTTATTATCCCCATATATCCCCATGCTATTTAATACTTTCATTATAGCACCAGCCAAATGCATGAGTTTCATTTATTTGTCTGTCTCTCCTAGTGGACTCTGAACTCCTTAAAGTAATATGCCAAATTTTCTCTTATATTCTCAAAAGTTATTGCCTAGCACATAGTAGGTGCTTTGTAAATGTGAACTAATGAAAGAAATCACAATGTCTCTGGTCTTCAGTGTGTTTTGGATAAAACAGTATTCCAAGTCAGAAGGCCATTGTGAACATGAGCACTGCTAGTGCCCAGTTCCTGGTAGGTTATTATGGAAGTTCCAGAATTCTCTACTGGTTTAGCCCTAGGGTGAGGCAGATGGCTGGGACACCCCCGCCCCTCACACACACACACCTTCACATGGGACTCTGTCAAACTTGTCATCCTGGAACCACCCAGGTCAGGGAGATGGTAAGATCTTGAAGAATGCTATATGTTTGCAAAGCTCAGGGAGGAGACGAACTGATAATTCCCCTTTTTGAGGAAAGACACATATGATACTTACATATGAGGATTCTCCAGTTAGCTAGAGAGGAAAGGATCCCAATCCTCGGGAACCATGGTCAAAGGGACATGCTGTCTATGGAAGTGAAGAGACACCATGGTCAAGGGGACATGTTGTCTATGGAAGTGAAGAGACACCAGTCAAGGGGACATGTTGTCTATGGAAGAGAAGAGACACCATGGTCAAGGGGACATGCTGTCTATGGAAGTGAAGGGACAGTGTGATGTTTGATGCAGAGCTTGCCCAGGTAGTGAGCACATCAATTTCAGATCCAGGTAAGCAGGGTGTCATCTATCTGTCAGCATATTTGTTTATTGAACACCCACTTATTGAAGACCTACAATTTATTAGTGCTGCATGAATGCTAGGGATAAAGAAGAGTTAATACATGTAATATGCTTAGCATAATACTCAGTGTCTATAAACTGAAATATGCTGATATTATTATTGTTTTATATATATATATATATATATATATAGGTCTCAATGTATGCTCTATCTTTGTAAACATGGAGTTGTTGTCTATTTTCTATCTTCCTCTGTACTTGGTTGGTTCCCATGATGTATCATCTTGACTAATTATCCAATTCTTGACTAATTGCTATAATTTACTGAGTACATATGTGCCAGGAACTGTGCTAACTACTTTAATTTTACAAGAATTATGATTAGATTCAGCTGCATAAAATATAAAAAACTCATCTGATTTCTTTCTCTCATCTAAAAGGTACCTGGAGGTAACAGCCAGGGCTAGTAAGGTGGTTCTACCATGTCCTTAGGAAACCAGGACTTTTTCTATCTTTTTGTTTCATTAGTTACAAGAGAAGCTGGGAAAGGTAGGCTTTTAACTGGGGGGCATGATTGCCATGAATAAAAATTGAACTCTGTTACCAAGAAGGAAAGGGAGGATGGCTATTGAATGAAGTCATAGAGTTGTAGACCCAAGCATCTGCATCTATCAGAAGTCAAAGAATGACCTCTCCTCTGCATCGGAGGTTCTTAGGAAGCCTGAGAAAAAGGAGATGTCCACAAGTACCACAAAGGTAAAATTCTTGCTCAAGCCTGACTTAGAGGGGAGGTTGGGCCACTCTCAGACCCGTGATAGGGAGTTTAGCAAGATGGTGCATTGATCCAGGAATGAATTTCGGAGACTGACTTGTAGAAATTTCAAGGGTCTACAGATGAGGCATTGTTCATACCTGGTATTTCTGTTTACTTCTGCTTCAGCCACTGAGGGAGTACATTTCTGCTCTGTGTCTAAAGGGAGACAGATGTCAGTTTGAATAGAAAAGAAGCAGAGGGCCAGTCCCCACATCTTGTGGGGACCTAATTCACACTCGAGGAACATTTGATCCTCTGGGCTCTGAGGGAAGTTTAATTGAAATGCAAAAACCAAAGGTCAAAACCATGTAAAATTTAAAGGCCATTTTTACTATTTGACAAGGAACAAATTGTAACTTTATATTGCTTTTAGATGCAATTTTGCTCAGTGAAATTAGATTATGCTCAACGAAAGCACCTTCTTTAGAGCTTTTAGATTAAATATTAGAACTTATTAGAAGGACCTTGATTTCGTCAGTAAATACCAAGGAAAATATTTGGTGGGAAATGCAGCTGCCTAATTTGCATTAATACAAATGAGAGAACTATTAAGCTTAGTTGATTAGCATATTCATATGTACTGTAGTCTCTGTGTATTTAAAATAGATTCTGCTAGATTCTGATTACAAACTCGGTGTATGTATAACGCTGTGAACCAGCAGTACATTGCACACGGACTGAGGGCGAGGGCGCCGGCGGGAGGTAATTTTTGGATAGAATACTGGTCTCAAGATTGTTTCCATAACCTGGTACCACGCAGAGCCAGCCGCATCCTAAAGGCTCTGAGAAACAAATGAACTTAGGGGTAGTAACCCAGGATAGAGCCTCAGGGAGCACAGTTATGTCCGAATAGATACTCCTGAGTACATGTGTGTTTCACTTATTTCCTTGTTTCTTCCTTCACTAGTTCAAAACCCATTTATGATGCACCCATCCCATTCCGGGCCCTGGTGCTGGTGCTGGGATGACTGCTGAGAACAAGGCTCACCTTAAGAATAGGGTTCATTTCTTCAAGGAGCTCCAGGAAATGAGCAGATCTACAGTCTTCCCACAGGATTCTGGGACCCGAACCTTTCACGCGGAAGTGGAGGAGCCAGGGGAGGCAGGGGCGGGGCAGCCTGGAGCAGTGGGCTGCTCTGGCCCTGGCGGCCTGCAGATGACTCCCAGTCTACCAAATGCACCGAGGAAAAGGCCCAGCACAGGAAGCTGGGAGGGGACCATTCGAACCTGGCCTTGATGATGAACGGGATTCCAGAAGCCTCTCAGTGGGCATGAGGGCAGAACGTGAATGAGCACAGGTGTGGAGAGAGAGCTCAGGGTCCGGGGGTCTGGGGGCTGCAGAGAAGGAGAGACCAGAACAGACGAAAATGACTGCTGGTACCAGAGATTGACCTGCTTTCCTTCTTGCCAGCTCCCTGATGCTGGGATCTGAATCAGCTGCTTGAAAGTCAGTTTATTCTCAGGTTGTGTAAACTGATTTTTTTGTTTGTTTGTTTTTGTGAATATATTAAAAATTGGACTTAAAATTTGAGATGATTAATTGGGATGATTTCTGATAGATTTTTTAAGATCTCTGTACCGACCCCATCCATATCCGGTAGTTATTATATATATATATATATGTATGTATATATAATAAGTATCCTATATAATATATAATAGTAATAATATTTTATGGAATCAATAATCATGTCCCATCTCTGACCTGGGATTTCCAGGTTTCTGAGAGCAGAGAACGAGGTTGGGCCTCCAGGAAACCTGGAATGGTGACGGGTGTAACAGCGACACTGAGGTAAACATCCCTGGTGAGCTCTTTCATCGCCTCTCCTGCCGGGGCCCATTCCCCATGACATACAGGACCCGTACAAGCGGGGACCTTATGCCCACACCCCTCCCCAGGAAAGGCACTTTGTGTTCTCTGCTCCCCCAAATGCATTTCTTCTACTTTTCCTGTTTCCAAAGCAACGCCTTGAGGTGATGGAGTTGGTCAGTGAGCAGCTAGTACACTTGAATGGGTTGTTGCATAATTCATTGACAAATAAGGTCACTGTCCCTTAGTGTATAAACAGGCCTCCCTCTGGGGAAGGCAGCACTCTAAGGCACATCGGCACTTTCTGGTCTGTGTGTCTGTCTTGGTCCCAGGGCTTCCAGAGCACGTACGTCGTGCCAGGTACCATCTTCTGAGATGGTGAGTGACGCCGACTCCTCATGGCAGAGCAAGAAGGCAGCGGTCATCACTCTTCTGATGATTCTGTTTATTTTTTCTGTTCTTTTGTTCTGTCATCTTTCTGGACCCCAGTCTACGGAATCCTGGATTTTTGGTGCCAGGAACAATTGTAGACATTATTTTATTCTATACACAAAGAAGTGAAGGTTCGGGAAGTCCTGAGACACACCTCAGTGATCCAGGCCAAATGTCACATCTTCTGAATCTCAGTCCAGAATGGCTTACTGATGATTTCCAGCGTTTACTTGATTTACATTGATCCAAGCTGCCCTGTGTGCATCGTAACTAGAGGTAACAGGCTCTGAAGCGCCCACAGGAAGAGAAAGCTCCACGCTATGTGACTTTCCTTGTTTCTGGACGTTCATTCATTCTTTCATTCTTCGAACAGTACTCACTGAGTACCTCCCAGGTTCTAGGTCCCAGAGATGAAGCTGTGAACAGAAGGAAAAAGCCCTGGGCTCAGCAAACTTGCCTTCTAATGAAGGGAGCAAGACAATACAAAGATAGCTGCCAGGTGAGGATACCTGCTCTGAGGAAGGATCTGGTGGGGTAAAGGGGGTGGACAGTGAGCAGGATGTTGTCCTGAAGAGGGCAGTGTGTGAGGCTTTATAGTGAGTCCCCTTCATATGAATGAGCTCTGTTCTGAGAGTGCGTTCATAAGTGTGATTTGTTTGTAAGTCCAGCAAAGTTAGCCTAGGTACCCAACTAACGCAGTCGGCTATATAGTACTGTACTGTAATAGGTTTATCGTACTTTTCACACAAATATATGTACATAGAAAACAAGCACAGAAAATAAAACATTTTTAATCTTACAGTACAGTACCTTGAGGGCTCCCCAGGTGGCACTAGTGGTAAAGAACCCCCCTGCCAATGCGGGAGATGTAAAGAGACGTGGGTTCGATCCCTGGGTCAGGAAGATCCCCTGAAGGAGGGCATAGCAACCCACTCTAGTATTCTTGTCTGGAGAATCCCCACAGACAGAGGAGCCTGGTGGCTGCAGCCCATGTGGTCACAAAGAGTCAGACATGACTGAAGCTACCGAGCACGCATGCACGGTGCCTTGAAAAGCACAGTAGTGCAGCACAAGAGCTGACATCCAGGGGCTGGCACACAGGTGCACATCCTTGAAAGTTTGCAACTTGAAGGTTGGTGTGTAGGGGGCTCCTTGTATTAGGAAGCACCTGAAGACACCAAGGAAGGGGACAAAAGGCTACGTGGGGGGAGAGGGTTCCACATAGATGCAGAAGACACAGCTGGTCAGGGAGAGACAGCGTGACCTGGGGAGGGGAGAGACAGAGGGCAGAGGACACTCCGGAGCAAGGACCTGGTCATGCGTGTGCACGTGGGGGGACAACACACGGTACGTTATCCAGTTGGCACCGTTTGATAGTGAAATGTGCTGCTTGGAATCACCCCAGCACAGACGTAAATGAGGGGGCCCTGGACAGGCGAGGGTGTGCAGCCGTCTGCTCTGAAGGTCAGTGTGAGGCACCTGCCCCTGCTGTGGGTGCCTGAGGGGCTGTCATCCTAACAGGCTGAGGCGGGGTGAGGGCAGAGGCAGGGAGAGTCAGGGTCATTGCAGTGATTCAGGTGGGAGACGGGGCTGGGAGCAGGCAGGGCCACGGGGGGCAGGTGTGGCTGGATCTCAGATACGTGAACATGTGAGGCGGATGGGATTTACTGGCAGGTTGGATGGAAGGCAGGAGAAAAAACAAGAGTCAGGGATGACTTCATGCCTGGGCAACTGAAAAGACACTTGCCTCTACTGAGTCACCAGGAGACTGTCCAAAAACCAGGCTTGATGAGAAATGAAGAGGTTAGTTTTCTCCAATACAACTCACTGAATGTTTGTGTCCCCTCTAAATTCCCATGTTGAAACCTGATCCCAAATGCGCCAGTACTGGGGGCCTCTGGGAAGTGATTAGGTCATGAAGGTGGAGCCCTCATACATGGGATTGGTGTCTAAAGAGGTCTCTTGTCTCTTCCATCACGTGAGGTTACAGCAAAAAGACCACTGTCTGTGAACCAGGAAGCAGGCTTCTACCAGACACTGAATCTTCCAGTGTCTTGATCTTGGGCTTCCTGCTTCCAGAACTGGTGAGCAATAAATTTCTATTGTTTGTGAACCACCCAGTCTGTGCATTCTGTTACAGCAGCCTGAATGGATTAAGACCTCCATATTATCTCTGATGTAACATCAAAGTGAAGAGAAATAGGAATTATAAAGATATATGTTTGGTATAAGAAGTCCCTGGAGACTGCATGATGCCCCTGGGTGAGTGAGTCTGGACAGGAAGACAGAAAGGACTGGCCTAGGGCCCTGCAGAGTTTAGAGGTTGAGATGTTCAGGATGCCCCAGAAAAAAAGACTGAGAAGGAACAGAGACAGAGGTGAGCAGGAAGCAGGGGTGTGTGTGTGTGTGTGTGTGCTAAAGTCAAGTGAGGAAAACATTTCTGGTCTCTATCCTAACCTATTCCCTCTGGCAGGGTTCGCACCAGGACAGTGACTGAGGACGGGATTTAGTTGGAGGAGGAGGAAAGCATTGAGGAGTCAGCCCTGAACCCCAAGCTGGTGGCCGTCCTGTGAGGACAGGAGCTGCTGTGTCATGAGCAGTGTGTGCATCTGGGAAAGGAAGGCTGGAATAAGAGAAAGTGCCCTGAGCTGACCTCTCCTGGAGCAGCAAGAACTGTGGGTGTGGAAAGTGCCATCTGGTCGACCAGGGGCAAACATTCCTTGTTCTGTGGGCCAACAGCACATCCTATGATCTGACCCCAGCTGCACCTCTAAGGTGTGTCTTCCTGAGGATGAGAGTTTGTGAGGAAGAGGGAAGCCAGACATCAGGCAGTTTGAAGTGACTGGGGCATCACTACACTTGACTCTCTGGAATAAAAGAGCAGAGGGGAGATGGTGTCAGGCCTCTAGGGGTGGGGCTAAGAAACAGCGCTGGGAATTACAGACAAGCCCTAAAACCAGGAACTTAACAAAATAAGGAGAAAGTGGGATCTGAATTCAAGGATCAGGTGTAGTTTTGCCACATCATATTCTGGCCTTTCTGCACCTTTGTCCCTTTGCCTCTAGAATTGGGTATATTCCTGCCTCATGTGAGTTTCTGTAAGAGTTAAATGGAATAAATGATACTAAAATCAATCTATGTAGACTCAATTCATTATAAAAATAGAATCATTCATCTTCTTTCTTTGTAATTTGTGTTACCCCTTTCTGTTTAAATTGAAACAGATGTGGGGGCTTGTTTTCTAGGGAATAAAACAAGGAACAGGGGAAGTAGTCTTTGTTGGTGAATAATGGAATCTTGGGGCTTCCCTGGTGGCTCAGTGGTAAAGAATCCACCTGCCAATATAAGACACATGGGTTCGATCCCTCAGTTGGGAAGATCCCCTGGAGAAGGGAATAGCTACTCACTCCAGTATTCTTTCCTAGAGAATTCCATGGACAGAGGAGCCTGGTGGGCTACAGTCTGTAGGGTCACAAAAGAGTTGGACACAACTTAGTGACTAAACAGGGGCTTCCCTGGTAGCTCAGCTGGGAAAGAATCCACCTGTAATGCAGGAGACCCCAGTTCAATCCCTGGGTTGGAAAGATCTGCTGAAGAAGGGATAGGCTCCCATTCCAGCATTATTGGGCTTCCCTGGTGGCTCAGATGGTAAAGAATCCACCAGTAATGTGAAAGACCTGGGTTCGACCCCTGGGTTGGGAAGATCCTCTGGAGATGGGAACAGCTCCCCATTCCAGTATTCTGGCGGGGAGAACTCCAGGGACAGAGGGGCGTGGAAGGCTATACAGTCCATTGGGTTGCAAACAGTTGGACATGACCGAACGACTTTTAATTTTCACTAGTGACTAAACAACAACAATGGAATCTCAGGGGGGGAAAAAGGAAAGTGGTTGCAACTCTAATAAGATCACTTTCGGTGCATCCCTGACAGTGGTGGTGAAGACGTCATATTAATATTTAGCTTCATGACTGTCAACAAGGTTCCCTTGCACATTGTCTCATTAAAGAAGGCCAGCTCTAATCTGCCCTTCCAGAGAGCCTGTGATGGAAATCATGGTGGTGCCTGATGCCAGAACAGCTTGATGAGCAGACATCTAGTTTGTTCCCCCATGCTCAAGAGGGTCTCCTAGATGCCCCTGACTCCCTCCTTCTCTAACAACACCATCTGAGGCTGCCTGTGAGAGGTGATGGTCCTGGGAGCCCCAGCCTTGCCCTCTGTCCCCAGGGGCACAGCCTATGTAGTGAGCATTCCCTGGTGCATGGGCCTGAATGCAGGGACACAGTATGGTGATGGATGTCCCAAATGTCTGCTCCCCATGGTCAGACCACGTCCACATCATGTGTTAGAGGATGGCATGCAGCCCTCTATGGAGTCTGCCATGGACTATGGACTAGCCCACCCCTGGATCCTGTGTCTTCCTTCTGACACCAGCAGGGTCCCTTAGGAATATGATATCCAAGGCAAGGTTCTGACTCAGGAAGGCTCAGATTGGGCTCTTAGCCTGCCCCCAGTCCCGGGGGAGGGGGGTGGGTCCAGACAGGGGAGTTTCCCTGTGGGGAGAAGGGAGGGGCCTCAGCCTCGGGCCTTCAATCTAAGGCTTGAACGGGAAGGTAGAAGGGCAGGCTCACTGCAGTGGGCTCCCAGGATGGTGGCTGAAGCAGGCGTTCTCTGACTAGCACCTGTCTTGCCCATGGCAGTGCCCCGAGGTCTAGACTTCCCCATGAACCTAGGGCTCTCCTTTGGTCCTTCTTGCTGGAGCTGTATGATGCTCACAGCCTGCAGCGTGTGCCCTGCCCCACGCCCCTGGGGCTGGCCTTGTAACTCCTTTTGGTGCAAAATTCTGCATGGCCTCAAGCACATGTGTAGTGATCTCCTGGGTCAAACTCAGCTCTTGCAGTGCCAGAGGCAACAAGTGTGTCTCCCCTATCTTCCCCCTCCCCTGTTTGTGGCTCCCAGCAAGAGCCTGGCTCAGGGCACAGGAAGCAGCCAAGAACCTGAAACCCTGAGCCTCAATGTGGTGAGGCTCCACTGTGACAGCGCGAGCAGCTGCGAGCAGGTGGTGGTGGTGGTGCCAGGGGGAAGGGAGATTTTAGGCTCCACGATGTCAGAAATCGGCTTTCCTGGCTCACTCTCTTCCCGTTCACCTGTATAGCCGGGAAGGCTGCGGCTTTGCTCTGCGCAGGCAGGATAAAGCCCAGTCGGGGAAGAGACTGGGTCCCTTCCCAGACAAGACCACCAGGGGGCAGTAGAGCACACTCGCAGGCTGCCTGTGGCCGCCGCACCGGGAGCCGGGAAGGTCCGCAGAAGCTTCTGGTGCAGGGGAGACCGGCCCGAGGGCCCTAGGGTCAGAAGCCATCCTCTGGGCACCCTGCCCCCTTCCGAGAATGGGAAAGCTGTGCGTGGGCTTCTTCTTCTTCTTTTTAAAACAGAAAGTGGACAACCTTTATAGCCTTATCAACATTTCGTTCTGGACGGTCACTCTTACTTCCTTGGCCTAAAAAGCCCAGAGAGGTTGTGTAACTAAACTGAAGATACACAGCTATAAAAACTCGATTTTTCACGGTGGGGTTTTGACATTCCCCCCTCCCCCACTGCCTTGCTCCTCAGCGATGAATCCAGTCCTCACCTGGGAAGCTGATGTCCAGGCTCCACTTTTAGAACTCTATCAGAAGTTCTTGGAGGGAGGAAATACTTGCCCGGAATCTGCATTTTTAGCGAGCTGTCCAGGTGACTCTGATAAATATGCTAAATGGAGTCCTCCCCTTGTGGGGGAACCTCACCTGAATCATATTTTAAAGAAAGTGATTTTTTTCCTTTGTCTTCCGGCACCCCTTCCCCACTCATGCGGGGCTTGCTCTCACCCTGCTCCTGTCAGCCCTTGCTGGGGACTGCTCACCTCTGAAATTGCCCTCCGTCACCTGCTTGTCTCCACCACTCCGGGTGCCCCCGCCCCCCGCAACTGACGAAGTTGACACCGAGCTGCCTTTTACCACCACCCCTTCCAAAGTGACAACAACTTAATCTGATTAGAAAAATCAATTCTAGTGGGATTAAGATAGAAAGTGGCCCCAACAGCTGCTCAATCCCAGTTATTGTGGGAACTGAAAGCCGAGCTTTCTGGACAGAACATCACAGTCTGGGCTCTTAATCCACGAGTGCTGCTTGACATACAACAATACAGTAAGGATGGGAATTTCAGGGACTCGTGGAGAGATGCTTTCTGAGAGCTAGAGACACCTGGCAGAGGACTGGAGTTTGAAGGGTGTTTTGCCTGCATCGCGGAGGCAACTATTGTTGAAAAAGGCAGGTATTGTTGTTTTTTTCGTTATAGAAATAATATATGTGCATGCAAAATAGCCACACAATATAGGAAATTATAGAGAGAAAATTAAATACACACCAATTGCTGACACCCAGCTGGGTTAAGATATGAGACATGTGTCCAGACATCTTTCTTTCGGTTTGGACATGATGAACAATGGCTGGACCATAGGGAGTACAGACTATGTGCCAGACATTGTGTTAGGTGCTTTCTATGTGGTCCACCATCTGTGATAATCCTCACATGACCCAGGGACTGCAGGGGATTTTTTTTTTTTAACGCATAAAGAAACTTGAAATAGAGGAGTTGACTCATCCCTCCAGGGCGAACAGGAACCTAACCCAGGCTTCCTTCACACCTGAGTTCAAGTATTTATTCACCTTCTGATCTTGCTACCTCCTGATCTTGTAGGTGTGTGCACACCCTGTAGACACACACATAGAACTTGAACAACCCATAGACCCACGCATAGAACTTTCACAGCCTGGCAGATACACACATGGGCCTCACACACACACCCTGATGACACACCCTCACCACAGACACACAGAACTCACTTGCAGATACACCATGTATGCACACACACAGAACTCACACCCCCCACATACATGTCCCACAGGCAAACACACACATCCTGCAGACACACACATACCACTCACACAGCAAACACAGAGAATTTACACACAGACACTCCAGAAACATACAGAACTCCCAAACATGCACCCAGGACACACACGCACACACTGCACACAATCATAGAAAACACACACACCATAGATATACACATAGGACAGACACACATTGCAGACATACAAGCCACACAGACACACCCAAACCAGACATAGTTACATCCACACAGAGATGCATAGACCCTCACACACACACAAGCTCCTCTGAAATCCATTTTTTTAAATATTCAGTATGTATATGGAGCTTTTATTCTTTTAAAAGCCTGCATAGTATTCTATTGCATAGATCTATCTTAATGTTTCTGATCAAATTCTATTGATGATGATCTATGGTTAGGAAAAGTATTTGAATTTCAATAAGATGAAGATAATGAAAAACTACTGAGTTTTCATTATGTCAGATTACAATGCATTTTATCATCTAATCTTCACAATACCCTTGTCTATACCTCCATTTTACTGATGCAAAACTGAGGTTCAGAGTGTTTTAGAGCTTCTAAGTGACAAAGCCAGGAACCAGAGATAGAAAATGTTTCCATACTTACCCACAGTATGAGCTGGCTCCCAACGAGCACCTTGTTCATACATGTCTCTGTTTGAACAGCTCCTAGAGGAGAGCTTCAAGTCCAGGTTATATGCATTCTCCATTTTTTACATATTGCTGAATTGACCTTCAGAGGTGGACTCCCTGAATCCATGTACGAATACCTTATTTCCCTTAAATTTTGCCAGCACTGGGCATTTTTAATCTTTATCTTTTAATTAGGTGAGAAGTTATGTCTAAGTATCAGACTAATACTTTTAGGAAATCAGATTGTCACTGACATGGACAGAGAAGAATTTGTGGTGGAGGAAGAATGTGTGGACCCTGAAAGATGAGTAGGCTTGCATTAGTAAGGATATTTTTCTTGGAGACAGGGGCAGAGGAATTAGGCAATATCCTAGGGTTCTTCTTGCACAGCAGGCATTACCAGAGCGGGTCCGTGGTGAAGCAGTGAAGTGAAAGTCACTCAGTCATGTGTGACTTTTTGCTACCCTATGGACTGTAGACCAACAGGCTTCTGTGTCCATGGAATTCTCCAGGCAAGGTTATTGGAGTGGGTTGCCATTTCCTTCTCCAGGGGGTCTTCCTGACCCAGGGATTGAAACCTGGTCTCCTGCATTGCAGGCAGATTCTTTACCATCTGGGCCACCAGGGAGGCCCAGGATAGCTCCATGGCACCAAATACGTTTGCCCTCCAGCCTGAGCTGTTTGCTACTGGAAGATCACCTCATGTTATGTGTTTCAGGCCTGGATCTCACACAGGTAGCTGCTTGTTGCCTTACAAATGATGACTCTCCAGGTTCACGTTTTATTAGACCATGATAGAACGTCAGGCAGCTCTGCAGGTACAGCCGGGTCTATGTCATATCCCCCCCCTGCCCCTTGCCTCCACTTCAGAAGCTGCCCGTGCTCGTCCTGCCCTGTCTCCATCGCCACCTGCCAACCTCTTGAGCTCAGCTCAGTGCCCCTCGAGCTGGGCAGCGCTGGGTGGCTCCTGGAGTTCACTCAGCCGTTGCAGGTTTGACATACGATCAAAATTGCAGCTATTCCCACCTCAAATTCTACCTTCCTGGGCTTTGTTTGCAGCTTTTTCTTTTAGCTTTTTCTTGCCCGAGAGATTGGATTTCCTGCTTCTGTTGTAAATTTACTTCTAAGTGGGTGCCTTTGCTGTGGTGGAAGAGAGAGCAAGAAGGGAAAGTAATTGCCACAGGCAAACCATCCCACTGTAGTCCAGGTGGCCTGAAGACTTGTGTTTCTGCACAGAGAGGCTTTTGTCCCCAAGAGCTGGAGCCCCAGATGCCGCTGCTGCTGCTAAGTCACTTCAGTCGTGTCTGACTCTGTGTGACCGCATAGATGGCAGCCCACCAGGCTCCCCTGTCCCTGGGATTCTCCAGGCAAGAACACTGGAGTGGGTTGCCGTTTCCTCAGGAAAGAAGCTAAATTAGACAGGAGAGAGAACATGCTTTCTTTCTCCAGGAGTCTGAAAAAACATTGACTACAGAGAAGTAGGCAGCAGGAGTACATAAAAATAGTTGATTTTCCTTTCTTCTCGGACTTGTCTCAGGAGGGGCTTTGCAGCCCTTGACTCCAGAGGGTGATCCAGCCTGGGTACTGAGAGTGACTGTGTCCACTGCACTTCTGGCCACACCAGTGGTTCCATAGAAGGAGGTCCCAGAAAGCATGGAGTTCAGTATTTTTGGTAAATACAATAGACTCTGTTCATTCACATGAATGTTATTCTCAATTTCTGTTTTACGTGCTTTGTATTGTTTTATCACACATTTTGCTTTAACATACGTTGTAATACAATTCATTGGTCCTACTTTTGTTTTAGACAGTAATCTATTACAGCTATTAAAATAAGAATAAGGAAACATTTATCATACTGGTATTAATTCCATTTTCATCCCCCTTCATTTTATTTTGTGTAGAGCCCAGTTTCTGGCTGGTATCATATTCTTTCTGCTTTTATGACTTTCTTTGATCTTTCTTCAAATATAGGTGTTTAACAATGAGTATTCCTTTTTTTTTTTTTTAAGAAAGTATGTCTCATTGATTTTTGAAAGACTTTTTTTTTTTTTGGCTGAGTATAATGAATTGACAGGTTTTTTTTCAATACTTTAAAATGCCATTTCATTTTCTTGTGGTTTCTGATGAGAAGTCTATTATAGTTCTTATCTTCATTTCTCCTTAGATAAGATGTCATATTTCTCTGGTTGTCCTCAAGATTTTTGTCTTTGGTTTTTAGTAGTTTTGATATGGCATGCCTAGTTTTATTTTTTCCCCTGCTTTGTGTCATATATCACTACTTTTGGAAAATTCTCAACTCTTCTTTTTCCACATATCTTTTTCTGTCACATTCCCTTTATCCCCCTTCTCTGTGCTCTGTTTTCAAAAAAGCTTGTTTTGTGCTTTTACTCCTTCTCCTCCTCCCCGTCTTCCTCCTCTACTTCCATGACTACTTCTACTACTACTTTGCCGCTACTGTTAGTACTACTATTTTATTCTCTTTCTGTTTCAATTTGGGTAGTTTCTATCTTCATGTTCACTTGTTCTTTCCTCAGCTGCGTCAAGTCTGCTGGTGAGTCTTTCTTCATGTCTGTTAATATGTTTGCATTTCCAGCATTCTCATTTGATTCTTTTTTTTTTTTCTCAGTTCCATTTCTCTGCTAAAGTTATGTGTACTCAGTTGCTCACATGTCCAACTCTTTGGGACCCCATGGATTGTAGCCCACCAGACTCCTCTGTCCATGGAGTTTTCCAAGCAAAAATATTGGAGTGGGTTGCTATTTCCCACTCTGGGGGACCTTCTTGACCCAGGGATGGAATCCACCTCTTCTGAGTCTCCTGCATTGGCAGGTGGATTCTTTACCACTGCACCACCTGGGAAGCTGCCTCGTTATCCATCTTTTCATTAAGATAACCATTAATTATAAATTTAAATTTCCTTTCTGATGGTTCCAACATCTGTGTCATGGGTGTTTCTGCTTCTGTTGGTTGCATTCTCTTGATGGTGTTTTTTTTTTCCCCTTGCTTTTTGGAGAAAAGATATATATTGTTGAAAGACATATCTTGTGTAGGACACTAGAGGCTGAGGTAAATAGTCTGGATGCTTGAACATGGGCATGCCTTTCCTTCTGTTTAAATTTTAGTTTGGGGATTTGCATGAATGCAGTTAGTTCCTCTGGATTTACAATTCATTGTTGCTATAGTTACCTTCCATGCAGCACATGCATATAATTCCTCGAGCACTGTTCCTGTCTTGAGTTTGGGTGTTGATTTCCCACAGTTTTTCTCAATATCTCATCTACTCTTAGCTTTAGGCCTTCCCTTTATGCTGTGCTTCAAAGAGAGTTTCTTTTCATGCTCTTGTGTCTCTGCCAGCAGTATTCAACTATCACCTGTGACCTGACAATTCTTGGCCTGTGGTGGGGAGCAGGTGTATACTCTGTTCTTCTCATTAAGAGTCAGCCTTACAAAGGCAGTGTATCCCTGGGCCTCAGGGCTGTGGTCTTCTCAGGGCTCCTGCCCCTCGCTGAGGGGGCAGTTCTGAGCCCATTTCAGATTCTTGCTCCTCTCCTAAAGGAGAATTTGTTTTGTTTTCTCTCTGCTCTTCCCCCAGGTGTAGAGGAAAACTTTTCCACTGCTCTAAGTAGGATGGTGTGTTGTCTTCTCCCAGCTGTTTGGCTTTTATTATGAAGAGGTGGCAGGCACGGAGAATCTGGATGGGGTTTTATGCCTTTCCTGCAGCAGCTGCTGATCTCTTTTCTCAGGCTTGCACTACAAGGGAATGCTTCTTCTGGACGCTCATCAATCTTTTTTGTGGTCACTGGTTAAGTGTGTGCAGCAGAGCCCACGAACAGGTGCATGTTTCCCTAATATCTGCATCCTCACGAGTTCTGTATTCTCTTGAGACCCATCACTTCGCCCTAACAGTTCAATAACAATTTCAGCTGAATTCTTACCTATGTCTGGCAGCATTTGCCCCAGGTAAGCAAGTGCTCATGTTCTATCTCTCCTTGTACACACTTGTATTGACTTAGATTTCAGATCAGTTGTCTGTTCTGCAAGCTCAGATAGCTGACAAGTTCAAGCAAAGTTATAAATTTGTAGATTGTACAGCATTTTTTGTTGTTGTTGTAAGAGTGGGAGTTACACTCTTTCAGCCTCGTACATTTCAAGCAGAAGCCAGAAGTAGCACTATTCTTAATACTCCTAAATTGGAAACTACAAAAATGCCCATAGTAGTCAGATGGGTAGATATATGGCAGTACATTCACCCAACAGACTACTAGATAGCAATGAGAATGAATGCAGTATAACTACATAAAACAATGTGGATATAACTCATATATAATGTTGAGCTAAGGAAATAAGTCATGAAGGAGTACATACTGGATAATTCCACTTATATAAAGTACAGAATTAATTCACGCTCTTAAAAATCAGGGAAGCAATTCATTTTGGAGGGCCAGAGGCTAGGATAGAGGACAGGGATCTTCTTAGATACCAACAGTGTTCTGTTTCTTGATGTGCTTGTTGTTTCTATAGTTTTTATATTTCTGAAAATACAATAAGATTAACATGTATAATAACTACTTTCTGTATGTGTCATACTTTATAAAATATTTTAAATATTTTCTATAAAATACAATTGAGCTTCCCTGGTGGTTCAGATGGTAAGGAATCTGCCTGCAATACAGGAGACCCAGGTTTGATCCCTGGGTCAGGAAGATCTCCTGGAGAAGGGAATGGCTTTCCACTCCAGAATGCTTGCCTGGAGAATTCCACGAACAGAAGAGACTGGTGGGATAGTCCATGGGGTTACAAAGAGTCAGACACAAGTGAGAGACTAATGTTTAACTTTCATAAATATCATTAAAACATGGATTTATAACTTTTTATTTTTATTGACTTATTTTTAACTTTTTAGATAGCTAGAAAAATAAAAACAGTTAGATCACAATTCAGTAAAAGATAGGAAATTAAGTGAATGCTAAGAAATCTTATAAAATCGTAAAGCCTAAGGACATCAATTATGGCAATAAATATAAATGCTTATAAATGTTACCCATTAAAAGATAATAAAATACAATGAAACTCATATGTTTTTAATGATGTGAAAGTGTAAAAAGGACTATAGGTGAGCAGTTTTTTCCCTAGTTTCCATCTTCTCTTCTTAAATTATAATTGTACTATCATCATGGTCTTCTTAAGACAATGTACCTAATGTGTATTAAACAGTGGATGGTGCAAGGATATTTGAAGACAGGTGAGAAACAACAAGTTAGTGAGGGTAATGATTTGGGACAGACAAAAAATATATATAACCCCTGCAGATCAAGCTGGTTCTGCGCTAGACCACCTTCAGATTTTCTGCAGGAAATCGTTTTTGTTAATTTAGTAATGATCTCCAAACCTCCTGATGCTCACCTCAATTCTCCACCCTCCAGAACACTACCTCCATGACTCAGAAAATTTTAGCTCTATGAATGAGACTGGGCACCAGAAGATAAAGCCACATTTTATAGACCCCAGGAAGGGAGCATCACATAGTGACTATTATGTAGGGAAGTGTAAGGGGAGAGATGGAGAAGTCAGGCCTGGAGGATTTGACTCTAGGAAGATGGAGGCTTTATAAGGAAATTAAATAGAAGAATTTGTTCACCAAGTCAAGAGAGATCATGGAAGTGGATACAGCAACTATTCTTATCAGAAATTGTTCTGTGAAGAGACTGTGGATTTGGGGTGTTTTCTTACAGTAATTGTTCAAAGACATTCAAGAAAATGGAAACATGTAGGTGAGGACTTGAGTAATAAATGGATCCTAGAATTCAATTGCTCCAGTTTTTAAAATAGGAAAGAAGTGATTTAGAGAATTTTTCAAGACTTATTAAAACAACTTACTTAAAAAAAATGATCATTATAATTTTCTAGAAATTTCCACATCCACTATCTAATTGAAGTTATATGAATTATCTGTTTAGGAATGTACAAAGTAATGTGCATCTGAGATTTTTCTTAGATCAAATGATTATTATTCAACAAAGACATTTGAGATTGCAACTATGTGTCACACACTAAATAAAGAGCTCCAAAACAAGTCTCTGTTGTCAAGAAGTTCAAAATCTAGTGACAGGGATAGACAGTCATGGGGATAACAAGAACTCAGGGTTAACAATATTGCTATTGCAGAAAGTTGTGTGTTGGAACATAGTTATCCACGGGTCTCTCAAGTTCCTGTATGTTTTTAAAATGAGGCACTCTGTCTTGTTTTGTACTATATTTTCAAGGATATTAGTATAATGAACAATTTTGGAAAATAGAGAATTTCTCCCTTTGGTTCAAAGGGCAGGTGGTTTTACAGTCCATTATAAAATATTTTGCTTCACTCAGTTTGAATTTTTCTCCTATAACATCATCCACTAAGTTTGTAGATGCCTTCTAGCCCCCTCTGAGGCACTCTACAGAACTGGAAACTGGAGCAAATGCTGATACTCTGGCTACTGCGATGTTGTGAGTGATGAGCTGTCTTTGTTAGTGACTCAAAGTATGTCTCCTCCCAGCATCCATGAAACTGTGGCAGGCTAACTTATTAGTTTGTAGATAGGATAAAATTTCATATCTTTCACAGGTCTGAAGATGTACTTATTTTGGCTAATACAGTAGCAATAATATAGTAGGATATGAAGGATGTTAGGAAAATTGAGTAGTGAGAATGTGGGTGAGAAAAAGCAGGGAAAGAAGAAAAGTAAAAATCCAGGTAGAGGAAATAGTATCAATAAGGGCCAGGTTATGGGAATAGGGATGTTTAAAGCTGTTTCAATGTCAATCAAGAATGTGGATGTTTTCATGAAGGAAATATAGTTGAGGGATATTAAATAGAAGATAGTATATGAGATTTTAGTTTCGAAAATGTCATTTTGATAGTAGAGAATGAATTGGCAGGGCCAAGATGGGGGCAGAGATCTCTACAGAACAATTGGGAACCACTGGAGTAATCCAGATGAAGCAGAATAAAAGTATAAAATAAGGGAAATGGATAAAGAGGAGAAAAATTTCACCAAATATTGTGGAAGTAGAATCAACTGATTGTGTTGACAGACTAGATTTTAGAATTTCTTTAAGCTAAATCTATCTCTGATACCTAAGTAAATAGAGGAGACATCTAACATGGTATATAGTTGAAGAATAAAGGGCTGTATTATCCATAGGGTTTGGTGGTGGTGGTGGTAGTTGCTCAGTCGTTTCCAAGTTTTTGTGACCCCATGGACTGTGGCCCACCAGGCTCCTCTGTCCAAGGGATTCTCCAGGTAAAATACTGGAGTGGGTTGCCATTCCCTTCTCCGGGGGATCTTCCTGACCCTGGGATCGAACCCAGGTCTCTCACATTGCAGGCAGATTCTTTACCAATTAGCCACCAGAAATACTTGGACTTAACAAATGTATGTAGGTATTTGGTTTAGAAAGAATGACCACAGTAGGATGGCATAGTGAGTATTACTCGTTTGATAATTAAGGAAATTGTGGCCCTGAGGGTTAAGTGGATTGCCGGGAGCTATAGATCAGTGAGTTAATAGTGGAACCTGGATAAAATGAATAATCCAGTGACCTTTTCATCTTGTTTACTAGAGCCAGTTGTCAGCACTGTCACAAATTTCTTATCCATTCACAAAGGATATTGACTTTATTTGGATGAAGGAAGCAGAAGGGAGAGAAATCTGGAAAGTGTACATTTTTCTTTTGTTTGAGAAATATATTAGACCTGTTGGTTCATTGCTAAAAGAAAGGGAATAGAGGATTTGTGTTTGACAATGTGGGCCAAAAAGAGTCTGCCTTATTAATGTAATAGCTCCCCAAATTGTATTATTAGGAGTACTGATCTTAGATGGTCCAGGAAGAAATATGTTCTGCTAGAATGCAGATACTCATATTTGAACATCTAATCATTAGACTAAACTTGTTTACAATTGAACAAGGCTAGAGCATTGAGTCTGTGTCTGTTTTTGTTGTTTAGTTGCTAAGTTGTGTTTGACTCTTTGTGACCCCATGGTCTGCAATCTAACAGGCTTCTCTGTCCATGGGATTTCCCAGGCAAGAATACTGGAGTGAGTTGCCATTTCCTTCTCCAGGGCATCTTCCCGACCCAGGGATGGAATCTGCATTTCTTACATTGGCAGGTGGATACTTTACCACTGAGCTACCAGGGAAGCCCAAGTCTGTGTCTACACAATTTTAAAATGGCCAATCAAACAGTTCAGTGAAAATAGTGAAAGGCCATGTAAGTCATACTTCTTGTTTGAGTTTTGCTATTATGGGCAGAGATTTTATCACTGCTTCCACAACTGAATGGAGGTACGATTTCAAGAAACTCAGTTATTCTTTTGGGACATTGGAGCTGTAAGATATGTTTTATCATTCTTATACTCTATGCTATGCTATGCTAAGTCACTTCAGTCGTGTCCGACTCTGTGTGACCCCATAGACGGTAGCCTACCAGGTTCCCCCATCCCTGGGATTCTCTAGGCAAGAACACTGGAGTGGTTTGCCATTTCCTTCTCCAATGCATGAAAGTGAAAAGTGAAAGTGAAGTCGCTCAGTTGTGTCCGACTCGTAGCGATCCCATGGACTGTAGCCTACCAGGCTCCTCCATCCATGGGATTTTCTAGACAAGAGTACTGGAGTGGGGTGCCATTGCCAGAGTGGCTAAAAGTTCCAGAGAGGAGTATGCAGAGTATAGACAAGGACCAAGGTCAGAACATTAAAGACATCCACATTTGGTGAGTAACAGGACAAAGAGGATCTTAAAAAAGAAACAGTGAGGAGATCAGAGGAGCACTGAAAAGGGTATTTCCATTTACCTATTTCTTAAAATGTTTCCTTCTAGGTGTCAATGAATTGGTTGTTTTTCCATGTCTGCAGAGTGATGTTGAAAGAAAATTAAAGCCTGGGAAATTTTAGTTGGGTATAAAACATTTAAATTTCTGTTTAACATAAGAAGAATAGAAAGTCTTACTCCCAACTCTCTGCAAAATAAATCATTAAAAACAAGATAATTTCCAACTCTCTGTAATATAAGTTATCTTAGAGTTTCTTCATCTGGCTGTATTCTTCTCTCATTGGTTATGTTTTCATTACTGGCTTTTTTTTTTTTTTTCAATCAAGATGTCAATTTCTTACGAGCAGAGTGCCAGCAAGTATTGGGTGAGTGATAAGTGTGTTTTAACTTATTTGTTTGGAAAACTCTGTCTTCTGAGAGTGATGGAGTTGAAGATTTTAAACTTGGAGTTGGAGACTCAAGAGGAGTGGAAATGCTTCGAGTTCACTTGAGTAAAGACAAAGTGCCTTCATGGTCCTTCAGACTCTGAGAACATCTGAAATATCTCAAGTGGACTCGAAATTCCAGAGTCTTAGCTTGCTGCCTGAACTGCCTATCACCCTCTTGCCTTCTTTGCATCAGTTATCTGAGAAAGAGGCAGCCTGCTTTTTCAGTTTGTAGGAAACACAGTCTCAGAAAACAGCTGCGCTCAACTGTGGAACTCTAATGGTACACATCACTCTTGGTCATTGGCAGGAGATGTCCTTGTCTCCCAAAATAAACTTAAACACAGGGTTAGATTGTCCCATAATTGAAGAGTACTGAAAGAAAGAATCAAATGCATGAGGGCTGATGGACATTTTAATCTCAGTGTACTTAACAATTTGGGCTTCATTTGTAGTCATATTGGTGATGGCGGCCAGGCCTTAACCTCTTGGGATACAGGTTCCCACCACAGGAACATAAAGGATCCTACAGAGAGCTGCCACTTTGAGAGAGGTCTCAGCCAGTGATGGGTAGCAGTCATATGGCAGAATCAGAAGGTAGGGCTGTAAGCCATGTTCTCATACTTGGATCATTCCAGCACCTTGAGTCTTAAGGTTTATTGAAGCAGGACTTTTATATTAGTGAATGCCATTAAGGTCTCCTGGGTTCCTGCTCCTAGACCCCCTTTTGACATGTCTCTCTCTTTTTCTTCTTGGATATTTGGTAACTTATACTCTTATTTCCTACTCCAAAACCTCCTTCCACATTTATCCTAAGAACAAAAGCCTGGAGCATCATATAGCATTGTTGTTCAGTTGCTGAGTCATGTTTGACTCTTTGTGACACCACGGACTGCAGCATGCCAGGCTTCCCTGTCCTTCACCATCTCCCAGAACTTGCTCAAACTCATGTCCATTGAATTGGTGATGCCATCCAACCATCTCATCCTCTGTTGTCCCCTTCTCCTCTTGTCTTCAATCTTTCCTGGCATCAGGGTCTTTTTCAATGAGCTGGCTCTTCGCAGCAGATGGCCAAAGTATTGGGGCTTCAGCCTCAGCATCAGTCCTTCCAATGAATATTCAGGCTTGATTTCCTTTTGGATTGACTGGTTTGATCTCCTTGCAGTCCAAGGGACTTTCAAGAGTCTTCTTCAACACCACAGTTTGAAGCACCAGTTCTTCAGTGCTCAATGTTCTTATTGTCCAACTCTCACATCCACACATGACTACTGGAAAAACCATAGCTTTGACTATACAGACTTTTGTCAGCAAAGTAATGGCTCTGCTCTTTAATATGCTGTCCAGGTTTGTCATAGCTTTTCTTCCAAGGAGCAAGTATCTTTTATTTTCATGGCTGCAGTCATTATCTGCAGTGATTTTTCAGCTCAAGAAAATAAAGTCTGTCACTGTTTCCATTGTTTCCCCATCTATTTGCCATGAAGTGATGGGACTGGATGCTATGATCTTAGTTTTCTGAATGTTGAATTTTAAGCCAGCTTTTTCACTCTCTTCTTTCACCTTCGTCAAGAGGCTCTTTAGTTCCTCTTTGCTTTCTGTCATCTGAGGTTATTGATGTTTCTCTTGGTAATCTTGATTCCAGCTTGCGCTTCATCCAGCCCAACATTTTGCTTGATGTACTGTATGTAAGTTAAATAAACTGGGTGACAATATCCAGCCTTGACATACTCCTTTCCCAATTTGGAACCGGTCCCTTGTTCCACGTCTGGTCCTAAGTGTTGCTTCTTGACCTGCATACAGGTTGAGAGCATCATATAGCAAAGCTCCATGCATATATTTGCATTTTAATAAATAAAGTTTTGAGCAAAATGAATGCCTTGGCTTCTGGAGGTGGAATAATTGTCATCAGAGAACTAGTCAAGGCATCTTGGGTAGGGGGACTTCTCAAATACTTGCTAACTTATTTTCTTAGCTTTTCCCCCACCCCTATTATTTTCCTATAGGTATCCTATGAACACATATTGGTTTAAGATTTTAGTGCTTTTGCTGGAACTGTTCTTTTGGAAAACTGTTATCACAATTGCTAACTTCTACATTTTCCCTTTCAAAAGAGAGTTCATTATCCAACCTTCTGCCAAATGCTACCCTGATCAATTTTCAAAGTTCTGCATTTGGACTTCCTCATTTCTTTCCACACCAATATGTGGAATGAAAATTTAGGAAAAAGTTAGGAAAACTTCTTTCCTTACTTTCCACAACAATGTAGTCCTCTCTCAAAGTTTGCATCTTTGTCTACCTACTCTTTCAATTGTTTGCATCATCGTTTTTTGGCCCTGCACTTACAGAGTCTAACACACTGTCAGGCACATAGAAGCAATTTTACTTTGTATATAAAATTATTATCGAGCCTAATGTGCTAATCATTGTCCTAGGTGCTTTTGAATTCATCATCTGCCAAATGTGTGTTGATTGGGGTTGAATTTCTTTATTCCATTCCCTATCATTACTGTGTGTGCATGTGTGCTCAGTCATGTCTGACTCTTTGCGACCCCATGGACTGTAGCCCACCAGCTCCTCTGCCCATGGAATTCTCCAGGCAAGAATACTGGAGTGGGCTGCCACTTCCTCCTCCAGGGGATCTTCCCAATCCAGGGATCAAACCTGCATCTCCTGCATTGGTAGGTGGATTCTTCACCACTGAGTCACCTGGGAATCCCATTCCTTATCATTAGGAATCCTCTTTGTGTTATAAGTGTTTACATTTGTTTGTATTTAAGTAGATAGTCATGCATTAAGAAGGTGGTTAAATGGACATACAAATCTGTTAAAGCTCATCATGTTTTATACTCAAAATAGATGCAATATATTTAGGTAAATGAATGGGCTTCCCTGGTGGCTCAGAGGTTAAAGCGTCTGCCTGCAATGCGGGAGACCTGGGTTCAATCCCTGTTTTGGGAAGATCCCCTGGAGAAGGAAATGGCAACCCACTCCAGTATCCTTGCCTGGAGAATCCCATGGATAGAGAAGCCTGGTGGGCTACAGTCCACGGGGTCGCAAAGAATCGGACACGACTTCTAGAGTTAGTAAAGTAAAGGAAAGTAAAGTATACCTTAATAAAGTAGCTTTCTAAAATGGAGATAAGGGACTTCCCTAATGGTCCATTGGTTAAGACTCCATGCTTCCAATGCAAGAGGTGCAGGTTCAATCCTTGTTCAGGGAACTAAGATTCCACATGACACATAGTACGGCCTAAATAAATAAACAAATAAAATGGAGATAGGCTATTCCTTTGTTGAGACCAGCTTGTGAAAGATCAGGAGATCATTTCCTCCTGGCAGTCAACCCACCAGTTACCCAGGCAGGGGACATACACCTCCCGACTTGGTCACAGGGAATAGAATTTCAGAGATTAGACTTCTGCCTGAGAAATCTTTGAATCAGACTGGAAGCAAAAAACCCCTCAGGTTCAAGCATCTGAAATGTGCAATGGTTAACTAAATCACATGTTTGTTTATGATACCAGAACTGTTTTAGTTTATAGTGTGCATTCTATATTATATATAATGATTATAGTTGTAACCATTTAATTTTATTGTAGTAAGACAATTAAATATAAATCATCTGTTTTACTAAGGATAATTAAAATTATCAAAATAATTTATTGTTATAATATATGGAGTCTGTGCTTTAACCATTGTGTTATCATTTGAAACTCAGATTATATTTTAAAGAGAACAACGTCCTAGTTGAGAAGAACCTGAGTGCTAACTCAGTAATGGAGTGCTGCTCAGGGTATCTATTCCTTGGTCTGGGCCATCCTTCAGGGGCCAGTTGAGGTTACTGCATCTGCGAAGCATCTCTGATTCCTGTGAAGCATCTGCTGGCCTGCCTTCAAATGACTTGCTGGATGCATATCTAGACTTCTCAGTGTCTGACTTTCTGTCCTGTTTCCTCTTGTTACTCACCTCAGCAAGAGCTCCAATCACCTGCCCATTCTGACTTATCTCTCCAAGTTCCATTTCCCAATTCTCCTTTTTAGCTTGTTTCCAAACTGCCAATACCTCCATTGATCCCCAGTTTAAAATAATGCATCTTTCTAATTTCATTGACTATAGATATCTACTCAAACTACCACACAATTGGACTCATCTCACACGCTGGTAAAGTAATGCTCAAAATTCTCCAAGCCAGGCTTCAGCAATACGTGAACCATGAACTTCAAGATGTTCAAGCTGGTTTTAGAAAAGGCAGAGGAACCAGAGATCAAATTGCCAACATCCACTGGATCATCAAAAAAGCAAGAGAGTTCCAGAAAAACATCTTTTTCTGCTTTATTGACTATGCCAAAGCCTTTGTCTGTGTGGATCACGATAAACTGTGGGTAATTCTGAAAGAGATGGGAATACCAGACCACCTGACCTGCCTCTTGAGACACCTATATACAGGTAAGGAAGCAACAGTTAGAACTGGACATGGAACAACAGACTTGTTCCAAATAGGAAAAGGAGTACGTCAAGGCTGTATATCGTCACCCTGCTTATTTAACTTATATGCAGAGTACATCATGAGAAACACTGGGCTGGAAGAAACACAAGCTGGAATCAAGATTGCCGGGAGAAATATCAATAACCTCAGATATGCAGATGACACCACCCTTATGGCAGAAAGTGAAGAGGAACTAAAAAGCCTCTTGATGAAAGTGAAAGAGGAGAGTGAAAAAGTTGGCTTAAAGCTCAACATTCAGAAAACGAAGTTCATGGCATCTGGTCCTATCACTTCATGGAAAATAGAAGGGTAAACAATGGAAACAGTGTCAGAATTTATTTTTTTGGCTCCAAAATCACAGTTGGTGATTGCAGCCATGAAATTAAAAGATGTTTACTCCTTGGAAGGAAAGTTATGACCAACCTAGATAGCATATTCAAAAGCAGAGACATTACTTTGCCAACAAAGGTCCATCTAGTCAAGGCTATGGTTTTTCCAGTGTTCATGTATGGATGTGAAAGTTGGACTGTGAAGAAAGATGAGCACTGAAGAATTGATGCTTTTGAACTGTGGTGTTGGAGAAGACTCTTGAGAGTCCCTTGGACTGCAAGGAGATCCAACCAATCTATCCTAAAGGAGATCAGTCCTGGGTGTTCATTGGAAGGACTGATGCTGAAGCTGAAACTCCAGTACTTTGGCCACCTCATGCGAAGAGTTGACTCATTGGAAAAGACTCTGATGCTGGGAGGGATTGGGGGCAGGAGGAGAAGGCAACGACAGAGGATAGGATTGCTGGATGGCATCACTGACTCGATGGACGTGGGTCTGAGTGAACTCCAGGAGTTGGTGATGGACAGGAAAGCCTGGTGTGCTGTGATTCAGGGGGTCGCAAAGAGTCGGACATGACTGAGTGACTGAACTGAACTGATAGATATCTACTTGGTAAAAAGAAATCCTAACACTGTTGTTTATCAGCCATGTGGATGGGAGCAAATGACCTAGCCTCACTGCTGCTGATAATATTAGCTCCCTTTAAACCAAAAAAATTTATTTATTTTAATTGGAGGATAATTACTTTATAATACTGTGATTTTTTTTGCCATTCATTAACATGAATTGGCCATAAGCATACATGAGTCTCCTCCCTTCTGAACCCCTCTCCTACCTCCCTCCCCACTCCATCCCTCCAGGTTTTCATAGAGCACTGGCTTTGGGATCCCTGCATCATACATCAAACTCCCACTGGCTATCGGTTTTACATATGGTATGTAAAACAGAAAATGTAGTTTCAGTGCTATTCTCTCAAATCATCTCACCCTCTCCTTCTCCCACTGAGTCCAAAAGTCTGTTCTTTGTGTCTGTGTCTCCTTTGCTAGTTCTCCTTTTAAGGTTTATTGTGCAGATTATATGGGTTGATCTTTGTAGTTAGGACAGTGCCTGGCAGCTAGGAAGTGCTATGCAACTGTTTGTTGTTCCCATTAATACTACTATTATTATTAGACTCTGTGGCTCATTATTAAAGATAAAACACAAAATATACACCTCACCACTGGGATGATGAATAAACATTGGCATTCATTATGTAACAAAAGTTATTGATGTCTTTCTGAGGTTGGTCTCATGAAGGTTCCGGGAGACCTTAGGAGACAAAAAGGAGGGGGTGACTTTGGAGAATGGGACACCAGAGAAGGGGGTGCAGACAGGGTGATGCAACAGGGAAGGAGAGGGCATACAAGTTTTATGATTTTGTTTAAGGTCTTAACTTCAGTTATTTCTTATGTCAGTGAGACCATTTTTCTTGTCACTTTCAGCCTTTGGGCTGAAGGGTTGCTGATGCCAACTGCTCCTTGGCTTTTGTGAAAAGTTTCTTCTCCAAATTCTGTTCTTGACCTTGAAGGGCAGGTCTCCAAATTGGGCCTGATCTATGGCAATCAGAAGTTGTGAGAAAAAGGTTTGTGTGATATTCACACATGGCATGATATTCATATATGTTATGTGAAGTGCAAAGCCAAAGCTTGAATGAAAAGCCAGAGTACGATTTATCCTAGAGAAGAGGAGGGGTCAGCTGGGAGTGACCAGCTGGATTGAGAGGCACTTCAGTCAGCCCACTCATGTTTATTATGTCCTTAGAGGAGAATGCATGTCCTGGGAGGGACTGAAGTGCCTTTCTTTGGATGTCATTGACCAGTGAGTTGACTCATGATGTTCCCAGCTACCAGCAGTCTCTGTAGGGGAGAAAACTAAAGGCAAGCTCCTGTTGGCAAAGATATTTGGATACAATCCAATGATCTACTACTTGAGTGCTAAGTCACTTCAGTTGTGTCTGACTCTGTGCAACCATAAAGACTGCAGCCTGCCAGACTCCTCTGTCCACAGGAATTCTCCAGGCAAGAATACTAAAGTGGGTTGGCATGCCCTTCTTCAAGGGATCTTCCCAACTCAGGGATCCAACCTGCATCTCTTACATCTCCTGTATTGGCAGGCAGGTTCTTTACCCCTAGTACCACTTGGGAAGCCCCAGTGATGTACCAATTACCTCCTAGGTGGGGGTCGGTCTGTGGCACTGAAAAGAAGAAAGCATGGCTTTTTCCTCCAGTGGGAGCTGTCCTTATATAAGCACAGAGTGGCAGAAACATATAGTGAGCATGTAGTAGTCAAAACTCCATGGTTTCCCAGGGAATGAAACCACACCCAAAGTAGCTTAAGTGAAGAAGCTTAATTTATTGGTTTCCAAAACTGGAAAAACAGGAGTGGTTGTCTTTAGGGATCCAGGAGATGCACATAATTTTCTCTCTTTACTTTTCTGAGTACTCTCCTCATCCTATTCTGATCTGATGGTCTATTGCCATGCCCTGGGGTGGCCACCGCAGTTTCAGGTTTGTGTCATGCCACCTTAGCAACATCAGAGGGAAGAGAAAGCTCCTTTTCCTTAGAGTTGATATATACAGTTCCAGAGAATAGCCCATACTGGAGTAGTTTGGGTCCTGTGCTCATTCCTGGTCAGTAAGTGCAGACAGCTTGTTGAACTATGAGTGTAGGCGGGCCTGGTCATGGAAACTATGAACTGGAAAGTAGGGTCCTGACCTGCAGAGTCACCTGGAATGAGAGAAGGACAGCTCTCTAAAATAAAGAGTGGGGGGACTTCCCTGGTGGTCCAGAGGTTAAAAACCTGCCTTCCAAGGCAATGCACTAAGATCGCACATGCCGTGGGGCAACTGAACCCACGTGCAACGCTAAAGAGCCCATGCTCTGTGATGAGAATTCCCTAAGTGCCGCAACAAAGACCCAGCACAGTCAAAATAATAATAATCAATAAAATAAAGAGTGGGGACTCTCCTAGGAGGAAGGGACACAAGATCCAGCACATCCTGAAATGGCAGGTGCTCATCCCCAGGTCGGGGATGCCCTGTGAGCCCTGAATCTAAGGCCATGAAGGCTGGGTGGGGGGAGCACATGGTGAGCTAGTGAAGGCAGAGCAACTCCCTGTGAAACGCGGCGCCTGGGAAGGAAAGCTGCGCTCCTCCTCTCCTGCAGGGATTGCAGAGCGGGAGCAGGGAAGCGGGCCCTCTCAGCGAGCGAGTGGTGGTTATCTAACAGGGGCCCCTGATGAAGCCATTTAGCAGCACTCATGCTAAGGGGTGATGACCTCCAACCCTGGTGCCGGGGCGCCCTGGCAAAGGCAGCCTGTCACCACCCAGAGTGTAATTTGTCAGGGACACGAAGGTTAACATTTTTCTTCACAAAAAACATCTTTAATGACCATCAGCAATCAGGACCTCCGATTTCTGTCTCATTTGAAAGCTTTTAATGCTTTCAGAGGGATAGATGGGGTGACCCAATAGGTCTCTTCCATCTCTGATTTTCTATGATTAATGAAGTTCAATTGTGCAGAATAAAATGGTGAGTTTCTCGTTGTCAGTTCAGCTGTATTTCCTTTTCTCCTCCCTCTTTCTTTAACCATTTTTTTTTTCTCCCCAGGCAGATGATAATCACGCACATTTTCTCTTAATGCTTCAGGGGAAAAAAGGACTTTTTCTTCTGGGCCAGGCTCTGAAAATGTCAAGGTGGGTGTATTTATCCATGGTGTAAATTGTTGCTGAATGGCACAAGCCACCCCTCAGTTCCGCACCCCAAGGAGAGACTGAGGCCTGCATTAAGGGTACTAGGAGCAGTGTGAGTGTGAAAACATGTTGTATTTGTAGAGTTTGTTAGGCTTTTTTTCTAAGGACCTTGGTAAGGTACATTTAATAACATGCTGACCTCTTCTGGGATGCCAGTGTGGGACTTTATTACCTTCTTCTGTTTGGGGGAAACTGAGGCCCCGAGCAGTGATGGGCTTGTTCAAAGCTGCCCCTTCCCACTGCACATGCAGAAGTGCATGCCTCCACGTGTCCAATTCCACTCAGCTGAATCTGGGGATTTTGGTGCAATTTTTAAAAGCATCTCTGGAGAGAAATTCTAGAGGAATTCAGTGAGGCTTGTTCTCCTCTTTGCAGCATGAAGATTTTTCTAGGCTGAAAGTCCTCTGAATTATGAAGAAGCAGACATCTAGAGAACTGTCTTGGGAGTTGGAGGTTTTTCACCCTCATACGCTCCTTGCTTTGGGAAGAAAAGCCTTTAAGAATGCAATTTCCTCGGGTTTGTGTGTTTAACTTCTGTTCTGATTAAAGGCACAGATTGGGCTCCTCGGAATAACTGGATATGCTTCTGAACATGGAGGGCAGTACAGTGACCTCAGACAGAATTCCCTCCCAGGAGGAGCAGAGATCCACTGGCTTTACATTTCTGTTGCCAGGGAGTCCTGGGAACATCTCATAAAGATTTGACATCCTGATTTGTAAAAGAAAAAAAAAAGCCCTATTCATACAAACACCCCAAATGGCTGACTTAGATGACTTCCTTGATTCTGGAAAGTCACAGGAGAAAAAAAAAAAAAAGCCTACCATCTCATTAGTCAAGGTATTATGGCAAGAGTTATCATAGATTTCAAGCAGCAGGGCTCATGTCCTGACTTTTCAGTTCTTTTTGATATGTATCCAGGAGTGGAATTACTGGATAACTCAATGTTTATTTTTTGAGGAACTGCCATACTGCTTTCTACAGTGGCTACACCATTTTACATCCCTACCAGCAAAGCATAAATCTTCCAAATATCTCTACATGATAGCCAGCATTTTCTGTTCTTTTGATACTTGCCGTCCTAATGGGGTCAAATGATATTTCATTGTAGTTTTTATTTGTATTGCCCTAGTGATTACTGATGTTAACAGTCTTTTCCTGTGCTTGTTGGGATGATCATGAATTTTGAACATATCTGACTTGATAGTTCTCAACACTGGTTGCCTATTAGAATCTCCTTTGGAATTGTTTTCCATCCATTAAGTAAAAATCTTGGGGAGTAAGGTTTAGGCATCAGCATTTTTGTAAGTGGCTCAGTTGGTAAAGAATCTGGCCTCATGGCTCAGATGGTAAAGAATCTGCCTAAGGTTGAGGTGCCCTGAGTCTCAAATCATACTTGAATAGAGTCTGGACCTATCATTGTTTGGGCAGGTATTATCCTATCAATGCAAAGAAATAGAGGAAAACAGTAGAATGGGAAGGACTAGAGATCTCTTCAAGAAAATTAGAGATACAAAAGGAACATTTCATGCAAAGATGGGCACGATAAAGGACAGAAATGGTATGGACCTAACAGAAGCAGAAGATATTAAGAAGAGGTGGCAACAATACACAGAAAAATGATACAAAACAGATCTTCATGACCCAGATAACCATGATGGTTGATTACTCACCTAGAGCCAGACATCCTGGAGTGCTAAGTCAAGTGGGCCTTAGGAAGCATCACTACAAACAAAACTAGTGGAGGTGATGGAATTCCAGTTGAGCTATTTCAAATCCTAAAAGATGATGTTGTGAAACTGCTGCACTCAATATGCCAGCAAATTTGGAAAACTCAGCAATGGCCACAGGACTGGAAAAGGTTAGTTTTCATTCCAATCCCAAAGAAAGGCAATGCCAAAGAATGTTTAAACTATTGTACAATTTCACTCATGTCACAAGCTAGCAAAGTAATGCTCAAAGTTCGCCAAGCCAGGCTTCAAAAGTATGTGAACCGTGAACTTCCAGATGTTCAAGCGGGTTTTAGAAAAGGCAGAGGAACCAGAGATCAAATTGCCAACATCTGCTGGATCATCAAAAAAGCAAGAGAGTTCCAGAAAAACATCTACTTCTGCTTTATTGACTATGCCAAAGCTTTTGTCTGTGTGGATTACAATAAACTGCGAAAAATTCTTAAAGAGATGGGAATACCCGACCACCTTACCTGCCTCTTGAGAAATTTGTATGCAGGTCAGGAAGCAACAGTTAGAACTGGACATGGAGCAACAGACTGGTTCCAAATCAGGAAAGGAGTACGTCAAGGCTGTATATTGTCACCCTGCTTATTTAACTTGTATGCAGAGTACATCATGTGAAATGGCAGGCTGGATGAAGCACAAGCTGGAATCAAGATTGCTGGGAGAAATATCAATAACCTCAGATATGCAGATATCTGAGCGCAGAAAGTGAAGAAAAACTATAGAGCCTCTTGATGAAAGTGAAAGAAGAGAGTGAAAGAGTTGGCTTAAAGCTCAACATTCAGAAAACTAAGATCATGGCATCTGGTCCCATCACTTCATGGCAAATAGATTGGGAAACAATGGAAACAGTGAGAGAGCTTATTTTTTGGGGTTCTAAAATCACTGCAGATGGTGACTGTAGCCATGAAATTAAAAGATGCTTGCTCCTTGGAAGAAAAGTTGTAACCAACCTAGACAGAATATTAAAAAGCAGGTACATTACTTTGCCAACAAAGGTCAGTCTAGTCAAAGCTCTGGTTTTTCCAGTAGTCATGTATGGATGTGAGAGTTGGACTATAAAGAAAACTGAGTGCCGAAGAGTTGATGCTTTTGAACTGTGGTGTTGGAGAAGACTCTTGAGAGTCTCTTGGACAGCAAGGTGATCCAACCAGTCCATCCTAAAGGAAATCAGTCCTGAATATTCACTGGAAGGACTGATGCTGAAGCTGAAACTCCAATACTTTGGCCACCTGATGCGAAGAACTGACTCATTTGAAAAGACCCTGAGGCTGGGAAAGATTGAAGGTGGGAGGAGAAGGGGAAGACAAAGGATGAGATGGTTTGATGGCATCACCAACTCGATGGACATGAGTTTGAGTAAACTCCGGGAGTTGGTGATGGACAGGGAAGCCTGGAGTGCTGCAATCCCCAGGGTCGCAAAGCTTTGACACGACTGAGTGACTGAACTGAACTGAAGAATCCTAGTTTGGGCTGGTGCTTTTGAACTATCCTTATTATCAAATGGGATTAATAATTACAGCTGCCTGGCAGAATAATTTTGAGCTTTTAATGAGGTAATAATATGATATAACAATGAAGAACATTACTTTTAGTAGATCCATATCACAGGGGAAAAGGCAAGGACCACCTGTGCTGCTGATAATAACCATGAGAGACAGTCATCTTTGAAGAGGGAGCAGATCACAGTGACACTGACAGGAGCCAGGAGTGGTGGTTCTCATCCTGGCTACACATTCAAATCACCTGGGGAGTTTGAACTCGCCGTGCATTCCACAGAGCTCTAGAGTTCTGGTCTAGGTCCTAAAGATAGATGGGGCATCAGCTCCTGGGCCTGACGTGCGAAGAGCCTGTGTTCTCTGCTGTCACAGGGAGTAAACCTCACTGTTGTAGTTCAGTCGCTCAGTCGTGTTGGACTCTTTGCAACCCTGTGGACTGTAGCCCACCAGGCTCCTCTGTTCTCCTCTGTCCATGGGGATTTCCCGGGCAAGAATACTGGAGTGGGTAGCCATTTCCTTTTCCAGGGAATCTTCCCCACACAGAGATTGAACCCACATCTCCTGCATTAGCAGGCAGATTCTTTACCGCTGAGCTACCAGGGAAGCCCCAAGGAGTCAGAGAGGTTGCTTCAATCTCCCAGAGCCTCAACTTCAAACAGCCCAAAAATAATGTGAAGGGAAAACAGTGCTAGTCGCTCTCTAAATCTCCTTGGCTTTAATGTCTGTTAGTCATTGATTTAAACATATGATTCCTCACTTGATACAACATTCTTTTAATTTTGAATTCCTATCTTGCAATGCTGATTCACGTGATTGGGATAATACCATTGTTATTATCCTTTAGCCTTTTCATATGACAAAGAACCACATGTCTTGATTCAAATAAAAAATTAAGTTCGGGCCCTTTTTGTCTATTGCATGCATTCAAAAAGGATTTCCTTTGATCTCATAAGGCAATTATTGGGCTTTAATTATGTGACAGGTGATTATGAGAGCAGTAATTTTTGGAGTTGTATACTTCAGTTCTACAAAGCTTAAAAAATCTACAATGCTTTCTGGCAAACACCACATTTCATACCCAACCAATGAAGAGTCTCTCAGTTATATATTTTTGGGGGCAACTAATCAGCAGTAATCAAGCAAAAATGTATTCTGAACTGTCTTCTTCTGTAGCCCTATTAGTCTCCTTTTTGTGTTCAGTTCTTCTAATTAAAAAAAATGTTTGTACAGATGGATTTGAATCAGAAAGATTCTGGAGTTAAAAGCTGTGCCCACAAACAATGCTTGTTTCCCAACAGGAAAATGGGACCTGTTGCCCTCAATCAAACTCAGCCACAGTCAGCTTCAGCACCCCTCTTTGTTCCTTGTTACCCACTCACTTTAGACCCATAGAGCCTCAATTAGTAGTTTACTGTTAAACCAGTTTTTTGAAAAGCAAACCCCCAATTTATAGTATTTGCTGATGTCCATTGTGTTATCATTACCAGTACAAGGGCTTATTTTAAGCTACCATCTTGACTTCCCTGTGGAGCAGGGAAGGAACATGTATATTTGGATTTTGTAATCAGATCCTGTGAAGTTATTACTGACAGTTCTTACTGTAGGAACAAGATTGTTTATCAGTCATTTCTATTTTAGTCTGAATTCCAGCTCCTTAGCTTCCTGTCTCAGACACAATGCCTTTCTGTTTTGTTTTTATTTATTTATTTATTTATTTTTTTTTTTACCATTTTACCATCTTTTATTTTATTTTATTTTTTTTTCTTTTCTTTTTTTAAATTAATTATTTATTTTTTTAAAAATTTTATTTTATTGTTAAACCTGAAACACTGTATTAGTTTTGCCAATCAAAACGAATCCGCCACAGGTATACATGTGCTCCCCATCCTGAACCCTCCTCCCTCCTCCCTCCCCACATCATCCCTCTGGGTCGTCCCAGTGCACCAGCCCCAAGCATCCAGTATTGGGCAATGAACCTGGACTGGCAACTCGTTTCATACATGATATTACACATGTTTCAATGCCATTCTCCCAAATCTTCCCACCCTCTCCCTCTCCAACAGTCCATAAGACTGTTCTATACATCAGTGTTTTGAAAGAGAAAAGCGCTTTCCCTGTCAATGAGCAGGTTTAAGAAGCTCATCCAAGGAATAAGATAAGACTGACTTTCAGATACACATATCCCTGCTGTGTGGAAGAAGGAACACACAAAAAGAAGTCATAAAGTCCAGTTCTTGTCCTGAGGCTCTTGCCTCTGTGACCAAGGGCAAGGCAGCCTCTTGGTTCTTGGGTTTGTCATGAGGATATGAGCCAGCTGGCCTCCCAGGGTTCTAAGTGACCATTCCCCATGGCACCTGACTCCACCAGGCTTAATCACAAAACCAGCAGTGGAAGTGAACTGTGGCAAAAGGGACCAACCTCATTATTTCATCATGCTTGTCTAACCAGTCCAATAGTTTCGATGGGAAAAACAGTAACGAACTGTGTGAGGGAGTAAAGGGGAAAAAGTCCAAAAACTTTGCAACAGTTTTTCCCCTCACTGGCATTTGTTAATGCTCAGAGAATCTCTTCCTTGGAATCAAGTGGTATGCATTTACCATACAGTCATTACCTTATTAAGCTATAATAAATGCCTAGTTAAATGCATACAGGCCATTTCTGTTGCAATTTAATTACCAGCACAGTTAATTAGGCAATATACTCCATCACCATTTTTATTCAAAGGGTTTCTTGACTTTATTAAACAGTTTTGAGGAGGACTCCTGGACCTAAAACCCTTAGGAAAGGGAGAACCATTAACCGCCGCTGTCATCTACTGAGTGCCTACTGTATGTCAGCGCCCTGTAGAAACCACCTGTACCTTCTCACAATACTCACTGAAGACCCTTGCACAGGAAACGTGTGTGCTGGAGTGTGCGTGGCCCTTCTAGGGTCAGTGAAGCTTGCACCTCGTGTCATGGGAGCAGCTGTGCTTGCGAACCGCGGGGAGAAGATCCAGGTATCTGCTCCTCGTGGCCTCCACTGCCCCCAGCCGAGGCCAGAGGACAGGTTTACAGGCTCCTTGGAGTTCCTTTCAGCGCCAGATTTCCCCGGGCAGTGTTTCTAGGAACCACAGGGAGAGTTCAAATGCATCAACACTTCTCATACAGACGAAGGAAAGCAAGTAAAATGGCATCATTAAAAGTTTTGGCCCTAGCTTAAAGTTCTGAAGGATGTCAAAAGCATCTGCTCTGAGGATATTCTGGATTTTGTAGCTGCTATTGGGCTTCAGGAGAATGGATGAAGGACTTTAGCGAATAGATACGGATCGACAGGGAAGGAGAATGAAGAAGATGAGCGATTGGGTGGGGGTGGCCGAGAGGAGAAGAGCAGCAAGACAAATTTCCGGACTTCAGACTTGTGCCGATCTACTGTGCTGAAACACAGTGACAGACGAGCTCTGAATAGAAAAGATGAAAATTTGTGGCAGGACTTATCCAGGAGACTCGTAGAAGGCATGGGGCTTGGAATCTGACCTTCACCTATTTTATTCCTCATCTGATTACTAAAGGTAGGGCACTGCTTTCTGATGTTTGGCTCCTCATGGTGAAAGGAGCCTGGGGATTCCTTCCTTTTAAAGCAGCATGAGGGTTAAAGGAGGCGACGTACACTAGCTAAACTGACTCGTTCCCCCTTCCAGTCTCCGATGGATGCTCCATACACATAGGATAAATGCCAGTACACACTCCCTGATTTGTCATTTTATATGATGTGTGGTTGGGGCTTCCCAGGCGGCTCAGTGGTAAAGAATCTGCCTGCCAGTGCAGGAGGTGCTGGTTTGATCCTCGGGTGGGGAAGATCCCTTGGAGGAGGGCATGGCAACCCACTCTGGTATTCTTGCTGGGATTATCCAATGGACAGAGGAGCAACTGAGCAGCTGAACACACACACAAGATGTGTAATTGGTTTTATAAGTGCTGTGGAGTTCCTTACAAGGCAAGGGGCTGGCGCCTTAACACTTTAAAGCATTTAAGACAGTATTCTGCCCACATATGAACCATATTTTAAACATACTTCAGTTTGTTAATTAATCAAATTAATTTGTTGATTAATATTGATGACTTCATAATATGATCTGTTACATAGTATTTCTTAAAAAAATATTTTCTTACCCATTCAGCAGCAATCTATCTCTGAGCTATTAATTTTCTTGTTCAGTTTTCTTGTGTCGGGAGGAGGAATTTGATAACCATGAGGGTAGAGGCCTTGTGTAACTTGCTGACCATTGTGTTTCAAGCATCTGACACTTAGTAGATACTCAGTGCATGTTTGTTGAATAAACGTACACTTTTTTCCCCTAGAATGACAATTATGTAAAGGTCATGAGGTCTTCAACTTTGGGGAGAAATAATGTACATATTTGAACATCGCACCTGAAGCCAAATTGACAAGGTGAGGTGTGGAAAGCACTCATGTGTCCCAGCTATGCCCTGGGCCCTGGAGACAGAGTGATGAGCTAATTAGACAAAAATCCCTGCCTTTTATGGCACTTTTGTCCTAGAGGGAGAGATGACAGCACAAGATCATTCTATGGAGAGGAAGTAAGGGGCGAAGTGGGATGGACAGTGACGAGAGCATATGGAAGTGGACATTGCCATGTTAGACAGGGTTCCAAGAAAGACACCAGTCCATCAGCGGGCTTTAGAACAAACACCTGAAGGAAATGAAGGGGTGAGCCATGAGGATATCTGGGAAAAGAACATTTCTGAGTAAAGGAAGTGCAAGGATGAAGACCCAGAAAGAGGGACATGCCTGGTGAGGATGTTGGAAGAAGTGGAGTGGAGTAAGTGAGAGGAATAGTAACAGGAGAAGAGATCAAAAAGGTATCAGGAGACCAGATCCCGTAGGTCCCTGAAAGGACTTTGGCTTTTACCTGAGTATGGTGGGGAGTCTCTGGATTTTGCACAGTAAGTGGCGTCAATTTAACAGGATCACTTGGACTTCTGGGTTGACTGGATGAGAGGGTGGAAAGGATAGGCTCAGTTAGTTGGGTTTTGAGAGGGTAATTGAAGTACGAGGTGAGGTCATGTTGACCAGCTTGTCATGATGGAGATGGTAAGGAGTAGTGATCATCTGGATAGACTTTGGAGGTAGAATGAACCGGATGCTCTGATTTTTTGGGGGGGGGTGTGACTGAAAGAGAGGAGACAAAAAGGATCCCAGAATTTCTCACTTGAGTAATAAGAAGGGTGTGTTGCCACTTACTGAGCTGGGGAAGATTGTGAGAGAAGCATGTTTTGGGAAACTGAGGCATTTTTTGGATTTCAGTTTTAAACCTTTAATTTTGAAGTGCCTTTTTAGTATCAAAGGTGTCAAGGTGTCATGTAGATAGTTGGGTGTATAAAATTAGAATTTAATGAAGAGCTATGGACTAGAGATAAAATTAGAAATGCACCAGTGTTTAGACATCATTTAGCTATGAGACTTGGCTTGCAAGGTCACCAAGGGGAATAATTATAAATAGACAAGGAAAGTGACCCGGGGATTGGACCCTGGGGCATATGAGAGAGTTGAGGAGAAACCAGGAAAAAACAGAAAAATCAATAAGTGAGGTAGGAGGAAACCCATAAGAAATCCATTACTGCTTCAAAGAAGAGGGAGTGATCAGTTGTAAGATGGGTCAAGTAAGATGACTGAGAAACTTCTGTACTTGTATTTAGCAAAGAGGAAGGTACTCACATCCTTATCAAGAGCATTTTTATAGGAATAGTGAGAATAAAATCTTGATTGATGTGGGTTCAAAAAGTTGAAGAAAGGAATTACAAATCAAATTTTCAAGAGGTACTGATGTAAATAATTGTACTGGTACCATTGGTTTTCCATATGGAGATAAAATGGATCCCAATTCCATACCAAGAAGAAACAAAAAAAGTCATGTGGATCACAGAGAAAATGTAGAAAGCAAAGTTTAGTGCTTATAGAAGAGAATACAGAAGTATATCTTTATGACAAAGAGGTAGGTAACAATTCCTTAAATAAGATATATAAAATAGAAGTCATAAAGAAAAATCTTACATTTTTCTAACAATGAATATTAAATCTGAATGACTGAAGACACTATATTCAAAGTTCAAAAATAAGTCACACATTGTACAGCATTTATGGAGAACAGTATGGAGGTTCCTTACAAAACTAAAAATAGAGCTAACATATTATTCTGCAATCCTGCTGCTGCTGCTGACAAGTCGCTTCAGTCGTGTCCGACTCTGTGAGACCCCATAGACAGCAGCCCACCAGGCTCCCCCGTCCCTGGGATTCTCCAGGCAAGAACACTGGAGTGGGTTGCCATTTCCTTCTCCAATGCATGAAAGTGAAAAGTGAAAGTGAAGCTGCTCAGTCATGCCAACTCTTAGCAACCCCATGGGACTGCAGCCTACCAGGCTCCTCCGTCCATGGGATTTTCCAGGCAAGAGTACTGGAGTGGGTTGCCATTGCCTTCTCCCATGGATTTAGACAAAGAACTTATGATTGCCAAGGGAAAGGATGGGGGCAAGGAATAGTTTGAGAGTTTGGGACGGCCAAGTACACACGGCTGTATTTAAAATGGCTTACCAGCAAGGACCTACTGTCTAGCACAGAGAACTCTGATCAATATTATGTGGAAGCTTGGATGGGAGGTGAGTTTGGGGGAGAATGGATACAAGTATATGTAGGAATAAACTCTGGGAGTTGGTAATGGACAGGGAGGCCTGGCGTGCTGCAGTTCATGGGGTCACAAAGAGTCAGACATGACTGAGTGACCTGAACTGAACTGAGCCCCTTTACTGTCCAGTTGAAACTATCACAACAACATTGTTATCAGCTATATTCCAATACAAAATAAAAAGTTAAATAAAAAAATAAGCCACAGATAGGAAGATGGTTGTGATATCTTTAATCAACAACAAAAGTTGGTAGTCAGAATATATAAAGACGTCCTAAAGCCAATAAGAAAAATTAAACCATTTAATAGGAAAATGTGCTAAGGAAATGATCTAATAGTCAATTAACACAAAGGAAACTAAGAAAGCCAGTCCACATGAATAGGAGTTCAAATGCATCAGTGATGAATAAAAATCACCTTAGAACAAATTTTTCACAAGTCAGTCAAAAGGTTTAGTAAGTCAAAGTCTTGATGAAGATATGAAGGCCAGGGATTTTTTATACACTATTTATAGGAGAATAAATAGGTAAAAATTTTGGAGAGCAAATTTAGCAATGTGCACTAAAGTCAAAAATACTTTACGATGTCACAATTCTACTACTTTGAGTATACCTTAGAAAAACTCAGACTCAGATGTAGAAGTAGATGTCTACAAGGATATCTTTTCCAGGATGACTTTAGTAGCAAAAGATTGGAAACAATATATATATGTATCAATATGAGAGTGGATAAATTGTATATTGTAAATTATGTGTTTACCTAATACACTTTCACATCCATCACAACGAATGTCCTGCATACATATGGATGATCTGAAACCTTAATATTGTGTAAAGAATGTGATACATAAAAATGAAAAACTTGCAAATAATGTCTATGTTTTTATGGCTAGGCACTTGCAGTAAAAGTCAAGGTCCAGAGAGAGAGCGATGTGGTTATATCTGAGGATACATTCAGATGAGTGGGGCTGGAGGAGGGTACACAGGGCCCTTCACTCGTGTCTGCAACCATCTATTTTCTCAGAAGAAGAACCATCTGACACAGTTCTATCAAAATATAAATATCTATAAGGTTTGGATGGTGAGAATACAAGTGAAATTTTTTTCTTCAATATATCACAATTTGGATAAAGATATGGTGAGTGAATAATTATATAGATTTTAAAAGAAAAAAAAACCAGTGAAGAGAAGTGAACATCCAGACAATTTAACCTTGTTAGTGCTTTCTCATGAATGAATGAATTTGCTGTCCCTGTTGTGGGTGGCCAGACAGGTACTGCTGCTGCTGCTGCTAAGTCGCTTAAGTCGTGTCGGACTCTGTGCGACCCCGAAGACGGCAGCCCACCAGGCTCCCCTGTCCCTGGGATTCTCCAGGCAAGAACACTGGAGTGGGTTGCCATTTCCTTTGCCAATGCATGAAAGTGAAAAGTGAAAGTGAAGTTGTTCAGTCGTGTCCGACTCCTAGTGACCCCGTGGACTGCAGCCTACCAGGCTCCTCCGTCCATGGGATTTTCCAGGCAAGAGTACTGGAGGTACTAGATGACCTTTTATTACAGATCCTAGTGCAGGGTTTCTTGCTTTGGGAGAGCTCCTTTTAGATGGACTGCAACTTTCCTTACAAATGTAAAGTTCTGCTGCTATATTTAAAACGGATAACCAACAAAAACCTATTGTATAGCACACACAACTCTGCTCAATGTTAAGCGCCAGCCAGGATGGGAGAGGTGTTTGGGGGAGAATGGATAGGTGTTTATGTATGGCTGACCCCCTTCCTGGTGGGCTGCAGTCCATGGGGTCACTAAGAGTCTGGCACGACTGAGCAACTTCACTTTCACTTTTCACTTTCATGCATTGGAGAAGGAAATGGCAACCCACTCCAGTGTTCTTGCCTGGAGAATCCCAGGGACGGGGGAGTCTGGTGGGCTGCTGTCTATGGGGTCTCACAGAGTCGGATACAACTGAAGCGACTTAGCAGCAGCAGCAACAGAGCCCCTTCACAGTTCACCTGAAGCTATCACAACATTGTTAATTGGTTATACCCCAATACAAAATGTTTTTGGTGTTAGAACAATTAAAAACATTAAAGGGCTAATAGTAGGTCTTTGACCAAAGACTATCTGAGGGTATTCCAGGTATGAACGTGTCAGTGGCAGCACGTGTGGTTCTCTAGGGTGCTGTGAAGACCACAGCTGGCCTGCGGTGGGCATGCATGGGTGTGAGACAGGGATCTATCAGGTTGTATGGGGCCATCCAGAAGAAAGGCTCTCCTTTGGTCCCCTCCTCGCTCACTGGTAACCAGAGCCTCTGTCCTCTGTGGTTCCCTCCGGAGCATCTTTTGTTGACCTCCATCCTCTCCACCCCCTGGTACTTTCAGGCACCAGGTTGTATAGACCATCACTGTGGGTCACAGGTGAGGACAGTAAAGGCAGCTGAGTGAGAGACAGGAAGCTGTCGGCGTTACCGCCTCCAACAAGACTTTGACTGCAAATGACAAAATAAATACTAAAGAAAAAACCCAAACCCTCAAACCAGCTTACTTAAAAAATAAAATGTCTTTATGGGAGAAGGAGGTTGCTTCTTTTGGATCACATCATCAAACCACAGGGAAAGGCAGACCTGGAACAGAGCTGGCCTTGGGGATGACTGGACCTGGGGTCAGACCTCATCAGAGCCTTCCATCTCCTTTCTGATGTTTGGGTGATAGCCAAGCTTCTATGCTAAGAATTATGGCTACAGGCAGATTCTGACTTACATCCTGACAGCCTCATTCTGGAAAACAAAGAGAAAGACGCGAATGGACCCAAATGGCACCCTCACATTGTACAGTGCAGCCCATGCTTCTTTTCCTTTCTTGAACAAATCTGGAAACATTCCAGGAAAGGTCTCTGATCAGCCTGTCTTAGTGTATATGCCATATACTGGCTGTAAGATCATGAGTAGGTTTACCTAACTTCTCTTTGCTTTAATTTCCTTTACAAGGGAATAATAAAGGGGAATAATAATATAGTATTATTATATTATAATGGGTTTCCCTGGTGGCTCAGAGGTTAAAGCATCTGCCTGCAATGTGGAACACCTGGGTTCAATCCCTGGGTCGGGAAGATTCCCCTGGAGAAGGAAATGGCAACCCACTCCAGTATTCTTGCCTGGAGAATCCCATGGACAGAGGAGCCTGATGGCTACAGTCCACAGGGTCGCAAAGAGTGAGACATGACTAGCGACTTCACTTTCTTTCTTTCATTATATTATAATAATCTTACATAACTCACAGGGTTATTGGGATGATCTAGGCAAAGCATTTAAAACCCTGCTGGGCTCAGAGTAAAGATGTTTGAAAAACAACAAGTCTTGGATTGATGTAATAAAGCTGGTTAAGAGCTCTGCTTGGTTGAGCCTGGTTGAAGATGCCCTACTCAGTAGCAGAGGGCTGCAGTCTATTCCAGAAGGAGGCTGGGAAGATCTGAAGGGTGGCCACAGGCCACAGGTGCTCACCCTGGGATTTTCATCTTTTAGGCTCCATGTGTCCTCTTGGTTCTTAGAGAATATTCAGGGCTCTAATTCCACTCTTTCCTCTGGTACCTGTGCATTTATAAGTGGTTTTGGCAAGTCATCATTTTGTTTGTTGTTTTTCAGTTGCTAAGTCATGTCAGACTCTTGAGACCCTATGAACTGCAGCACGCCGGGTTTCCCTGACCTTCACTATCTTCCAGTTTGCTCTAACTCATCCATTGAGTTGCTGATGCCATCCAATCATCTCATCGTCTGTCATCCCCTTCGCCTCTCACCCTCAGTCTTTCCCAGCATCAGGGTCTTTTCCAAAGAGTTGGCTCTTTATATCAAGTGACCAACTATTGGAGCTTAAGCTTCAGCACCAGTCCTTCCAATGAATATTGAGGGTTGATTACCTTTAGGATCGACTGGTTTGATCTCCTTGCAGTCCAAGGGACTCTCAAGAGTCTTCTCCAGCACCACAGTTCAAAAAGCATCAATTCTTTAGTGCTCAGCTTCTTTATGGTCCAACTGTCACACCTACACGACTACTGGAAAAACTGTATCTTTGACAAAAGGACCTTTGTTGACAAAGTGATGTCTCTGCTTTTTAGCATGCTGTCTAGGTTTGTCATAGCTTTTCTTCTAAGGAGCAAGCATGGCTTGGAAGAAATTTCATGGCTGCAGTCACCATCTGTAGTGATTTTGGAACCCAAGAAAATAAATTCTGTCTCTGTTTTCACTTTTTCCCCATCTATTTGCCATGAAGTGATGGGACTGGATGCCATGATCTTAGTTTTTTGAATGTTGAATTTTAAGCTAGCTTTTTCACTCTCCACATCCAGAGGGTTTAATGGGCCATTATCCTAAACTCTTTTGATTTGAGCACGCAGCTCTGTGGGATCCAGCTCCTTACCTGCAGCAATGGTCATCAGATTTCAACATTATTAAGACATCTCTAGTTTGTAAGTCTCTTTTCCTAACCCTTAGCGCCAGCTTCTAAGGCTTGGCAGCTTAGTGTTCTCTTAAACATACACCCCTGGGAAGATAAAGCAAGACGTGGGAGCACACCACCACTTTTGGCAAAGAACTCTATGTATACAGGTATTCATTCAGTTAACGAGACATGTTTAGACCTTTTCTGTGTACCTGTACTGAAAAAGACTGTGGAAAGAAAAAGGAGGAAAGCTGAAGGCGGAAGGCAAAGAAAGACATTAACTTGCAGTGATCATTCTCACTGTACTTCCGCATCATTGTATTTGACTTTGCAAAGAGCCTGTGATGAAAGGATGCATATTCCCATTTGCCAATGGAGAGATTAAGGCTCAGAGCAGATAAGTAATCTGCTCAAGTTCACAGACCGGAGGAGAAAGAGAAGAGGAGGACAAGAATGAGAATGAGGAACTATGGTGGAGGTTGTGTCATATCCTTGACTTCAATTAATTTTCAATTATTTATGCAGCTTTCATTAAGTGCTAACTATGTAAGGTCCAAAGGGAGGAGGTTAGCTCACCTGTCCCCCGGGTCCCATCCGGTGACTGGCCTCTGTGGGTCACAGAAAACATAAAAGTGGATATCCACTGTGGTCCATGCATTCAATGCAATACTGCTCAACCATAATAAAGAATGAAATAATGCCATCTGAAGCAACATGGAGGGACTTATAGATTATCATATTGAGTGAAGTAAATCTGTTAAGAAAAAGACAAATACCATATATCACTTATACATATAATCTAAAATATGACACAAATAAACCTATTTACAGAACTCTAACAGACTCACAGACATAGAGATCATATTTGTGGTTGCCAAGGTGGTAGGAGGGGGGTGGGGTGAAGTGGGATTAGCAGGTGCAAACTATTATATAGAGAGTGGATAAACAACAAGGACCTACTGTAGAGCACAGGGAACTATATTCAATATCCTGTGAGGAACTACAATGAAAAAGAATATAAAAAAGAATGTATATGTGTGTGTGTGTGTGTGTATATATATATATATATATATATATATACTGACTCACTTTGCTATACAACAGAAATTAACACATTGTAAGTCAACTATATTCAATAAAAAATAAAAAAATAAAAATAAAAATAGTTCCTTTATAATATAAATAATATTCTTATTTCTTTAAAAAAGTAGACCTCTACTGTGCTGAACTAGAAGATCCCCTCCCCTGCTTCCCTTCAGTGTCTCTCTGGATGCAGCCCCCGTCTTACAAAGCCAGGTTCTTGAATCCCAGGAAAGAGGGGGAAGAAGGGACGGACCTTCCATTTTTCATTGAGATTCAAACTTCTGTTTTGCAAGAACAAAGGTCAACTTCCATGGACCAAGAGCTATTATTTTGCTGAGAAAGCTGTTCTTGAGACTAAAGATGCTGACATTCCATGGGAAAAAAAGCCAAATTCATGCCTGGAAGCAAATTTGTAAGAAATATACTTTTGTGTTGCCAAGGCAGAATTTTCTCTCATCTCTCCCCCAACCCATTCAACCCCATGTTTTCACCACCAAGAATATTCTTTTGGGGAAATAAATGTAACTAATCCCAGATCTAATTAATGACAGGCATATTTTTAAACATGCCTCATCATTTCTGGTTGCACATATGTCTTTCCTATCTTCTTAATTTAGGCATATAATCATGCATAGAACATGACCACTGTGGTAGCCAGAACAAACTCTTTACATTGTTAATTAGCTGTTTATTTGGGGGATTCACTTTTCTGGGTGTTTTGCCTCAGGTTTCCTGTATTTGAAGCGACTCAAGTGGTTTTCAAACCAGGTTCTGCAGAGGCTTTTTTGGGGCCCCTGAGGGATGTGAAGAGATGCAGAGAGTGAAATGCATGAAGCCTCTTTCACCCCTAAGCTCTGCTTTGGGCAGAGCACATGTGCTTTTATCTGCTTGATAAAGTTATGCTTCCTAATAAGATTACATTTGAAGAAAGGATTTTGTTCATCTCTTCTTCCATTGTAACATCCCATGGCTTTAGTTCTCCAAACTGAATTTCTCTAATGTATTTGGATGCACCACTACTCTGAAACAGATTTTTCCTTCCTCAGCTGAATTCATCAGTTCATCACTTTATCACTGAATTTGTGGGGGCTGTGGTGAAGGGAGGGAGTCTCAGTGTTCAGAGCTGCCCCTGGGAAGTCTTCTGGAAGATGTGGAGATGCGACTGTAGGAAGTGATTTGATAACACAAGTTAAATTCTCACCAGGGCCAGCTTAAGCACAAGTACAGCCCAGGTAGCCTGATGTGAGGGTTTTCAGAAGTCCACACTTGCCCAGAAAATGTTTTACCTTGCCCACCAATGTCTGATGATTGACATGCCACTGGTGGGAGTTGAGCTTATAAATTTAGATTTTAATCTCATTGAATGTGTTAATAGCCCTGTGAGTGAGTCCCTAGAGAGCAAAGCACACATGTGCTCTTTTCCCAGTTACTGGATAACTGAGAACAGGGTTTTCTGCAAAACTTTGTGGTCTTCCCTGGTGATTCAGATGGTAAAAAGTCTGCCTGCAATGTAGGAGACCTGGGTTCGATCCCTGGATTGGGAAGATGCCCTGGAGAAGGGAATGGCTACCCAATCCAGTATTCCTGCCTGTATAATTCCACGAACAAAGGAGCTTGATGGGCCACAGTCCATGGGGTCACAAATTGTCGGACATGACTGAGTGACTAACACTGTTTCTTTAAGCTAGTAGGATATTATGGGGTGTGAGAGAGAACTGAAAGGAAGACACCAAAAATGGTCAGTTCCCCAGTTTACTGATCCCTTCTCTACAGCCAAATTTCAGCAATCAGAGACTCTTGGACTCTGTAACAGGAAGGCCACTTGGGGTATGTTCTCCAACCTCTGACTAGCACTGAACACTGTCCTGATACATTGTGACCCTGGTTTTGCAAATACTCTTGTGGAATAGAATTCGCCATCTCACAGTCAAACCAAGTCATTTTAGGGAGCGTTCTGGCTAAATGGAAAGTTTTTCTCTATAGTGACTTAAAACTTTCAGTGTTCCAGTAATTTTCACCCTTTATCCTGGGAACAATGCAGACTTAATCCACTGCTTCTCCCTAAACAGTCTACCCAGGGCTTAGAGGGAAGCATCCATCACGGCCCCCCTTGACTCTGCTCCTCCATCTCATCTGGCTTTTCCACTCTAGTAAAACCTTCCAGTTTTCTTCTATTTTCTCTCCTAACCAGGCTTCTTAACCTAGCCTCTCTGGCCCTGAATCTGAATTCACTTATTTTGGGCTGTCAGAGTCTCTTCCTAAGTTCCAGGCCCAGAACTTAGCATAACAACCCAGAGCACAAGGAATGCCGGGCTCTTCCTCTGCTGAGGCTGACGTGCCAGTTACGCTTTTCTTGACCAGGACGCCATTAGCCTTTGTCTAGCAGTTGCCTCCAACTGTTGTTAAGCTTGCACTCAAGATAAATGTCTCAGTCTTTCTTTATGTGAATGGCTCTTATATTAGTTTTCGCTAATCATGTTCCCAAGGGACTGATTTTTAAAATTTAGATGGAAGCTGTGATGGTTAACTTGACTAGGCCATCACACACCTAGTTATTTGGTTAAATATTATGTTGGGTGTATTTGGGAGAGCCTTTCTGGAAGAGATTAACATCTGAATTGGTGGACTGAGTAAAGCAGATGACCATCCCTAATGTAGGTGTGCATCATCCAACCCACTGAAGGCCTGAAAAGAACCAACAGGCAGAGGAAGGTTGAATGACCTCTGTCTGAATGCTTCAGCTCAGGCATCCCTCTTCCTCTTGTCCTTGACCTTCCTGGTTGTCAGCCCTTCTGACTCAGACTGGAATCTAAACCACTGGCTCTCAGGCCTTCATACCATACCACTGGTTTCTCCAGATTGGAGATAGCAGGCTGTGGGATATGACCCAACATCTTATGATAAATTATTAATATCTCCTATTGTTTTTTTCCCCTCTGGAGAACCCTGACTGATACACATTTCTCAACATTTTCTCCTATCAATCTTAGTATTGTTAATATCAGACAGTGTCTTCAATGTAGGCTGCCAACCTACTCACTGCATGGATTCAAATTAGGCAGATGCCTGAAGAATTCACTTTCTATGAATTTGATCTGGTTGCTATACCTTGGGACCTTATAGCGGTGTCTGGCCCAGGACAGGCCCTTAATAAGTAAGTGCTGGAATTATAAACAGATGAGCAACTGTTTGACCCATTCATCTTCACCCAAATGAAGGACTGGGTCAGGAAGAGTCTTTATGATCCAACAATCTGCAGGTGTGGTCAATACATACAGCTGTGAATTCACTTCTTGCATCCCTGGGCTATGCTATGCTATGCTAAGTCACTTCAGTCGTGTCTGACTCTGTGTGACCCCATAGATGGCAGCCCACCAGGCTTCCCCGTCCCTGGGATTCTCCAGGCAAGAACACTGGAGTGGGTTGCTATTTCCTTCTCCAATGCATGAAAGTGAAAAGTGAAAGTGAAGTCACTCAGTCGTGTCCGACTCTTAGTGACCCCATGGACTGCAGTCTACCAGGCTCCTCCGTCCATGGGATTTTCCAGGCAAGAGTACTGGAGTGGGGTGCCATTGCCTTCTCCATTCCTGGGCTATATGTCATCCCATATTTCTCTATCTTATCTTAAAGAATATCATGAATTGTTTCATTAAATCACTTAAAAATTAAGATATAATTTATATAAGAAGAAAATGAGATTGTTTTTATAATTTTCTAGTTAACTTGCATAGGATTTCTATGATCACTTTCTTATAAAAAGAGATTTCGATTGCTTTTTCCACCCTGGGATAGAGTTTCAACCTGAACCCAAAGACCTGAATTTAAGGTGACTAAATATTAAATTTCTAATTGTTAATAAATGCACACACACAGGCACACATAGACATATGCAGTGATGGCATGATAAAGAAATATTAGCATTTAATAACAGCACTGAAGAGTGGCTTGCTGCTGCTGCTGCTAAGTCGCTTCAGTCATGTCTGACTCTGTGCGACCCCATAGACGGCAGCCCACCAGGCTCCCCCATCCCTGGGATTCTCCAGGCAAGAACACTGGAGTGGGTTGCCATTTCCTTCTCCAATGTGTGAAAGTGAAAAGTGAAAAGTGAAGTCACTCAGGCGTGTCCAACTCTTTGCGACCCCATGGACTGCAGCCTGCCAGGCTCCTCTGTCCATGGGATTTTCCAGGCAAGAGTACTGGAGTGGGTTGCCATTGCCTTTTCTGGAAGAGTGGTTTGAGGATTTGTTAATTTCTTCTTTCTATCTTTTTCTTTCATTCCAGTTGCTTTATTATGTGCATGAGTTACTCATTTTATAATGAGACATAGGGATTTTTAAAAAGTGAGTGTGTTTACCATCATCCTTTAACTTATATTGGACTTTAATTCCTTCTTAGTTACATTATCCTACCCCTCAAGTTAAAGTTTATTAACCTTGTGAGAGGAAACAGAGTAAAACAAAAAGTTAAAGACTAAGATTTCTCACTACTCTCTCTTAACCTGGTGTTACCTTCCCAAATCTATACACTTATCCTCTCCTACTGTCTTTAAAATCATACTTGCTGTTTTTTGGGAAAATTTTAATATCTTCAGTCTCCTCCAAGCTGTAGCCTTTCTGACAATAGTTTACCAGTTACATAGGTTCGTGGGATTCACAAGACGCTTAGAATGCATACATATACATATGAAAAGTGAAAGTGTTAGTTACTCAGTCATGTCCAACTCTTGGTGACCCCATGGACTGTAGCCTGCCAGGCTCCTTTGTCCATGGAGTTCTCGAGGCAACAATATTGGAGTGGGTAACTAGTCCCTTCTCCAGGGAATCTTCAAGGCCCAGGGATTGAACCTGGGTCTCCCACATTGCAGGCAGATTCTTTACCATCTGAGCCACCTGGCGAAGCCCAGTCACACACAGGCACGCACACACACACATACACACACACATCTGTATGAAATTGGTCTGGGGACATAGTTATGGAGTATGAGGTCTGCAAAGCTCCAAGTTTATAGAAGATTCAGAAAAAACTGTGATCTCTAAATTCAGAAAGCATCTAGATTAGTTGGGTGGTAGGACTTCCATTGGAGAAGGCAATGGCACCCCACTCCAGTACTCTTGCCTGGAAAATCCCATGGATGGAGGAGCCTGGTAGGCTGCAATCTATGGGTTCACTATGAGTTGGACACGACTGAGCAACTTCACTTTCACTTTTCACTTTCACACATTGGAGAAGTCAATGGCAACCCACTCCAGTGTTCTTGCCTGGAGAATCCCAGGGGCAGGGAAGCCTGGTGGGCTTCTGTCTATGGGGTCGCACAGAGTCAGACACGACTGAAGCGACTTAGCAGCAGCATCAGCAGGACTTCTGTATTGGGAGCTGTGGTGGGCCATCCAACAGGGTAAATCAGATGTGAGGTTGTGTAAGCAAACTATATCAATACATTTACCCAAGAAAGCATAATAAAGCTCAAGGAAAGAAATATTAAAGCTTTAGGTCATCATGAGAAAATTTTGGAGAGGGTTCAGGGTCTTTCCCTAACATCTTGATGAGATAGAAAGAGTAGCTTGGTTATTCTGATTCATTATATGCAGAAATGTAATCACAGAGAAAATACCTTAGTTGGCCAAATATTACCCACTGGCATATGTGGCACTAGATAGAAGTCAGGATTCCTAGGGCGGAACTGTTACCACTTCTTTCTTTCTCCGTGTCATACACACACATGCAGCTCCACCCCCATTCCCAATTCTGCTGCTTCGCCTTCAAGTTCAATGCCCTCCTGCCAGAAGTTGTCACCTGTCTTTTCTCAGAAGGCCTTGGTAAAGTTACACAGCTGAGCCTGGCAGGCGACTGCCCCAGGCCAAACAAACAAACAGAAGAGAAATCTTTCAGGCTGGGCACCAGGGAAAAGTGATCTTGATGCCGTCCGTGGCGTGAGCCGAGGCAATTGATGACTTGGCATTCTGTCTCCGAGTCATCAATCATACAGAATCAATCTCGGCTCCCTCAGGAGCTGGCCCCCGGCTCACATAATTCTCTCTCCCTGCCACCAACCTGAACAGTCTGATCCCAGTGGTGGGAACTGTTTTGTTCTGCGTTCAGCATTGATTCACTTGGCCTTCAGTAGTATTTTCTACATTCCCCAGAAATGTCACTTAATTTATTCTCTCCAAGGTGGCTAAGTTGCCTGGGTCTCACGGCATCAACTGGGGCAGGCAAGCAGAGAAACGTGTCTGCTTTTTTGTGTCAAAGGCACAGGCCTTGGAACCCTAGCCTGAAAGTCAGGACTCTGCTCCCAGGCTCCTGTGTTCTTCTCTGAGGATGGGCAGGGGATCAAGCCCAGGGGACATGGCCTGTTATGTCCCACAGCCTTGCGTGGTTTCCATGAATTCTAACACTTCCGAGCTGTGTGATCTTGAACATGTTACCTAATCACTTAATGCCTCAGTTGTCTCTTCTGTTAAATAGTGATAGGAATAGCATCTACATGGAGTTTGAGGATTAAATTAGATCCAGGCAAAGTTGCTTAGTATGGTATAGGGCAGTACGATCAGTGTCTCTTCTATTAAATAGTGATAGGAATAGCATCTACATCATGGAGTTTTAGGATTAACTTAGATCCAGGCAAAGTTGCTTTGTATGGTATAGGGCAGTAGGATCAGTGAGTGTAAGTTATTAATACTGTGATTATTAGGAAACAAGATGTATAGGGTTGATTGTATTTATTATAATGTCAGTGGCCATGAAGGGAATGACCTTGAGAAAGTGACCTGTGTAGAAAGAACTATTCTTCTTCTTTTTTTAATCACAAATAAGCCTTTTCATTATTTAGCTTCTTGCACTATTCACATAACAGAAACTGATAAACCCATGTTGCTGTTTAATCACTAAGTCATGTCTGACTCTTTTGCAACCCTATGGACTGTAGCCTGACAGGTTCCTCTGTCCATGGGATTTCCCAGGCAAGAATACTGGAGTGGGTTGTCATTGAACTACTCTTCTAACTTATCTCAGAATCCAACATCTGGCCAGCACTCACTTAGCTCAAAAATCTCAGAATAAGAGCCTACCATATACTAACATAACATAGAATTCATATGTTGAAACCTAATCTCCAATGGGGTGGTATTTGGAGGCAGGGCCTTTGGGAAGTGAATAGGTCATGCGGGTGGAGTCTTTGAGTGGGATTAAATTCCTTATAAAGGGGACCCTACACAACTCCCCAGTTCTTTCCACCATATGAGAATACAACGAGAGACAATCATCTGTGAAGCAGGAAGCAGGCCTTCACCAGACACCCAATCTGCCAGCACCTTGATCTTGGACTTCCCAGTCTCCAAAACACTAAGAAAGAAACTTTTGTTGCTTGTGAGCTACCAAGTCTGTGGTGTTTTATTATAGCAGCCTGAACAGACTAAGGTAGTCTTTCTCTTCTAAACAACAGGGAGAGGGCCTTATAGAAACTGGCTGAACAGTTTGTGGCATGTGCTGGCTGGATGGACCAGAAGGAGGTGGAAGAAGTTAAACTTTGGGAACTTCATGAGTTTTGTTCAGGAGAGCTCAGAGGGGTGTGCACAGATGAAGGCCTCCACATTCCTTTCCAGTGAAAGCCTCCACGTTATCCCTCTATGTAAAATGAGAAGAAGGAGGAGGAGCCTTGCTGGTAGGTGATGGGATTCTTTTCCATACCAAGTGGGGAGCAGAGGAAAGACAACAGGCCCAGGAGGGGGTCAGGCTGCAAACCCCTGGCAGGGGCAATGAGTTCTTCCTTCGCAGGCTAGATCTCAGTGTGTCTTTATGTCTGTGCCTGTCTTCTAGCAACTCGAATCGTCTTATTCCAAGAGATTCTCAGGCCTGCTTTATTTGTTATGAGACAAGGAGGCACTAATAAATTCCTCTGTGTGAGGTATTTAATTACATAATAATGTGTACACTAATCAGGGTAAATGTGTTTGTGAAAACACCTTGATATGGGAACAGTTAATCACCCAAGGCATTGCTTCTTAACACACCTTGGAAGTTAACTTAATTAAATTAATTAGAACAATGAAAAAATTGAACTGTTTATTGGTCCACAATGGCCTGAAGAAACACTCCCCCCCAAATGCAGGAACATCTCCCACACTGCAAACTATTTTTCCCCAAATCCTCAGCCCTTATGGTTATGGTTACACCCCAGAGCTTGCAGCTGGCCCAGCCTCCCCCGGTGCCTTATCTTGGAGTCATTTCCTGTTATAGACAGAAGGCAATCCATCTACGTGTCTGCAGGCCTGCAAGTGCATATGCATCCACAAGCATGTGCACACATACATACACAGGTGCACACACACACGCACACACTTACATGCCTCTTGTGCACTTCACCAGAAGCTCAGGGAAATCAGGTAAGCTTTTACCTGGATTCCTCAAGTGTATGTTTTGCAGTCAACCACTGAACAGGCCAGCCTCTGCATTCTAAAGTGAAGGAAGGAGGAATGTTTTCTGAGGGATTATTATAATCATCATCATTGCCATTCCCATCATCTTTATTTGTTAATAATGATGGTGTTAATAATCTAAATTTGCATAGACTTTTGGAGAAACCTCACTGTTTCTTAACCCCACCTCCCTCTCTACTTGGGCTTTGTATGATGTGACAGAAAACACAGGATGCCTGCCCTGAGGAACGTCTAAGCTGTGGCATCTAGCTCCTAATGTTAACAAACGTAAAAGCCATTATGACAACTGAACAAGTGTTGAACAGTTTGCCCATGAAATCAATCAATGAATGAGCTTGCACAGCAGGGACACCAAAGGCCACAGGGGGTGGGAGTCTTGTGTTGGGAGAGGAGTGTTCAGAATAATGGGCATCATGAGACCCCCGGAGATTGCCCCTCAGATCCAGGAAGAGGAGCCCCCAGCCATCTGGTGAGTTGCATACATCATAGTCAGCTTCTTACTTAAGGAGTATTAGATAAGTAGCATCCTTGGCCTTGACCCTGCTGTAAAAGGACTATGGGAACATTCTCTTGCAAAATTGCCTCCCTAATGGGCAACAGCTAAATGAGCTACTTCTGTAGCCTAAATTTCCTACTACAAGATTAAGAGACTTCATGTGTATGGCCTAGAATTACTTTTTACATGTGTATTCTGGTTTCCTGTTTCAAAATTTAGAATAGCAACAAGTAACAAAGCTCTCATGGGTTCAACACAAGCCTTCCTTTCCGAAAAGTCTATTAGCTCCAGGATAAGAACATGGACTGGGGAGAGCATAGATAAGAGACCTCTTCCCATGAAGTGCAGGGCCTAGGAGTTTGTTTCCTCTGAGATTTTCTACTGTGCTCATCATAAACTTATTGATGCAGCTTTCAGGATTGCATTTGATAAGTTAAGATGGAGGGTTCACAGACTCAGGAATAGGGAGAACAAACTAGTGGTTACCAGTGGGGAGAGGGAAGTGGGCAGGGCAACATAGGGTAGGGGAATGAGGGGTTCAAACTACTAGGTATCAGATAAGCTACAACATGAGGAACATAGCTAATATTTTACAGTAACTATACAACATGAGGAATATAGCTTATATTTTATAATACCTGTAAATGGAGTACGAACTTTAAAAATTGTGCATCACTGTATTGTACACCTGTAACTTATATAATGTTGTACATCAATAATGCTTCAATAAGAAAAGATGGAGGCTTCAGATTCTGAACAAGTTATAGAGGCAAACTTCCAACCAGCTCAAATACCCAATAGCCCAGTGCTGCTATGTATCATCTCAAAAATCAGGTTAGTCCTGGATCATCTTTTTTCTCCCTGAACAATGTTTGGGTCAGTGAGATCTGCTGTCAGTCAAGGTCCTTTGAGGAAACAGGGAGATGAAGCACCCAGATGGGGTGGGTGGTTAGGCAGCATTAAGGAAATTCAACAGAAGTTGTTGAAATTAGAGCTTTCAAGATCAGGGAAATACCAGAATTAGTGGCTCCGGCCAGAGGAGTGGAGCAGTTGCTAGGTCCAGAGAGACTTGTAGTTGCAGTTGCAGAGAAGGTTTCGGTTGGGGAAACACAACCACAGCCAGTGTATGGAATACAGGGAAGGAGCTGGAGAAATATGCCTGTCTGCTCTCCCGTCCCACCCCCTCATCTCTTGCCAGGGGCCCAGGAAACCAGAGTGCTAGAGAGCCTGAGTGATTTGGTCCATGCAGATCAGCCTGGGGCCAAGCAGTATGAGTGGAGCTCAGACCAGCTGGTATTCCAGGAAAATGGGGAGTGAAAGAATGGTCATGATATCCCTGGTCTCTGATGAGTCCCTGGGATGAGCCCCCAAGGAAGGGTCCTTGGTTTATGCAGGAAGGAATTTGAGAGTATGTTGAATAGAGGGAAAGCAGATTTATTCAGGAGATACATGCTCCATAGACAGAGTGTGGTATGTCTCAGAAGGCAAGAGGTGGCTGCAAGGCATGGAGTTGTCCTGGAAAACCTCGAGATATGGGGTGGTTAGTTAATGGGCTGGGTAATTTCATAGGTTAATAAGTGGGAGGATTATGCCAACTATTTTGGAGAAGGGTTGGGGATTTCCAGGAACTGAGCCACTGCCCACTTTTTGGCCTTTTATGCTCAGCCTCCAGCCTTGGAGCAGTGGGGGTGTCGTTTAGCATTTGCTAATGAGATGGTTGTATGGCATCACTGACTCAGTGTACATGAGTTGGGTAAACTCTGGGAGTTGGTGATGGACAGGGAGGCCTGGCATGCTGCAGTCCATGGGGTCACAGAGTCAGACACGACTGAGCGACTGAACTGAACTGACTGAACTGAATGTATTACAATGAATGTATAATGAGGTTAAGGTGTGCTGAAGTTGAATCTTCTGTCATCTTGGGCCTAATTGGTCCTAACCAATATATGGTTAACCTCAACTGCTATGTCATTCTTTTAAGGGTTGTGCCCTGCCCCCTTCCCTCCTGTTAGATTATGAGTAGAAGAGAAGTATTCCATAAAAGGGAAATTGACAAAAAGTGCATCATGAATTTAATTTATTATTTATCATTATATTATTTACATATACTATTATACATCATATATTATTATATTATATAATTTATTCTTTCTACATTAGGGTCATAAGTTTTCTGTCCTACAATATTATTTAAATGCTCCATATATTGAAATAGATGCTAATGTTTAAGCTACTGCCAGGCCATAACTTCAGCTTTACTACTTCTCTCCAGACAGTTCATTGGGGGAGGAGCTTGCAGATAGAGATTTGCAGTGAACCACTAAGAAGGCTGGCCCCAGACTCGAGTCTGCAAGACACAAAATGAAGCGAGAAATACACTATGTAGAGTGTGCTAATCAGCAAGGCACAGGGTTGATGAGAATTTTGCTCTCTTTAGATGCTTTGGTTTTCAAGTTCCTGAGTTAGATCATACCTGCAAACTATAGTCAGACCTCCATCTCCCATGCCTGCCAAACATACCTACTTCATTCATTAATAGGTTAATTATCCAACTAAGCTCAGCCAAATTTCTAACCTGGGTGAGGCACCTATTAGGGACATTGTGCGTATTAGGGTCTAGGGAGAATTTCAGTGAGGGAAGTAAATAAACTCAGCATAAGGCAATATACACTGCAATGCACACCTTGAAAAGCATAAAAGCAATGTGCTACCAGAGTTTAGAGAAAACAAAAGACATGCCTAGCAGGGATAATGAGGAAAATCTCCATGGGAAAACAAGCATTTGAGGTCTCAAAGGATGGTGGTTGTCAAAGGAATTTGCTCAGCGTTCCCTCTCTTGCGAGGCTCCCTTCAACTCGCTTGCCTTTGTTCATTCTGTCATTAAACCACCTGGAAAGCCAGCTCTGGGTCTTCTTTTTCAGTTTTCAGGGCCTAGATAAAGTCTTTCCTATTTCAAGGAGCATTCCTCTATTGATCCAGGTCACACTGATGTCCCACTGCCCAAGGCTGAGCTCCATCCTTGCTGTGCTGACCTCTTCATGGGCTGAGACTTGTTTTTGTCAACCACACTCTAAGCAAGCAGCACACTTGTTTCACAAGTAGCTTCCGTGTTGCCTGTCTGTGTTCTGGAAGACAGTACTGTCCTAATGGAGTCCGGAGGGGGGCAGACAGTTCCGAGTGCTGTCTTTCATCTCAGTGATACACCCCAGATCCCGGAGAAGCACAATCATAGGAAAATTGGATCTTCTGACCATGAAACAGGGGGTGATGGATAAACTCAGCTCAGTGGCAGGGACTCCACACCCACTGGGCTGATGATCTGAGTTTCTGGACCGTTTATCCATCTCCAAGTTAACTTTTTTCTCAAAGATTATTACAGAGGAAAGATGTGAACGTAAGCGGAAAAGGTCCTCCGTGCCTCGTTAGCTCAATCCTCCTGTAATTACAGCCCCATCAGATGGGAAGGACAAACGAGTTCCAGGAACGTGATTCTTCAGCATAGCATTCCTCATTCGTCACCAATGCTTGGCCCCAGACTCCCACCCTTCCCCTGCCGCCCCTGCTTCCCTTCCCAGATCTCATTCTGGTTCCCTTCTGGCTTTTTCCAGAAAAGGGCCCAGGACCTGAAGCCCCAACCCTTCCTTTATGGGAAAAGTAGGAGTTTAGGGCTGGTTGGTACTTTTTACTGTTCTTTTCTGCATGAATTCTTGGTAGTTCTCCAATACGCTTTGCCTCTTTAGGAGGGCAAAAGGCAGAAGGCAAGGAAAAAAAGAAAAAAGGAAAAAGGAGAAAAGATCTTTCATTTCTTCCACACAGTTGGATGCTTTCCCCTGAAGTTCATACATAAATCTCGGAACAGCATGTGGTGCAGGCAGATAACACATGCCCAGAGGGGGCTGCGGGCCAGCACAGGGAGGGACTGACCCTGGTGACCTCAGATGGTGTAGCTGGCAGTCACATGCCTTTGCATGCCTTCCACGATTACAAAAATTGTTGGATAATCCAGATGTGTTTGACATACTACAGCCCTAACTGGGCCAAAGCTGATCTGAAAGTTTGTGTGGAATTTCCTGTCTCTTTAGTTGGGCTGGATCCATACCTGTTTGCATGCCGTTTATTTCCATGTTGCAAATCAGTTCTGTTCATCCCATTTAACCCTATTCAATCCAAATGTGGACAAGTGTCCGACATTGAGAATTTTTCAGGACTTCCCGGTTAGCCCAGTGGTTAAAACTCTGTGTTTCCGCTGCTGGGGCTGTGGGTTCAATCCCTGGTTAGGGAACTAAGATCCCACATGGTATGTGGGGCAGCCAAAAAAACCCCATTTTTCATGTTTTTTCATTGTTGCCAAGAAGTATGGTAGCAGTGAAGGCTGTCTACCACACAACCTGGTTTTTCTCTGAGTCTCGGGTCCCTGCTTTTCCTACTAAACTAGAGAAGTGGCCAAACAAACACAAGGGGATCAGAATCCTTTTGGTTGACCTGTCTTTCAAGCCTACACCTACAGTTGGTCCAGAATTCATTCATTGATTCTCAGCATCCATTAATTGATTGCTCACGGCTTCATACAGCCAGGCAGCTCACATTTAGTAGTGACAGTCAATATGCTAAGTGCTAAAGGTATAATGATGAATGTGAAAAGGTTTTTCCTTCATGGAACTGGGACAAATCCATGAATTTTTCTTCTTTCAATCAACAGTTCCCCTCTACCTCTCAAGGGACTTGCCCAGCAGCCCCAACATCTTCAGCCCCTCCAGCCCTCCTGGTCTGAACTTTCTTCTTCCTCCCTGAAGTTGCATGTCACGGTCACAGGTATAGAGTTACCCTTGGGTGGAGGAGTGGATGAAAGCTCTCCCTTCCCCTAACTGAGAATACAGCATTTTTTCCCTCTTTAAATCTTAGTTGATTGACAGCCAGCTAGAACATCTTTTCTCTTTCTGAGTTGAGCTTCTTATACTGTCTTCCTCTCTGTGGGCCCTTGATTATTTCTAGGTTGCATGGAAGTTCAGTGAAGCAGTGAAGCTCTGGGGTTACAGTTACTCTTTAATGAGTGTGTTTTACACTGGGGACAACTGAGGGGCCATGCCAGAGGTGGGGTTTGAGGATAAACAGGGCCCAGAGTCTGCCTCCAAGAATCATATGGTTTAGGTAACAGAAATCATGCACACACCAAATAATTTAAAAAACAAAAAGGAAATTAGTAATATGAGGAATATAATTGAAGTTGTATTTCTGGATGTATATTTATATATGAGATTTGGTGTATATATATATATATATATATATATATATATATACACACACCAAATATTGATTTGATATTGATTCTCAGTATCCATTAATTGATTACTCATGACTTCATAGCATATATATATGCATATTATATATATATTCTCACTATATATACATATATTCTCATATATATATATATATATACACACACACATATATATATGAAATTCCCTGAGGCTCAGACAGTAAAGAATCTGCCTGTAATGTAAGAGACCCAGGTTCTGTCCTTGGGTTGGGAAGATCCCCTGGAGAAGGGAATGGCAACCCACTCCAGTATTCCTACCTGGAGAATTTCATGGACAGAGGAGCCTGATAGGCTGTAATCCATGGGGTCTCAGAGTCAGACACAACTGAGTGACACACGCACACACACACACACATATATATTTTTAATTGAACTACAGTCAATTTATTAATACAATGTGTTAGTTTCAGATGTACAGCATAACATTTCAATTACGTGTGCACACACACACACACATATAGTTATTTTTCAGTCGCTAAGTCGTGTCCATCTCTTAGTGACCCCGTGAACTGCAGCATGTCAGGCTTCAATGTCCTTTACTCTCTCCCTGAGTTTGCTCGCACTCATGCCCTTTGACTCTGTGATGCCATCCAACCATCTCATTCTCTGTCCCCTTCTCCTCTTGCCCTCAGTCTTTCCCAGCATCAGGGTCTTTTCAAATGAGTCGACTCTTCACATCAGGTGGCCAAAGTATTGGAGCTTCAGCACCAGTCCTTCTAATGAATATTCAGTGTTGATTTCCTTTAGGATTGACTGGTTTGATCTCACTGATGGCCAAGGGACTCTCTAGAGTCTTCTCCAGCACCACATTTCAAAAGCATCGGTTCTTCAGTGCTTAGCCTTCTTTATGGTCTAAATCTCACATCCATACATGACTACTGGAAAAACCATAGCTTTGACTATATGGACCTTTGTTGGCAAAGTGATGTCTCTGCTTTTTAATACACTGTCTAGGTTTGTCATAGCTATTCTTCCAATCAGCAAGCGTCTTTTAATTTCATGGATGCAGTCACCATCCACATTGATTTTGGAGCCCAAGTAAATGAAATCTGATGCCATTTCCACTTCTTCTCCACCTATTTGCCATGAAGTGGTGGGACCAGATGCCATGATCTTTGTTTTTTGAATATTGAGTTTCAAGCCAGTTTTTTCCCTCTTCTCTTTCACCTTCATCAAGAGGCTCTTTAGTTTCTCTCTGCTTTCTGTCATAAGGGTGGTGTCATCTGCATATCTGAGGTTATTGATATTTCTCCCTGCAGTCTTGATTCCAGCTAGTGCTTCATCCAGCCCAGCAGTTCTCATGATGTACTTTGCATATGAGTTAAATAAGCAGGGTGACAAGCTTTGGCATTTTGACAAGCTTTCCCAATTTTGAACCAGTCCATTGTTCCACATATGGTTCTAACTGTTGCTTCTTGACCTGCATATGGGTTTCTCAGGAGGCAGGTAAAGTGGTCTAGTATTTTGATATATTTAAGAATTTTCCACAGTTTGTTGTAATCCACACAATCAAAGGGTTTAGCATAGTCAGTGAAGCAGAAGTAGATGGTTTTCTGGAATTCTCTAGCTTTTTCTATGATCCAATGGATATTGGCAATTTGATCTCTGGTTCCTCTGCCTTTTCTAAACCCAGCTTGTACATTTGAAAGTTCTTGGTTCATGTACTGTTGAAGCCTAGCTTGAAGGATTTTGATCATCACCTTGCTAGCATGTGAAATGAGTGGAATTGTGTGGTAGTTTGAACATTCTTTGGCATTGTCCTTCTTTGGGATTTGAATGAAAACTGACCTTTTCCAGTCATGTGGTCACTGTGGAGTTTTCCAAATTTGCTGGCATATTACATGCAGCACTTTAATGGCATCATCTTTTAGGATTTGAGATAACTCAGCTGGAATTCCATCAGCTCCACTAGCTTTGCTCATAGTGATGCTTCCTAAGGCCCACTTGACTTTTCACTCCAGGATATCTGGCTGTATGTGAGTGATCACACCATGCTGGTTATCTGGGTCATTAAGATCTTTTTTTATATAGTTCATCTGTGTATTCTTGCCACCTCTTCTTAATACCTTCTGCTTCTGTTAGGTACATACTGTGATACACTTTCTCATAGCAATTTTGAAATCATTGCTACTAGTCAAAGAACATAAAACTCTTCAGCAGAAAATGCAAAGCATAATTAGGATGGGTTATGTGTTGAGGTGAGAAATCAGTCAATGAAAGGAAGGTATAGTGTGTGACGTTTGTAGTGTTCATACCACAGAATAATGATGGATGAACCCAACCCGTGTTTGCATTTCACCAGCAACCTGGCCTCTTTCTTGTTGTTCCTGCCATACATAGCAGAAGGGCGACAGTATTCATAGTTTAAAAGCAAAACACAGCAAAATACAGCAAGAAGTAGATAATTTGGCCAATTTTTCCGGCCTAGAAATCTGGAGAAGATGACCTACCAGAGGCAAATGTGATAGACACAAAGAGTAGGATGAGGCTTTTGGACCTCTGGAGTCTGCCTGCATCCCTTTGATAGTTTTGGATCACATACTAGCAACAGATCCTGGTGACCTCACTGTGATTAGCAGCCATGGTTTGTTACTACCAATCTTTACAGTGCTTGATCTGTGGGTTTATTCTTATCCTCTTACATATGCTATATGTAAGGAAAGTTGAAAGAAAGGGATCTATTTAATAGGAAATAGAAAAGACCAAGACAGCAGGAAAGCTATAATGAAATTAGCTGTCATCGTATGGAGAAAAAGACAGAATGGGTCTGTATATGTTTAAGTTAATTTTTTTCTTTTCCAGTTGAAAAATCCCAGCACACATGGAATAAGTTCTAAGGGCTTTGGAAGGATCTGTATAGATTGTAGCCACTTGATGACAGCTTTGGCTTTTACTGAAAGGATATGTGTTCATTGTCATGGATTTCTGGGGTTTGATGCTGGCTTGGAATGGCTAAAGGAAGGGTCATAGTGTTCTAGTGGGGAGATTGGAATTCTGGAGCAGATTTCCAAACCTCCTGAGTTTGCCATTCTGGGCATCCTTAGCGTGCCTCTTTTGACTGAAAAAATGCACAATCTAAAAGTTGAGAATTGTATTTTACTCAGTGGACTCTCTGAAGACTTAAGCCCCGGAGACAGCCTCTCAGATAAGCTCTGAGGATCTGCTGAGAAGAGTTAAATGGGGAGCCAGGATACATAGGAGTTCTTGCAATAAAAATCCCAGATAGTCAGAAAGTCAGAAGATTATTGCTAATTAAAGAAAATTTGACATCTCAAGTTAATGAATTTATAATTTTTCTATATATGAAATGATGCAAGCATCTGGCCTCATTGAAACATTACTGTGATATACACCTTAACTATCTAGGGTCAATATCCTGCCTTTTTCCATTGTGAATTCCCTCTGGTGCATGGTCTGGGGCAGCTGCAGGAGCTTAAAGCCTGAAGGCTGATGTCCTTTGTTAACTGATATGGCAGGTAAGATTCTTCATCCACACCTCTTCACCTCTATAGTTATGCCCAATGCTGAAGTGAGCATACAATAAAAGTTAAAAATTATTATTGACTAATAATGTATGTTCAATAACATTTCAGTTGAATGAATGGATAGTATTCTGTATAAAAGAAAAGAAAATTGCAAAGGAAGCAATAATCTAGTAAAGCCATATAATTCATTCCAGAACTCAGAATTAGTAACTTTGCAGTTATCCATTTTTATTGGAAAAACCAGTACCTACTTCTTCTGTGGGTGTTGTTTACTGCGAGGGTTTGTATGCACTGAGGCACTACTATGTGGTTTTCTATGGGAGGATATTTGCGATGGCATTATGAAATTGACTAACCATGAAGCTGTGCTGCTGTATACTACACACGGTAGGGTTTGCTTTTCAGCTGGGGGTGGTGTGCTGAGCCCTGGCAGTCCACAACTGTGTGTGTTTTGTAAGGAAATCATGTACAGATGTGAGAGCTGGTTAATAAAAAAGGCTGAACGCTGAAGTATTGATGCCTTTGAACTGTGATGCTAGAGAAGACTCTTGAGAGTCCCTTGGACAGCAAGATCAAACCAGTCAATCCTAAAGGAAATCAACCCTGAATATTCATTGGAAGGCCTGATGCTGAAGCTGAAGTTTTGAACACTTTGCCCTGATGCGAAGAGCAGACTTGTTGGAAAAGACCCTGATTCTGGGAAAGATTGAAGGCAGGAGAAGAAGGGGACAATACAGGATGAGACAGTTGGATGGCATCACTGACCTAATGGACATGAGTTTGAGCAAACTCTGGGAGATGGTGAATGACAGGGAAGCCCGGCGTGCTGCAGTCCATGGGGTTGCAGAGTCAGACACGACTGAGTGACTCAACAGCAACAACAAATTGTCACATGGTCATATTGGGTGAAATCAGAATGGGAAGGTGGTGCCTCTCATTCAGGGCTACCTCATGAGGGGAACTCATGCCTAGTTCACTCTGAGTGGGCAAAGGAAGTGCATCTCCACTACAACCTGGGGTCTAAAATCAGATCACAGTTGCTCTGTCTCTCTGGAATGTGCTGAAGATTAAGGAAACTGCTCTTCTGTTGGTTCCGGATGTGCTCAGGGGCCCTTGGCAAAACTCGTAATGCCCAGCTCCTCTCTCTCTCCCATTTCAGCCTTCTTCTGCCCCCAAATTAAGTGCTAGGACCTCATGGGGAGATCTCTCATTGCCCAGGCATGTGATCATTCCTCTTTTGACCCCAGAGCACTGCAGCCTCTCACTTGCCTCTTTCTTATGGCTCTCACACAATTCCCTGCCTGTTGGGTATGTCCTATGCTGAGAGCTCCCCCTGATGACCAATGCATTACCTCCTCCCTGAGACATTGCTTAACCCAAGAGAGGGTGTTATCTCTCCTTCTGTGAAATTGAAAGTGTTAGTCACTCAGTCATGTCGGACTCTTTGCAGTCCCATGGATTGAGGTCCGTCAGGCCTCTCTTTTCATGGAATTCTCCAGCACGAATACCAGAGTGGTTGCCCTTCACTTCTCCAGGGGATCTTCCCGACACAGAGATCAAACCCAGGTCCTCTGCATTGCAGGCAGATTCTTGACCACTGATCCACATGGGAAGACCCAAATGAGAGCTCTCTGGGAAACCAAAGGATCCTGAAGGATCTATGAGAATAAAGCTCTTATGATAGAAAGTCCAGGAGGGGATTTTTTTTTTTTTAAATGAGAGTTTCAACTTTAATATGTAGTTTTAAGATGATTCCTTCCTCCTATTCCAAATGAGAGAGCCTAGTAGGCAACGTGGCCCTGGTCCTATCAACATTTCTCTGATCTGTAAGCATTTGAGTCACCATACAAGTCACCCTGCTTGCCTAGTGACTCTGCCCCGCATCTTGGAATCAGCATTAACCCCTCCTCTCCCTAGTAAGCGGCCATTTGAAAACTACTTTCAGTGTTACTCTTTCAGCGGCTGTTCTTTCATCCCAAGCCTGTGTGGAATCCCTCCATCCAGCTCACCATCATCACCGCCTCCCTCTTTTCTCTGGATCTGCTCTCTCCTTCTTCCAGGATGCCAGAAAAGCTCATGCTTCTCTCCTCTTCTGCAAGGCTGACACGCTTGTACCCTTCCTCGACTGGACGTTTGCTCCAGTCACTTCAGATGCCACAGATTGAACCTCTTGCTCTGTGGGTCATGCCCATATGGGGAATTCCCTAGTCTGACCCCATATTTCCAACTTCATTCCCCATTTCTCTGCTTTGCACACAAAAATGCATCCCCACTGTACCAACACACTGCACATACACACATATACATGCATGCTCACATACACATGTATATACATGTACACACTTGCACACATAAACTCAGACACATGTACAAAACAGATACAAATTCACTCTCACATAACCATTCTTTGAAAAACACATATTGTGCTTATCTGTCTCCTCCTGAAAACTTTGTATTTCCACCTCTGCTGGATCAGTCATGAAAGTCTAGTTTAGGTGTTACCTATTTCTAGAATCCCCCATTGACTCTTTTCCAGTATAATCTTATGCTATTTGCAAACTACAAAGGAAGGTTGGAGGGGAGAGTTATTATTTACTGAATATTTGCTTGAAAACAGTATGTTTTACATTAAAATTAATTTTTACAATAACTTGTAAAAGAGATACTACTGTCCTCCTTTTGCAGATGAAAAAAGAGACAGTAAACAGTTGGGTCAATTTCTCTGTTTCTCCTAAACTTCACTCAGCCTAGAAATGGCAGGGAAGGAGTTAGTGCCTTGTATTCCTTTTTTTTTTTTCAAGCTCAAATCCATACTTTCTATCCTTTTCCAAGAGGTCTTGCTAAAGCTCCTCTAAAATTTTGTAACACTGTATTTTTGTGTGAAACATGCCACCTCTCTCCTTGTCTTATCTCCCTTAGATCTTTTAGGGTGTGAGCTCCGTGACTTGCCCACTGTGTAGACTTCCGAATCAATGCTCTTGAGAAGCATCTGAACTTCATTTTGGTTTTACATCTCCAAACTGGAGCTAAGATATGGATCCTTTTCACTTCAAGAGTTGTTCTGAAGAGTGCCTAGATTTTTCTGAGATAGTAAGCATAAAAACATTTTATAAACTACAAAGCACCAAGCACACATACTTGGTTCAGCACAAGCATTTATTAGGCACCTCACATTGCTGGGGACATAAAGAAGAGGAGTGATCCCTGCTGTCAAAGACATTGCATCCCAGGAAGAGGATATATGTAAATAGAAAACAATCTCAGGATAATGTAAAGCGCATGACCATGAAAGTATGACCACTCTATAAAGACAGGCAAGTGGGTGAATGGAGGTCAACGGAGTGTCTGGTGCTGGAAGATGGATCAGATGGACAAAACTTTACAGGATAAATGGGAGATAGATATTCCAGGCAATGAGGTCAATAGAGGCACGTACTGGGATGATTCTTATTTATTGAAGGAATAAATGAATTAATGTCTGGAAAGGCTCTGCCCCTAGTTAAGGCAATCCTGAAAGTGACTCACATGGATTCTTCTGATGATTTTCAAGTTCCAGCTAGGAAGCATCTTCTGAAACTTTGTCCCTTGCCTTCGTTCACCCATCTTACTCCACCAGAATTTATACAGAACTTTTGGCACTCACTGACAACCTATTCTTTTAAAGATTTAACTTATATAAATAGGTATCATGTATTATGCTTTTAATAAACTTGCAAGGTGGATATTACCATTTCCATTCTTAGAGATTAAAATAATTGAGGTTCAGAGTGATGAAATAATGGCATCAAAGTCAAACATCCATAGTGTTAGAGGAGGAATTTGAACCCCTGACCTACACATGAAAGAAGCGATGTGCTCTCTGCCTGTGAGCTGAATCATGTGACTAGGGAGGGTCAAGAGGGACCCTGGAGTAGTGGCTCGGGTAGCTTTTATTTTAGGATAATGACCTGAGTGGTCAGTGGAAAGATCAGACAGTTTTCAAGAGAAACAGAAAGTATCACTTGTTTCTTCTCAAAGGAATGGTTTCCAGGGTCAGGGAGGGAACTTCATTCCCCATCAACCCTTTAAGTGTACCCTACAAGTCTTTCCACTGCTCCCCTATCTCCAATCATAGAATAGCTTCCAGGACAGTAAAGCTTGACTTTGTGCTTGAGTATAAGGCAAAGTCATAAATTTGTGTCTGATTCCTCCTAGCTCTCTTTTGAGCCTACCATAGAGTTGTCACATTCTAGAAGACCAATCAAAATGTAATGAATGGATGGATGGATAAGTAAATGAATAAATTTAGGTCTCAGCAGCATGAGTGATTTTCTGCAAATGCACTTCTTCTGGGTCTAAAAGCAAATGCTCTACACCGAAGAATGCATCTAACATAAAAATGACTTTCAACTCCCAGATCAAAACCCATGGCCTCCAGAAAGGCCTCCCTAATCAGCCTTGAACTTTCTCTTACTTCTCCAGTCTCATTACCTACCATTGTTTACCTCAAACCTTTCCCTTCTCCAACAGCCTCCTTCCATTCCTGTTGAACACTTTGCTCCAGTATTACTGAACTATGGCAAGATTTCCATCAGTCCTGTTAGATGCTCTTCCTTGGGTTGGAACACTCTGCTCTCTGTCATTTCCTCCTTTTCCTCAGATAGGTCTTGATCTAGTAGCCTTCCCTTATCCTCTTGTTCCAAGTCTGAGTTAGATGTTCTTCATTTGAACTTCCAAGCCTTATGGATTTCCCTACCCTCAATTGCCTATTTGCTTCTTCATTTTCTCCCATAAACTGCAGGCACCTTAAGAACAGAAAATTTAATTTATAGTCCCAGGAACTAGGATAATGTCTGGCACACACTTAGTGTTCAAAATATACCTATGACAGTAACGAACAAATGGACAAATATGACCATACTCTGTGAATGTGAGAGTGGGTGTCCCTGTGCTTGGGTAGCACCTTCTCACATAAAGGCTGCTCTAACTCCATGAAAAGTGACTGAGTAAGAAGATAGGAAAGATGCTTATGAGGCTTCTGTGTAATTTTAATGGGCTTTTATGCATCCTACTTCATTAATAAAGGAAGAATGGAATACTCCAGCATTTTTTATCTCCCATCTGTATTCAAATACAACTGAATTTCTCCCCAGCAAAATTTCAGGATAAATTAATGATCTTCATTTTCTCAGAAAACTCATTTTTCCTGAATGGATAGACTGTTGACGCAACATAAAAATGTGATTTCCTGCCTAATAAAGGAAACTGGCTGATACAGTGTGCTGTAAAATGACCTTTGGTCTTGCCATGAGTGTATGCGCTTTGGGTCGAGTGGGGTCATCCTCTGTAGGGGAGACTGTTGGACTGCGGTGAAGGTGCTCCTGCCTTGTGGCCACCATTCCCGTGGCCCGGTCAGTTCTGGCTGGGCTTGACTTTCTCAGTCAGTCCAGGGTGAGTGGGGTCTCAGCTTAACCTGTGGAGTGACTGTCCTTTTGCTGTCTGTCAGCTGTAGGTGGCTTGGTCTTGACACATAAGATACTGGCCTTGAAGGCAGCTCTCTGTAACTTTACATAAGCATTTAACATCCCATCTTTGACAACCAATAAATTTCATAAATGCTTCTGGAAGACACAGAGAAAAAGGGAGAAGTAGGTTGAATGGAGAGTTTACCATAGATACCTGTGAGAGAAAGTTAAGAGAGAGGGCTGTCCTATGAATGCTGGATACTCTGGAGACCAGATCAGAAAGTACTTTCCCTTGTAGGAGATAAGAGTTTGTGAGAGGCCTGCAGGGAAAGGCAATAAAGCCTGGGGCTCCTGGAGGCAGTCTCTAGCCAGGAGAGGAGCCCTAGCTGGACCTACAGTTGAGACCAGGAACTCTCCAGATGTTGCAAGGTCCTCATCTCATTCTATCTTGATCTTGGTACTTTGTTAAATGAGGTGGGATTGAGGCAGAGGGATGGAGATCTATGGCTAAGAGGGCTTTGCAAACCAAGCCGCCTTTGGCCAGTGATTACACTGTTGTTAACACCCCTTGTTGTAATTGTTCAGTTGCTAAGTCATGTCTGACTCTTTGCAACCCTATGGACTGCAGCATGTCAGTCTTCCCTGCCCTTCACTATCTCCTGGAGTTTGCTCAAATTCATTTCCACTGAATCAGTGATGCCATCCAACCATCTCTTCCTCTATCACCCCCTTCTCCTCCTGCCTTCAATCTTTCCTAGCATTGGGGTCTTTTCCAATGAGTTGGCTCTTCACATCAGGTGTCCAAATTATTGGAGCTTCAGCTTCAGCATCAGTCCTTCCAGTGAATATTCAAGGTTGATTTCCTTTAGGATTGACTGGTTTGATCTCCTTGCTGTCCAAAGTATTCTCAGTTTGAAAGTATCAATTCTTTGGTGCTCAGCCTTTTTTATGGTTCAACTCTTACATCCATACATAACTACTGGAAAAGCCATAGCTTTGACTATACAGACCTTTGTTGGCAAAATGATGTCTTTGCTTTTTAATGTGTTGTCTAGGTTTGCAATAGCTTTCTTTCCAAGGAACAAGATTTTTAATGTGTCTTTTAATGTGTCCCACTGGCTAGATCCAGTTAGAAGCCTAATTGGCTAGACCAAATTCTAAGACGCAGAATGCCAGAGTAGGTTGCCATGCCCTCCTCCAGGGGATCTCCCAACCCAGGGATTAACTCAGGTCTCCTGCATTGCATGCAGATTCTTTACCAGCTGTACTACCAGGGAAGCCCTACATAGCACAGAATAGCAAATGACTAGACCCAATTTGGAGAAGGTGATGGCACCCCACTCCAGTACTCTTGCCTAGAAAATCCCATAGACAGAGGAGCCTGGTGGGCTGCAGTCCATGGGGTCACTAAGAGTCAGACACGACTGAGTGACTTCACTTTCACTTTTCACTTTCATGCATTGAAGAAGGAAATGGCAACCCATTCCAATGTTCCTGCCTGGAGAATCCCAGGGACAGCAGAGCGTGGTGGGCTGCCGTCTATGGGGTTGCACTGAGTCGGACACGACTGAAGCGACTTAACAACAGTAGCAGCAGGGCTTAGAACAAGAAGGACAGAGAAGGATGAAGAATGTATCTGGAAGGGAAATGGGAAATAGTGTACATGCTTGTACTATTTCATTTAATTCTCACAGAAATCCCACCAGGAGGGTATTATGCCCACTTTACAGATGAGAAAACTGCTGCAAAAAGTGGCTAATAACTTGCCCATATATACACAGTAAGCAGTACAATGAAGCTTTGAACACTGGCAAAACCCTGGGGCCTAACCACCTAGCGACTATTCTAAGGTACGGAATCAACTGTTGAAAGAATTCCTTTTGGGGGAATATGTAGTGTTTTCTTTTCCTTCATTTCTGAGTATCATATTTCTGAACATGCCAGACTTGTTTTGACTGTGTTTGCGTGTGACTCTGTTTGGGCCTGGCTTCCCTTGTAGCTCAGTTGGTAAAGAATCTGCCTGCAGTGGAGGAGACCCGGGTTCGATCCCTGGGTTGGGAAGATCCCCTGGAGAAGGAAATGGCAACGCACTCCAGTATCCTTGCCTGGAAAATCTCAGGGACAGAGGAGCCTGGTGGGCTACAGTCCATGGGGTCACAAAGAGTCGGGCATCACTGGAGCAATGAACACTTACTTACTTAACTGTTTGGGCCTGGATTTCTAAGAGATAGAGGTAGGCAGGTATGAATGTGGGCACAATCTTTTTGTTTAGAATCCTAATGGGAATGGGAGTTCTGTACTACTCAAGTTGAGGCACGTGGTAAGAAAAGATATCACAGGTGACAGTAAAAAGAACTGGCACTCATGCCCTAGGTGTCCCTAACTTTGCAGTTCAATGATTTTCAGTAACTGGCTATAGTGGATTCTGTAATGGTTATTTCCTCTGAAGATCCTCAGCCCCAGGCATATACACACATTTTCTTAGTTATTCAATTCAACATCAATCTAAGTACTACTGTGAAGGGATTTTGCAGATGTTTCTGTTCCAGAGATCAAATTGCCAACATCCACTGGATCAGAGAAAAAGCAAGACAAAACAACTACTTCTTCATTGACTAAAGCCTTTGACTATGCATCACAACAAACTGGAAAATTCTTAAAGAGATGGGAATACCAGACCACCTTACCTGATTGCTGAGAAACCTGCATGCAGGTTAAGAAGCAACAGTTAAACCCAGATATGGAACAATAGACTAGTTCCAAATTGGGAAAGGAATATGTCAAGGTTGCGTATTGTCATTCTGCTTATTAAACTTATATGCAGAGTACATCAGGTGAAATGCCAGGCTGGATGAAGCACAAGCTGGAATCAAGATTGCTGGCAGAAATATCAATAACCTCACATATGCAGATGATACCACCCATATGGTGGAAAGTGAAGAGGAACTAAACAGTCTCTTGATGAAGGTGAAAAAGAAGAGTGAAAATGCTGGCTTAAAATTCAACATTCAAAAAAGGAAGATCATGGCTTCTGGCCCCATCACTTCATGGCAAACAGATGGGGAAACAATGTAAATAGTGACAGACTCTATTTTGTTAGGCTCCGAAATCACTGCAGATGGTGACTGCAACCAGGAAATTAAAAGTCACTTGCTCCTTAGGAGAAAAGCTATGACAAACTAGACAGTGTTTTAAAAAGCAGTGACATTACTTTGCTGACAAAAGTCCATATGTGGTTTTTCCAGTAGTCATGGATGGATATAAAAGCTGAACCATAAAGAAGACTGAGAGCTGAAGAACTGATGCTTTTAAACTCTGATGTTGGAGAAGACTCTTGAGAGTCCCTTGGACAGCAAGGAGATCAAACCAGTCAATCCTAAAGGAAATCAAGCCTGAATATTCATTGGAAGGATTGATGCTGAAGCTGAAGCTCCAATATTTTGGCAACCTGATGAGAAGAGCTGACTCATTGAAAAGAAACCTGATGCTGGGAAAGATTGAAGGCAGGAGAGAAGGGGATGACAGAGGAAGAGATGGTTGGTTGCATGACATCACCAACTCAATGGATATGAGTTTGAGCAAGCTCTGGGAGATAGATGGTGAAGGACAGGGAAGCCTGGGGTGCTGCAGTTGACAAAGAGTTGGACATGACTGAGTGACTGAACAGCAACAACAACAAAATTATGTTCCAAATCAGTTGACCTTAGGATATGGAGATCATCTGGATGTGTCTGACTTCATCACATGAGCCTTCAAATCTGGATCACTGAGAGCCTTGACAGAGGAGGTCAGAGATTCAAATGTATGGGATTCAGTCTAAGGGAGATTTTCCACTGTGGGAAGGGCCACTTGGCAAGGAATGTTGGAACCTCTAGGAGTTGAAAGTAACCTGGGTTGAAAACAAGGAAACTAGAACCTTAGTCCTACAGCTATAAGGACCTGAATTCTGCCAACAAATTGAATGAGTTCAGAAGCAAATGCTTCCTGAAGCCTTCAGATAAAGGTGTAATCTAGCTGTCACCTTGCTTTCAACCTTGTGAAACTCTAAGCTGAGAACCCAGCCAAGCCCAACCAAACTTCTGAGCTACACAACTGTGAGCCAATAAATGTGTGCTGTTTTCTTAAATTTATTTTATAGAAGTATAGTTCATTTAAAATATTGTGTTAGTTTCTGGTGTACAGAAAACTGAGTTAATCATATATATTATATTCATAATGGTTTATTATGGGATATTGAATATAGTGAATATATTCCCTGTGCTATATAGTAGGACCTTGCTGTTTATCCATTGTATATATAATAGTTTGCATCTGTTAATCCTAAACTTCTATCTCAGTTTCCCCCACCACAAATGTGTGCTGTTTTAAGCCTCTAGATTAGTGGATTAATAACTTCTTATGCATCAATAGGAAACTAATACAAATTTCAAGTCACTGTTTCTCCTGGCTGTATGGAGTACTCAGTTCAGTTCAGTTCAGTTGCTCAGTCGTGTCTGACTCTTTGCAACCCCGTGAACTGCAGCACACCAGGCCTCTCTGCCCATCACCAACTCTTGGAGTCCACTCAAACCCGTGTCCATTGAGTCGGTGCCATCCAACCATCTCATCCTCTGTCGTCTCCTTCTCCTCCTGCCCTCAATCATTCCCAGCATCAGGGTCTTTTCAAATGAGTCAGCTCTTCATATCAAGTGGCCAAAGTATTGGAGTTTCAGCTTCAACATCAGTCCTTCCAATGAACACATGGGACTGATTTCCTTTAGGATGGACTGGTTGGATCTCCTTGCAGTCCAAGGGACTCTCAAGAGTCTTCTCCAACACCACAGTTCAAAAGCATCAATTCTTTGGCGCTCAGCCTTCTTCACAGTCCAACTCTCACATCCATACATGACCACTGGAAAAACCATAGCCTTGACTAGACACACATTTATTGATAAAGTAATGTATCTGCTTTTTAATATGCTGTCTAGGTTGGTCATAACTTTCCTTTCAAAAAGTAAGCGTCTTTTAATTTCATGGCTGCAGTCACCATCTGCAGTGATTTTGGAGCCCCCCAAAATAAAGTCTGCCACTGTTTCCACTGTTTCCCTGTCTACTTCCCATGAAGTGATAGGACCGGATGCCATGATCTTAGCTTTCTGAATGTTGAGCTGTAAGCCAACTTTTTCACTCTCCACTTTCACTTTCATCAAGAGGCTTTTTAGTTCCTCTTCACTTTCTGCCATAAGGGTGGTGTCATCTGCATATCTGAGGTTATTGATATTTCTCCTGGCAATCTTGATTCCAATTTGTGCTTCCTCTAGCCCAGCGTTTCTCATGATGTACTCTGCATATAAGTTAAATAAGCAGGGTGACAATATACAGCCTTGAAGTACTTTTCCTATTTGGAACCAGTCTGTTGTTCCATGTCCAGTTCTAACTGTTGCTTCCTGACCTGCATACAGGTTTCTCAAGAGGCAGGTCAGGTGGTCTGGTATTCCCATCTCTTTCAGAACTTCCCACAGTTTATTCTGATCCACCCAGTCAAAGGCTTTGGCATAGTCAATAAAGGTCACGTGCAACTCAGAACCACATTTTTCTCCAGAAATCAGACTGGTAGAGGAGTAAGTCTTGGGCCTCTTGCCTCCATTTGGAACAATTCTGAAGAAACATCCCAGGTTTTGAGTTGCCTGTAGGAAGGTCTGGAGCATCTGGTCTCATGTAGTTTAACTTCTCTTTCTGTTCAGTTCTGCTTCCCTCACAAATTGTCTTCCTGAGAGCAGGCCCCATTAGGCTTTTGCATGCAATTTCCCATTGCAGACTCCTTCCTCACTGAACCAGATTTTAGGCAATGGTCTAGATGAATGTGAAATTGTGGAGGAGAAGTAAGATGAGCTTTGTCCCATAGGAGTCCAGCTGGGCAGAGAAGAATCCTACAAAGAATGGTAAAATATTAATGTCAGATGCCACATGACCCAAACTTAGAGGGACCATGTATTTGAGTTATATCAGAATAGACTGTGTATATGGAGACTGCAGTAATGAAATTAAAAGATACTTTCTCCCTGGAAGAAAAGCTATGACAAACCTAGACAGCATATTAAAAAGCAGACATTACTTTGTTGACAAAGGTCCATATAGTCAAAGCTATGGTTTTTCCAGTTGTCATGTATGGATGTGAGTGTTGGACCATAAAAAGACTGAGCACCAAAGAATTGATGCTTTTGAACTATGGTGCTAGAGAAGACTCTTGAGAGTCCCTTGGACTGCAAGGAGATCAAACCAGTCAATCCTAAAGGAAATCAACCCTGAGTATTCATTCAGGACTGATGCTGAAGATGAAGCTCCAATACTTTGGCCACCTGATGGGAAGAGCTGACTTATTAGAAAAGACCCTGATGCTGGGAAGGATTGAAGGCAGGAGGAGATGGGGATGACAGAAGAAGAGATGGTTGAAAGGCATCACCAACTCAGTGGACATGAGTTTGAACAAGCTCTGGGAGATAGTAAAGGGCAGGGAAGTCTGGTGTGCTGCAGCCCATGGGGTCACAAAGAGTTGGACATGACTGAGTGACTGAACAACAACAAATACCTCTTGTCCTGATGGTTATAATTAACAGTTACCTGTTTGATTCTTAAAAGTGTTCCAGGTTGGATGGTGAATTTCATGGTCCATGTTCCCAGATACCATGACTGTGAGAGGGCAGAGGATGGAGGGGGCAGTGTGGGCTGTGGTGTGCTTATGAGTAGAGAAGTCCACATTAGGTAGCTTCTGATCTAGACCTTGAGGGATCAGCAGGAATTTTTTTCCATAGAAGAGTTCAGGTATCCTTGTGGGTAGAAAAGTCAGAAAAGCATGAATAGAGAAAGACCAATAGGAATACATACAGGTGTGACAAGTGGGGGAGCAGTAATGGGAAGGGGGACTCTCCTTCTTGGAATGACTTAAGGAGCTAGCCAATGGTGTCATTTGATGAATATATAAGACAAGGACATCAGCACACATTGGTCATAGAGGACATGAGTGCCCACATACAGAGTCATGCGATATTTCCTTGTGTCTTGGAGACAATCCAAAGAAGGAAAGGAACATATGGCTTGCCTTCCACCATCTGAGGCCAGGCCCTCTGCTTGTCTGGACAGCACTATTCTTTTGTCTCTAACCTGGTTTGCTTATTTGTCCTGTAAATACCTTTGTGAATTGATGATGGAAATCAGGGCTTCCCTGGTAACTCAGTGGTAAAGAACTTGCCTGCCAATGCAGAAGTGGGCTCAAGCACTGGATCGGGAAGATCCCCTGGAGAAGGAAATGGCAACCCACTCCAGTGTTCTTGCCTGGGAAATCCCATGGACAGAGGAGCCTGGCAGACTACAGTACACGGGATTGCAAAGAGTTGGACACAACTTAGCGACTAAACACCAATAGTGTTGATAGTAATGATCATTCCTTACTTTTGCAGTGCTTAAAACACTTTTGAAGCTGTTTCACACTCATTATTTGATACAATCCAAGATTTTCTCTTGTCTTCAGCACTGTCCTGTGTAAAAGGCAGAGCAAGTATTATTTTTCTCTCATTTGACTGAAAAGATGAAAAGTCATTGGTTGAAGGAATTCTCAATGATGATAGACGTGGAACCTGAGTATGGCAGCTCCTAAACAGCGGTCTTTTGGTCACATTGTGAGAAGGTAATGGTGGATCTTTGGCCAGTGGTGGCTGGTAAACCCATCACTGTGTCGATCCTTTCCTTCATTAGGCCCACCACTGAATGGCATCCTTGCCTCCGCAGATGCACACAGCAGAGTTTACTGAAGTGTACACTGAAAGATTTTTGTAGATGTGGATGAAGGATATGTCTCTGCTGAGTAAATGATGCTATTTTATTCCAGAATAGTTTTACTTAGTGCCTGTTGTACACTTTATATCGATTCTTGGCCACACCCTGCAAAGAAGGAAGCTGGCAAGAGGACATTGACCTCAGTGGGGCAATTCCCTGCCTACAGCCACAGACAGTACAGATGAAACTGTCTGCCCTGGTTCTGCCTGTGTCCACATTCAACACCTCTTTTGCTCAGTCACCTTGGCTCTTTGGACTCTGGTGGTCTCAGGGGGAGTCAAGATAAGGACTCCGAGGGCTGTGGCTCTTTATGGAGGCTTAGAGCCCTTTGAGGATGTGATATTTTAATTATAGACCTTCTCCCTGGAAAAAAAATGCATACTTATTGAATATTTTGTTTGAAATTTTATGTAGCTAACGGACTGCCAAAACCACTCTGTAGTTTCCTGATCAGGAACTCCTGCCCTAGTGGAAGGTAAAACGGAGGAAAACAGGAACAGAAAAGTTTCAGTAGCTCACCATGGCCACCTGGAGCTTCTCATTTTTAAGCTCATCTCTGCTGGGGCTTAAAGGGTTTGGGTCTTTGTCTTCATACAACAGGTTATTACCTGAAAGGCAATTAAAGCAGCAGGAGGGAAGACTGAGCCAGCTGCTGGGCAGAGTGGCAATCCACTCTCTAGAAAGCCCAAGATCTGGAGAAGTCTCAATTCGGGGCACTGGAGTTTTGTTCATTTAGAGTAAGAAATGTTCAGCAATAATGAAATTTGGGCATTTTTTGTGACTTGCACCCTCTAACCTTCTCCCTTTTTAGATTAATGGTCTGAAAGCAGTCAACTTAAAGCAGTCTACTGCTTCCTGGATGAGTCTTCTGTCCGAAGGCTGTGTCAAGATGATGAAATGCAGCCAATCGAAAAACAGTGAAAATGGCTTTTTAGAACCTCTTAAAAGCTGACTTGGATTAATTTTTAAGATGGCCAGAAAAAAAGCTTATCTATAAAGAGTCTACAGAGGTCAATCACAATTTCAAGAACATATTTTAAAATATTTGGATATTTTTATGGGGACTCTTCATGGCCACAATCTGATCTCATTCTAGCCTTCCTCACCCACAGTATCTGCCATTGCTTCCAGAGAAGCATCTTTAGTCCCATTCAGATCTGCTTTCTACTTGACTCCTGAAATGCCATCCCCCAGGCATCTAGAGCTCCCCTGCACCTCTTGCCAATCATCGTCCATCCATCCAGCATTGTGAGGTGGGCCAAGGCCTGGACAATCTGTAGATCTTACATGCCGCATACTCTCTACCTTGCTCAGCCTCGTTTGTAAGAGGAGATGCTAGCTCCTGCACTGTATTATTGTATTGTGAACATTAAATAAGATAATATATATAAAGTGAATGTAAAGTGATAGAATAGGTAAAGCTACTCTTTACTCCCTTTGTTAAAGTCATAGAAAATACTGCCTGTTTCAGAAGATCCCCCTGAAAGCTGAGGCTAGAATTAGATTTCTTCCTCTCTTTTAGTCTGCTCAGTTGCCAAAACATAATAACACAGGCTAGGTGGCTCAGAGACTAATTTTCACACAGTTGCAGTAGCTGAAAGTTCCAGATGGAGGTCCAACGGGACAGGTTTCTGGTGAGAGCTCTCTTCCTGGCTTGCAGAGAGCCACCTTCTTACCAAGTCCATGCAGGACCCCTCCTTAGCATGTGCTCCTGGAGAGAAAGGCAAGCTCTCTGATGTCCTTTCTTATATGGATGCTAATCCATCAGGGCCACCCTTATCACTTTTTTAACCTTAAATTTAACCTTAATTACTTTCTTACTCCCCAAACAGCCCCACTAGGTTCATTAGGGCCTCAACACACAAACTGGGTGGGAATGGCATCCTTTCAGTCCATACCACCCTCTGATACAAAACTTCCTCTGTATTTAAAACAAATGCCTTCACATTTTAACATTTAAATGTTTTCTATTACCCTCTTGCATGAAATGTGTATTTTCAGTGAATGGAGTAAGCCTCAGAGCCAGGGACCTGTTTTTCCCTTTTATGCACTACTAGCATGAGACAGGGCATTTTTTAGGGTTTGTTGTTTAGTTGCTCAATCGTGTCTAACTCTTTGAAACCCCATGGATTGTAGCCCACCAGGCTCCTCAGTCCATGGGATTTCCCAGGCAAGAATACTGGAGTGGGTTGCCATTTCCTTCTCCAGGGGATCTTCTGGACTCAGGGATCAAACCTGCATATGCAAGCAGAGTCTCCTGCATTGCAAGAAGATTCTTTACTGCTGAGCCACTGGGGAAACCCTTTTTAGGGTTTAAGAAATACTAATTAATGAACTGGCTAGTTGTCCACCTAACATAGAGCCAATCACGACCTCTGTTTCATGGAACTGTGTGGATATCATGAACAGATGTGTAATTAGGATTGGCTAGATTAAGAAATAGTCCCCAAATCTCAGTCCCTAAATAGTCCCCAAATCTTAAAATAGCAAAATGTCTTTCCTCCTCTTGCTACGTAGCCACCATGGAACTTTGTAGAAGAGAAGGTATTCATTGTAGTCATCCAGGAACCCTGGCAGTTTCCACTCAGACACTGCTGGTTGCTGTGACAGGGAGCAAAGAGAGCTGTGTAGGTCTGACATCAGTAATCGCAGGCTCACTGGCAGCAATTCATTGGTCAAAACTGTGTGATCCCATCTAACTGGGGGAGATGCAGCCAGTACAACCCTACCACATGTCCAAAAGGTGGAGAGCTGCACATATTGGATGAATACCACTAGTGACCACCACAGTGGAGACACAGATGTTCAGTTTTCCAGGAAGCAGAAAAGTTGACAATCATTTTCTATTTATCTTCTGTGTAAATAGGAAATTGGCTTCAACCTTCCCCTCTTTCCCATGCCGGATTAGCCTAGAAATTTCACCCTGTCTGGGAAGTCTGGGTTGGTAGCTCAGAGTTAAAGCTTGTTGTGATTGAACAAACCCTTACTTACCATCTAATCCAGGGACTTGCACAATGACTCTAAGGCAATCCATACCTGTATCTCCAGGAAAGCTGGTAAGAAGGGTTTGGTCAGAGTAGGAAAGACCCTGAATCCCTCTGTTACTTCCTCTCTGTCTGAATTATGAATAGGGCTTCCTTGTAATACATATTCTGTTCTAATTGTATTCTAGCCTATATAATAATAAATGATGCTACAGAAAGTATTTGTAAACCACGAATGTAGTTCAACCACATAAGCAAGATATAGGTGATGCCACATTATTTCTAAAGCCTGAAGCCAGGCCTTAAGGACTGAATTGACACCTGTGTCCTTTGCAGTGCCTGGCACAGCCTCTCCCTTTGACTTCAGGACACTTTGCCTTTGTCTTGATGACTGTTGTTGAGCTAGATTTCAGGGTGCTCTCCTTGACTCGGGAGCCGCATGCTCTGCACATTGGGCAGCCTCCTCTCTGATTAGTGAACCATCCATTTGCATTGCAAATGGAAGTACCACCTCTCTGCTTGGTGTCCAGTCCTTGGCTGTTTGGACCAATCTATTATGCAAAGTAAACTAAAGAGGAATTAGAGTATTTTTGTCTGCATGTCTTCAAAATCATAGAGTCCCCAAATGCTTAGGATCCTTTGAAAGTTGTCTTTCTTTTGTTTCTTTAAAAAACTCTCTTTCTGAGCAAGTCAAGGGCTGATGAGCTGTCCCCACACTTACATGCAAATGTGGGAAAGTAACAAAGACCTTGATTACAGCTTTATTTGCTTCATGCAGGACTCCAGCAGCCAGTTAAAGTCACAGAAAATATGAGTCATGGACTCTAGCAAGTGACGATGGAGCCAGTGGAGCCTCCTGGGTAGTCAGATTCCCTGTTCTAGGGAGCAGTAACTGATACCTTCAAATTGTGATGCTGGAGAAGACTCTTGAGAGTCACCTGGACAGCAAGGAGATCAGTCAATCTTAAAGGAAATCAACCTTGAATATTCATTGGAAGGATTGATGCTGAAGCTGAAGCTCCAATACTCTGGCTACCTGAGGTGAAGAGCCAAATCATTATAAAAGACTCTGATGCTGGGAAAGATTGAGGGCAGGAGGAGAAGGGGAAGACAGTGTATTAGATGCTTGGATGGCATCACCCACTCGATGGACATGAGGTTGATGTCCATCTCCAAGCTCTGGGAGATGGTGAAGGACAGGGAAGCCTGGCGTGCTGCAGTCCATGGGGTCTCAAAGAGCTAGACATGACTGAGCAGCTAACAACAGCAACAATAGCTGGTAAGGGATCCCTTTAGTCCCCATTGAAGTGTCCCTCTCACTAGAAGAGCTCCATGGTCAAGCTATGATCATGCAGGATCTCCTCAAGGGGAATGAGTGTGTGGGACTGAGTGTCCCCCTGTGAATCGGAGGAGTGAGTAAGGGCTCTGAAGGGGGAGTGATTAAGAATCAGGTACAGGTTGGGAATGCATCAGCTAGGTAGGATTAACCTCAAATGCACAAACTGGTGAAAACTCTTCACTTTGGGATCACTAGGTCCCATTCTTTTAGTGCAAGAACAATAAGTAAGTTCCAACTCTTTCCTCTAAATCTATTTATGGTAAATTTAGGAATCTTACTGAATAAAGCCTGGGGACTAAAGAACAGGGGGGTCTGTGCACCTGGAGTCCTCAGCACCAAAGATGTTAATTCATTAATTTAATTAAACACACAGCCAAACAGCAGCCACACCACATACATCTTCCCTAATGAAAGTGCAAAACCCACTGCAAATTCTCCTGATTTATTAAATCAAATTATTCAACTCAATCAGTAAAGAAGAAAGCCCCTGAGCTGGGAGGAGGGGTACTTTTGCTTTACGATTAGGCCAGTCCAGCCAGGAAAATGTATAAGCTGGTTCACTGGGACTTAATGTCAGGGAAACAGGGAGTTAAAGGATGGCGCCCTGGGGCCTAGGGCCAGATCGACTTGCTTGGTTCAGCTCTCCAGCCCCTTGCCCACTGCCTGGCACAGAGCAGGCACTGCTGATCTGTTTTCTAGGTGTGAAAACACAGGTATTGAAAAATAACCAAGTGAGTGGTAAGCATGGCAGTGAGGTGGCCTGATGTCAAAGCCTCCCTGACCCCCAAACCCTGCAGAAGCCCATCTTGTTCTTGACCTTCAGGCTTCACCAGGAAGATTTTGAGAAGAGTTAAGATTAGTTGCTATTCTTCTGCCAGAGTAGTTTTAATGACTGCAAAACTGAGTTGGGTTTTGGGACGTAAGAGGTTCCTAACAAATGTTTGCCAAAGCAATGAGGTTTACCTAGTGCCATCTGTGAAGACCTTATAAGTATTTCTTTGCCTATGACTTGTTATTGATGAATATCACTTCATGGACTTGGAGGCCAGGTTGGGCGTACTGACAAAGAACAGAAGGAGAGGAAGAACCACAGCTACTTTTCTGAGAAGTGTAGTTAAGGTGACTGAGGACAGGTGGCCTAGACGTGAGTTGTGGGCCTCAGAGAACAGGGCACGCAATCTCATAGCATCCTTCCGTCAATACCTCTCACAACCACTGCAGCCTTGAACTCAGTGATGGGCAAGCAACCTTGTTCCTCTCTGAACCTCACTCTCTTTGAACCATAGGAACATCTGCCTTATTGCTCTGAGTTTCAATATGAAGCTTCCTTCCTTAACATGGTGTGAGTGCCTGCAAAACTGAGTTCCCTGTGTATTTATATGAACTTCCAAGTCATGTTATAACTGGGGGCCATGTCATTAGGCTGCTGGGGAAGTTTCCCTGGCCTCTTCTAGCCCGTCTGTGATTTGGATTAGCAATGCAATTTACTAACCAATTCCCCGCTGGGTCCAGATGAACACTTTGAGAGTAGCTTCAACATATAATTATCTGAATTAGCTGAAAATAATGATAATTCCTACAGTTGTCTCCTTCTTCTCCTTCTCCTCTCCTCTTCCTCACCTTCCCCACAGCTTCCTCCACCTCCTCTTTCTCCTCACTATTTTACTACTAAAGCACTGAATAGTTTTGGAATTCTGTTTACTGAATCCTCCCATCTTTGCCCACTTCCTCCAACATATTTCACTCAACCTTTTATCTCTAAGGTTATATTCCTGTTATCCATACTTTTGAAGTAAGTCTTTTTTGCTGGGGAGGAGGTGGCTTTGGCAAAGCTTTTTACTGCAGACTTGCAATAGCAATTGTGCCCATAGAAAAGATGCCCACATCCTCCCAGTGGTATTTTCTTTCTGACCTATCTCTCACTTCAGATACCCTTATTGTCATTTTAACAAGATAAGAGTTGAGGGCCATCTCTTTTACCCACTCCCAAATCAGTGGCAGCACCAAGATTGGGCTTGGAGATCTAGAACCTTCCATTGTCTCCATAAATCACTTCTAAAGTTACTGCTTCAAGAAGTTTTCACTTCAAGGCAAATATATGGGGAAACAATGGAAACAATGACAGACTATTTTCTTGGGCTCCAAAATCACTGCAGGCGGTGATTGCAGCCATGAAATTAAAAGATACTTGCTCCTTAGAAGAAAAGCTGTGACAAATCTAGACAATTTATTCAAAAGCAGAGACATTACTTTGTAAGCAAAGGTCTGTATAATCAAAGCTATGATTTTTCCAGTAGTCATGTATGGATGTGAGAGTTGGACCATAAAGAAGGCTGAGCACCAAAGAATTGATGCTTTTGAACTGTGTTGTTAGAGAAGACTCTTGAGAGTTCCTTGGACTGCAGGAAGATCAAACCAGTCAATCCTAAAGGAAATCAACCTTGCATATTCATTGGAAAGACTGATGCTAAAGCTGAAGCTCCAATACTTTGACTACCTGATACAAAGAGCTGACTCATTTGAAAAGACCCTGATGCTGGGAAATATTGAAGGCAGGAGGAGAAGGGGATGACAGAGGATGAGATGGTTGGATGGCATCACTGACCCAATGGACATGAGTTTGAGCAAGTTCTGGGAGATGGTGAAGGACAGGGAAGCCTGGCATGTTTCAGTCCATGGGATCACAAAGAGTTGGACATGACTGAACGACTGAACAACAACAAAAGTTGCTGCAAATCAATAGAAAGTTTAAGTGAATACAATATACTTGCAAAGCAATTGAAACTTCAAACAGGATCCTCTAGTGCCCCTCCAATATTGGACCACAACCTCCAATCCTTAGTGTAGTTTCTGTTGCCCTTTATTATGTTTAATTATGGGTTTTGATGAGACCTGAGATTCTTTGGGATTTACTTTGTAATAAACATCCTTCAAGAGGCATGTGCATTTTCTCTGGGTGAGACATTCTGTCTCATATTCACTCACACATAAACAGGGATTGATTTCCTTTATAAATAATTAGTGGGCATGCAGCACAAAGCAGCCTCTGGAGGGACCAGACACAAGGCTGGGGATGGAAAAGGGAGGAGGCGAAGAAGATGGAGGAGGAAGAGAAGGGCGTCTATAGTGGAGTCTGCAGGAAGGTTAAGGGAGAGTTTCACAGGGATTTCAATTGTCTACAGCAGGAGATTCAGGATGTTCTGAGGAGAGGGCTAAGCCCATCAAGTCTGTGGGCTTTGTTGTCAGGGACTAGGCTTCATTGGAGTCTTCTGCTAGGTGCTCCTGGGGATGGCCAGATGAGCAAGACCAAGAGATACAGAGATCCATCAAGTTTCAGAGTGGACAGAGTCTTAGCATTCATTTAGTCTAATTTCCATCTAAAGTCTGAACTACAACCAGGGCAACCAATATCCAGCCTCTGCTTCAGCAGAACTCCTTGGATAAAAAAGGTTTCCAGGGAGAATTAGCCAGTTCTGTTTTTGAATACATCAGAATGAATGATGGAATTATTACAATATAATGGAAATCCATGTAATTTCCACCCAGAGGCTGTGGTTCTGCCTTTGGAGCTGTCCCCAGTGTACAGTGACCCTTCCCAAATACTGAGTCTTCATTTTTTTGAGTCTAGAATATTTTTACCAACCTGACACTCTCCCTGAACATCCTCCAGTCTCTCACTGTCCCTTAGAGTGCTAGGGAATTCTGACCAGCAGTTTAGTGGAGGTGGGAGTGTCTTTTCTTATTTATTTGTGCTTAGTAGTTTATACTGAATAACATCATATATTTCCCATCTTATATTTGTGTAGAACAGTTTTGCTATTAGACCTTCAGTTCAGTTCAGTTCAGTCACTCAGTCGTGTCCGACTCTTTGCGACCCCGTGAATTGCAGCACACCAGGTCTCCCTGTCCATCACCAACTCCTGGAGTTCACTCAAACTCACATCCATCGAGTCGGTGATGCCATCCAGCCGTCTCATCCTCTGTCATCCTCTTCTCCTCCTGCCCCCAATCCCTCCCAGCATCAGAGTCTTTTCCAATGAGTCAACTCTTCGCATCAGGTGGCCAAAGTATTGGAGTTTCAGCTTTAGCATCAGTCCTTCCAAATAACACCCAGGACTGATCTCCTTTAGAATGGACTGCTTGGATCTCCTTGCAGTCCAAGGGACTCTCAAGAGTCTTCTCCAACACCACAGTTCAAAAGCATCAATTCTTTGGCACTCAGCTTTCTTCACAATCGAACTCTCACATCCATACATGACCACAGGAAAAACCATAGCCTTGACTAGATGGACCTTTGTTGGCAAAGTAATGTCTCTGCTTTTGAATATGCTATCTAGGTTGGTCATAACTTTCCTTCCAAGGAGTAAGGTTCTTTTAATTTCATGGCTGCTATCACCATCTGCAGTGATTTTGGAGCCCCCCAAAATAAAGACTGCCACTTTTTCCACTGTTTCCCCATCTATTTCCCATGAAGTGATGGGACCAGATGCCATGATCTTAGTTTTCTGAATGTTGAGCTTTAAGCCAACTTTTTCACTCTCCTCTTTCACTTTCATCAAGAGGCTTTTTAGTTCCCCTTCACTTTCTGCCATAAGGGTGGTGTCATCTGCATCTCTGAGGTTATTGATATTTCTCCCGGCAAAATTGATTCCAGCTTGTGCTTCTTCCAGCCCAGCATTTCTCATGATATTCTCTGCATATAAGTTAAATAAGCAGGGTGACAATATACAGCCTTGATGTACTCCTTCTCTATTTGTAACCAGTCTGTTGTTCCATGTCCAGTTCTAACTGTTGAGTTCTAACTGTTGCTTCCTGACCTGCATATAAGTTTCTCAAGAGGCAGGTCAGGTGGTCTGATATTCCCATCTCTTGAAGAATTTTCCACAGTTTCTTGTGATCCACACAATCAAAGGCTTTGGCATAGTCAATAAAGGAGAAATGGATGTTTTTCTGGAACTCTCTTGCTTTTTCGATGATCCAGTGGATGTTGGCAATTTGGTCTCTGGTTCCTCTGCCTTTTCTAAAACCAGCTTGAACATCTGGAAGTTCAAGGTTCACATAGTGCTGAAGCCTGACTTGGAGAATTTTGAGCATTACTTTACTAGCTTGTGAGATGAGTGCAATTGTGTGGTAGTCTGAGCATTCTTTGGCATTGCCTTTCTTTGGGATTGGAATGAAAACTGACCTTTCCCAGTCTTGTGGTCACTGCTGAGTTTTCCAAATTTGCTGGCATATTGAGTGCAGCACTTTCACAGCATCATCTTTCAGGATTTGAAGTGGCTCAACTGGAATTCCATCACTTCCACTAGCTTTGTTTGTAGTGATGCTTTCTAAGGCCCACTTGACTTCACATTCCAGGATGTCTGGCTCTAGGTGAGTGATCACACCATCGTGATTATCTGGGTCATGAAGATCTTTTTTGTACAGTTGTTGTGTGTACACCTCTTCCTAATATCTTCTGCTTCTGTTAGGTCCGTACCATTTCTGTCCTTTATTGAGCCCATCTTTGCATGAAATGTTCCCTTGGTATCTCTAATTTTCTTGAAGAGATCTCTAGTCTTACCTTATGCTTATTATTCAATTATCAAGAACTTCTTTTAGAAATGTGTTCTACCATTCATTCATTTATTTAGCAAATAGCAATATTCAGCCATGACCATGTGCCAGGCACTCATTTAGGGATTGAGTATGTACTCATCTTTTAGGGATGAGTATTACTTTGCCAACAAAGATCCATCTAGTCAAAGCTATAGTTTTTCCAGTAGTCATGTATGGATGTGAGAGTTGGACTATAAAGAAAGCTGAGTGTTGAAGAATTGATGTTTTTGAACTGTGGTGTTGGAGAAGACTCTTGAGAGTCCCTTGGACTGCAAGGAGATCAAACCAGTCAATCCTAAAGGAAATCAGTCCTGAATATTCATTGGAAGGATTGATGCTGAATCTGAAACTCCAATACTTTAGCCACCTGATGCAAAGAACTGACTCATTGGAAAAGACCCTGATGCTGGGAAAGATTGAGGGCAGGAGGAGAAGGAGATGACATAGGATGAGATGTTGGATGGCATCATCGATTCAATGCACGTGAGTTTGAACAAGCTCCAGGAGTTGGTGAAGGACAGGGAAGCCTGATGTGCTACAGTCCGTGGGATTGCAAAGAATCAGACAGGACTGAGTGACTGAACTTAACTGAACTGATATGCCAGTGAATGAAACAATGTGCTTTCCTCCTTTAAGCTTACATTAAAGTTGGAAGAGAGTGATCATCAACACAGGGAGCTCAGCTTGGTTTTCTGTGATTACCTGGAAGGCTGGGATGGGTGTTGGGTGCTCACAAGGGGGATATGTGTATTCTTATAGCTGATTCACATTGTTGTACAGCAGAAATCAACACAACATTGTAAAGCAATTATCTTCCAATTAAAAATAAATTTTAGAAAACAAATAAACAGTACACAGAGTGAAACAGAACAGATTAGGGTATTAGGCAGACCTGGGTGGAGTTGCTTCTCATACAAAGTATATATGTGTATGGCTATTTTATATACTGTACATTTCTTCATTTATATCTTCTCCATGGCTTATGTTGTCCATAATATGGGAGACAATTTTGCACGAGGATGGTGACAGCTGTCAACCCTGCTAATGCTTCCACAGCTCAAGATACCAGCACCACACACTCATGTCATCAGTCGCAGTACAGAAGCTCTGGAATGATCATGGGCTCCATGTGGCCAGTCCTAATGGATCTAATGAAGCACGTCTTAGCTGTGTAAGGTGGCCAAAGTTTTTTAACTTTGAGCCTCAGTTATTTGTAAAATGGGGATAGAAATGATAGCTTTTGTAGTGAGGATAAGATGAAATATTGCATGTTAAGCATATCTTAGTTCATAGCAGAATTTACTCTTAATAAGCAAAAGTTAGTTTCTCCCCTTTCTATGTTGCTATCCCATATGCGGATAAAATTGCCTATTCAAGAAAGGTTGAGAATTGAACCACTAGAGATCTTTCTCATATTGACCTGACTTAATAATTTAGGGTTTTTGAACATGGTAGGCAGGTTTGGAGTCCATCTAACTATGGTACCAGTTTCTCTATGCTTATATGTCTTTTTCCATAAGCACATCAGATTAGAAAAGTTACTTATATCATTGTATATGGAATGGGCTAGCTTGGTAAGGATGTATAGGTTTTAGGTTGAACTGAATGGTAGACTACGGGATAAGACTGAACGGAATAGTTGTAATCAGCATATGAATAAGAACGAGACTGAGGCAAGATAGATTGAAGGGGAATTCAGTGGGAGAGGAGGAGATGAGGTGAAATGATTTGGAATAGTCTGAAGCAGAATAGTCTGGATGGGGAGTGGGTTGAGACCATGTGGACACAGAGCAATCAAAGAAAGTAATTTTTTAGGTTCTATCCTCTCCAACATAATTTTTTTTTCTGCCGACTGTGAACATATCTGTCGTGAGCATCTTGAACCTCCGTGTGTTTTGCACAGCCTGATGCTAGTGTTGACAGAGACTTACTGCTGCCATCAAGGGATTTATGCTGCCTCTTTAATGTTCCCCTTCTGTGGTGGCTTTACAGCCCTGCTGTCCAACTTACTATCCGCAGATTCCCATTCGGCACGGAGTCTCTCTTTGTCCCAAATGCATGAGGAGGGGAAGGGGTGTGAGGCCCCCTGTGTAAGATAGCTGTGTCTGTTTCTGGGTTGGGTCTGGGCTGGGAATAGTGATTTTTTCTGCTTTTAGTTCTTTTATTTTTTTAAACAATTTCTTGCACCAATAGGGTCATTTTTTCCAAGGGAATGCTGTGTGCAGTGTTTATACAAGCTAAAGGAACTAGGATGTCCATGAACACTGGAGAACACACGTTCTTTTGTAGGTGTTCTGACTCTTTAATAAAAAGTGGATATACGTGGAGCTAATGCTTTTGCAACCCTCTTTAGCTCCAGCAGGGGCTACATCATACCCAAGTGTCTCTTTCCATGTGAGTGTTACAATGCACCTCCAGGAATAGTTCTAGCTGACAGTGATTCATTTGTCTTTATTTTCCTGCTCTGCCTTGTCTCCATGTCATCTGGGATTATAGTTAGCAGGCAGTTGGGAGCTAAGATTCCCAAGCCCGGGTTTGCTTGCAAATCATTTCTCCCTATAGGCTCCTAAGGGGCTGATGTTACTGTTGAAAAGCTAGTTGTAGAGACTGTGTGTGTGTGTGTGTAAGCATATGGGTTTTGAAGCCAGACAGCCTTGTGGGTCCTAGCCACCAGAAATAGGGTGAAACAAAGCACTCACCTCGGGAGCAGCATCTGGGGGTGAGGGCCTTCTGACATTTTGCACCGTGGTTGATTCTCTTGTCTTACCCTACTTCTGCTTCTGCTTGCAGGGCGAAATCATGATTCAGCTTCTTCCTACCTGGGGCCTTCAGAGAATCATTTAACCTCATGGAGTCTCATTTTCCTCATCTGTAAAACAGGCATCCTATTCTTACGCCTGAGAATTTCAGTGAGGAAAAGATGAAATAGCACAACTAAGACATCAGCTAAAGGAAATACTTGTGGAACAGCATGTCTCTGCCTTCAGTATCCACCCCTCCCTGAAAAACAACAGCACAACCAAACAGTCAGTAAGACAGCAGCAAAGGTATGAGTGCAGTGGCTGAAGGGCTACAGTTGGTTTTCTTGTGAAGACTGTTTTTTCAATCTGAATTGCCAGACTTGGGCAGACCTTCATGCATAGTAGGAACCAATGGGCTGCAAAGGCTGGACTGGGGCATGGGTTTCAGGGCTTGCTATACTCACAGATAAAACCTTCCACCTCTTCAGGCAGACAGGAGTGTCATCGTGGAAAGCAGCATGCATCTATGATGCTATAAGCTTCAACTCTAAAGTCTTCATTTCTTAGAACTAATTGTGATTGCTGATGTTCCCCCAAAGGTATCTAAAGCCATCACTAATAAAGAGTTCTGTCTGATAAAGATTATTTGCAGTGAGGTTAATGTACAGGCTCTTACCCAACCTGCCATGCCACTCCTTCCAAACCCCACCTTCTCCTTCAAGTCCATGTTAGGTTCCTTCCTATCTCTGAAGATCTCCTGGCCACTACAGGTCACCGTTATTTCTTTGTTCACTCTGCTTTGGGAGGTGGTCATTTCAAGTCACTCTGGGGCTAGGAACTAAGAGACCCATGGCTACCAGCCATGGGTCAGGCATTGGCTGAGCTCTGATCTCTCTCTTCTGATGTCATCAAGGGTGTTCTGAACTGCCTCTAGAGTTCACCCAGTGAAAGTAGAGGACATCAGACCCAGGGCATATCTTTGGACTCAAGTAGCCTCCAAAGTAGCTCAATGCCTTAATGACAAAATCTAGGCTAGATCCCAGATCTTCCTAACCATGTCCTCTTTCCACAGTTGCTTGGCAATCATCACTTACGTGCTGCTACCTTGTAAATATTCATTGCAGGGCTGGGTAACTGTAGGCTTCTCCCAACTAACTAGAGAGTGATATCTTTAAAGGAGGAGCCAGTGTTTAATCAATGTATCTGCATGATGCCCAGCACAAATCTGGTATATAGGTGAAGCTCTTAAAAAGATCACAAATAAACTCCAAGCCTCCAAATACTTACTAACTTAGTTTTACCTATACTAGAGGCATTAACATTGCAAAAACAATTCCTGAGTGAACAAGAACTGTGTTACCTCATGGGGTTGATTTCCAATGTTAGCCACTGTAGAAGTCCAGCTGGGTGTGATATCTTGGGGTCAGAGAGGCCTTGCCATGCCTTTCATATCTCATAACATAGATAGCAACCCGATCCTCAGTGTTGGAGTCTGCTGAAATACAGGTGACTAAAAAAAAAATCTAATTAATATGGTTTTAATTATGGCAGTAATGATACCTATCTCTCAGCATGAGAAGGTAGGATATTGTTAGTAATACTAAATTTCCCAAGGGTGCTGAGACCCTTTAAGATGAGTTAATTTGAAAGTTACTGATATGATTAGAGAACTGAAATAGGCATATTTGGAAGATTCCAAAAGGGTAATCAAATATCCATATATCAGTCAATTGTGCAGTCAATCAATCAGTAATCTAGACACTGTTAGGTTCTGGCAGTACCTAAATAGATGATATCCTGTTTTTTTTTTTTTTTTTACCATATATAATTAAGAAGAACAGACAAAGCATGGGTCCCTGCCCCCTCCAAACTAGTTCAGTGGTCTTTCTTACATTGCTTATTTCAACCCAGCATGTGTTACCTTGCATTGTTCTGACTTACTTGTGAAAGTGCCTTGCACCTCAGATAGATTCATAGCCCCTTGAAGGCAAGAACTTACCTTGTGTCTTTTTGTATCCTCAGCTTCTAGGATGGTATTGGCATGGGGTAGGTACTCCAACTGTATTTCTTATAGTTGGAGATTAATCATGTAAAAAGTCATCCCTGTTAGGCTTATTTCTTTAAAAGTCTTTACAAAGAAGGTAGGACTTGACAAAGGCTGGTTCTAGAGGAGAGTAATGAAAGCTAAGGTTAAAATAAGTCAAACTGGCTTCTATGGGGGTATTTACCAAGAGGTTCAGGGATTCAGAGTTTATTGTTTAAGAAATGGGAAAGCATTGATAGGATATAAGTCATTGGTGGTAGAAGTTCTCAGTTTTTTAATATTGCTCTGAATGTGATATTAAATGTGATATTAAAATAGGTTCTCCCATAATAAATTCTGGAGAGGATGTGGAGAAAAGAGAACTCTTGTACACGGTTGGTGGATATGTCAACTGGGGCAACCATTGTGGAAAATAGTGTGGAGGTTCTTTTGAAAACTAAAAATAGAGTTACCATATGACCCAGCAATTCTACTCTTGGGCATATATCTGGAAAAGATGAAAACTCTAATTTGAAAAAATACAAGCATCCCAATGTTCACTGTGGCACTATTTATAATAGCCAAGACATGAAAGCAACCTAAATTCCAACAGATGAATGGATAAAGAAGATGTGATACAAATATGTAATGGAGTATTACTCAGCTATAAAAAAAAGAATGAAATAATGCCATTGCAGAAACATTGATGGACCTAGATATTATCATACTAAGTGAAGTAAGTCAGAAAGAGAAAGACAAATATCATTTTATGTCACTTATATGTGAAGCCTAAAAAAACAATAGACATGAACTTGTTCTCAAAACAGAAGCAGACTCACAGACTTATGGTTGCTAAAGGAGAAAAGAAAGGTTGGGGGAAGAAAGATAAATTAGGAGTTTGGGATTAATAGATACACACTGCTATATGAAAAATTGATAAACAACAAGGACCTACTGTATAACACAAGAGACTATATTCAATACCTTGTAATAACCTATAACGGAGAAGAACCTGCAAAAGAATATAAACTTGAATCACTTTGCTGTACACCTGAAACTAACACAACATTGTAAATCAACTATACTTCAATTAAAAAAAAATAAGGTTTTGGGTCCACACATTTATCTCACAGTCAGCTAACCTCTATTCAGTTTCCCATGAGATTTCAGACTGAAGCAGGAAGTCTATTCAAAGCCTCCCTGAGTTGTCTATCCAGGGTGCTTTAGAATGAATTTGTCCATCTATCCTGGACTTGTGGCCCAGGTTGGTAGCAGATTGTCTTTTGTTCTTAGTCCGGATCCATTGCATCGATCATAAGCCCTTATCTCAAGGCTGTCCCCAAATTTCAAACCAACTCTAATTTTGTCTCCTTCAATATTCTTCCTTTTCCAATCTTAGAGCTAAACAATTCTCTTGTTTTTGTGTTGTAATGGGAGGCTTGAAATTAACTTGCAATATTAAATGCTGTTTTGACATCTTTGAGCCTCACGGGGTCCCTAAGGCCTATAACCAAAAGTCCTTGTTCTCTCACCAGATATACCCCCTACTCAGTGGATAAGGCTCTCCCCCTAGCTAGTTCCCTTTATCAGCAGGACCAAGCTGTACTTCACCAGGCCTTCAACCTGATGGCCAGCCATGAAATCATTTAAATAAGCCAATTATGTGGAAAGTAGGTGTCACCTCCTGATCTTATTGCTACAAAGCTTGCCTCTCACAGCTCCTGCTGGTTCACTCTATTCCCGAATGCATGGCAGGGGATGTCTTCCCCTGGGCTGTGCCTGTGTGTGACTAATAAATGTTGTTAATCTCATTTCATTGTGTGCAGGGTAAGGTGTCATGTGTTTGGCGATCTCATTCTACCTCATGTGAGGGATCTCTGTCTTCACCAATAGGGTGAATAGAGGTGATGGAACACATGCATCTTCCCGTCTAGTTACTTGGCAGATTCATTGCCAACTCTTCTGATTTTCCTTAACTCAGCAGCTGAGGAAAGGGTGGTAGTCTGCTCTGCTGGTCCAGGCAGCCCTAATTGGCAGGACTCTTGTGTGGATAACCACTGCTGAACATTTATCTTCTGAGAACTGACCAGTGCCTGAATTCCTGACACTGGGATTTGGTGCCTAGATAGAGATGGAGAGTAGCCTGCTTTTTACAATTATGTCATTTATTCCATCACCATCTTTTATTGAGAATTTAAGAAAACTGCATCCTGAACATACAAAGAAGTATAAGGCAGTATGGCCTCAAGGCACTCACAGTCTGGTGGGAGATAGACAATAACATCAATAACTTTGACATAGACAGATATGTGCTCTAATAATGAACTGCTGTAGTATTACGGGAGTTTTGGAAGGACAGCAAAGAGAAGAAATTCTGAATTTAACCAATGATAACAGGTTTGAGAAGGCTTCCCAGAGATGAGGATATTTTTGAAGGTCAGGTGAGTCTGCCACCTGGATGGGTTATGTGACAAGAACATTCCAGACCAAGAGGATATTATGTGTTGAAGTTCAGACCACTTCTTCCCACCTTCATGGCTACAATCCTTGTTTGATCTATTGTCATCCCTTGCCAAGTGACTGAGATAGTCTTCTGGCTCCCAGCTTCTGTCCTTGCCTGTGTGTAGTCTGTTTCATCCCAGTGCACAGAGTGGTTCTTTTAAAGTGGAAGTCACATCAGGTCACTCTCTATGGGATCCCATTTCACTCAGAGGAAAGGCGAAGTCCTCACAGTGTCTAAGATCTTTCACTACCTGCCCCCATAACTTTTGTAACCTCCTCTGCTCTTATGCTCCCCTTTGCTGTCTCTGCTCCAGTCACAACTAGTCTTCTTTGATTCTCTCTGGGTACCACTCCTACCTTAGGGCCTTTGCGTCTCTGTTCCTTTTACCTGAGACATGCTTCACCCAAGTGTTTGCATGGCCCCATCCTCCAACTCCTTCATGCTCCTTTCTGGTGAGGTGCACCCTGAGTGTGCTACGGGGTTGTGCACCAGGGAAATGCTCATGATTCCCCTTTACTCTGGTTTTTTTTTTTTTCTATATTATTTATCCTCTTATTATATACTGTATAACTATCACTCACCATTTGTTGTCTGCCCCTCTGCACTAGATTATAAGTTCAAAGATGGTGAGATCTTGGCTCTTTTGTTCACAGATATCAGCAACAGAGCCTCGCACCCCATAGACACTCATAAACAATTATTTGTCAAATGAATGACTGGATGAAAGGTGTATGGTAGAGCGCTGGATGCTCCAAGCAGACTGGTTGATCTGAACGATTTCAACAATCATGGCTGAAGAAAAGCACACAGGTAGACAAGGGCCAGGTCGTGGATGGCTTTGCAGATCCTGCAGAAAATTTTTCCACTTTATCCTGAGGGAGTCAGAGAGTCCCTGAGGGATTTTGAACAAGAGAATGGATGGCAAGGTCAAATATCTAACCTATTAACCAAGATAGAAAAATCCCAGGGGAAACACTTGAATGAAATCTTGATGTTTTAACTTTGGGGTATCTGGGATAAAATCTGAGGAAGCCAGAAATTTTAGTGTGAAAGGTGGCTGATGCATCACAGGGGCAATGGCCCTGGGGCAGTGGTGGAAAATGGGTTTGGAGTCCAGCAGACATGGATGGAGCCCCCGCTCTGGGCTGCTCAGGAGGGCGCCTGTAGAGAGGGCACTACAAAATCCAGGACTTCAGATTTCTCATTACTTTGAAGAGCTGGTGAGGATTCAAAGAGGTGATAAGGGTAAAATGTCTGACTTATATCTTCCATAGAGTAGACAGTGACCAGACTTGCTTTCTCATAGGAGTGTGTGTGTCATCTAGGAGATGCCTATACACAGGTGGGAGTCATGGCAGAGAAAGAGAGGGCAAGTCTGTAGATTGGGGATACTACCATTCCAGGTGTGTGCGACAGAGACAGAATGAGAGCCAGGCAAGCCAAGGATGGGAGAAGGCTGAGAAACAGGTTGACAGTGGGAGAGAGATCTAGGTGGAAAAGCACTAACAGACACCCTCAGGCCCCCTGAGAACATCCCTGACTGCCCCCCCCAGAGACAGACATCTTCATAGGAGGGATGGGCAGAGGGATACGGGAAGGGTGGGGCGTTCACTGTGATGTCAGGAAGAAGTATGGTAGTCAAGGGAAGAAGGGTGAGCCTTTGAGCCAAGTGGGATCACAATCCATGTCTTTGGGCCTGTTTTGACTTTGGCTTTATTTAACTTTCTGTTGTTGGATGTGGACTGCTCAAGAACATTTCCATCTGAGAGGAAGAAGCCAGTAGAAAGAGGATTCCAAAATGCTGAAAGGAAGGCATGGTGGCTACGTGCTACTGTATTTGGAAGTCTGGGTTGAAATCGTGGTTTGCTTCTTAGCAGCAGTGTAGTTGTGAGCAAGTTACTCTGAACATCCAAGCCTCAAGAGAGAAATGGGGTAAGGAGAGCCCAACCTATAAAGGTTTGCTGAGAGGCACAAAGGAGAGACTGGGAGAGTGCTTAACCATGTGCCAGAGAAGGGAGGACCAGGTTTCTGAGGAAGGAGAGGTTTGGAGATGGTAGGAAGAGGCATGCCTGGCCCCTGTGTGGCCGGAGCAGGCCTGTGTCAGGGCAAGGCAAGAGTTTTTTCTTCTACTGAGAGAAGAGATAGAGGCGTGTGGCTTGAAGTGAGTGAGGAGGCAGGTTGGAGAGCAGCCAAATGATTTGGGATGGCTGCTGACTCACCTGTGAGTGTGATCCACTCATCTGCAGCCAGGGTGGTTGGTACCCAAGGATGGAGGCACGTGCTGGGAACGTGGAGCTGTGAGGAGAATGGGGGACACTGGGAAGGGCCAGCTTCCTGGGCCAGAGGCCAGGGCAGTTCAGAGGGTCTCTCTCTTGAGCTCTAATTCTCTGTGACCTCCATCTTGAAATTTTAGAAATTTTTATCTTTGAACTGTGCCTTGTGAGTCTGGTGGGAAATGGGGACTTGGTCCCAGCTCATGATGGGTCTTCTGCCTCTTGCTCCCCAACTCCCACCCACCTAAGCCTGAGCACTTAGGTGTCAGCGAGGTGAAAATTGGGCATATAGCTAAACACTGAGATGCAAGGTAAGGGTCTGAGCAACAGGGAATCTGCCCTCACTAGCAAGTTTCCTTGGGTGCAAGGGAGTGCAATATTAAATAGCAAGTGAAAACACATGGAAGAAGGAAAGAGGCTTTCCTCCTGCTTTTCAAACAAGGGACTTGCATTCTCATTTTGCACTGGGGCCCACAACATAGCTGGCCCCAGGGAGGAGAGTTGCCTGCGGAAGCCAGAGGGCTGCAGAGCAGATTGCAAGGGGTGGTGGGTTTTGGAACTCGCCAGTTCCTGGTGGGAGAGCAGGAAGGTTTGCTCCGAGGGCCAGTCAGCCCAGACACAGGACTGCAGGAAGTAGAGGCAAGAATTAGTGAGAGGTGGGTGTTACAGGGGAGAATGATGGAACTTGGAAGGGACAGAGACTATTGGTGCTGGTGAAAGAAACATTCAAGTGATCAGGGGTTAGACTTAGGAAAGCAGGAATTCAAACCAGAAGGAAAAATATAAAGATGCACAATTAAAAAGATTTGGAAGAAGCCAGGCATGGAAGAAAGGAGGCTCATGAAAGATTTAGCCAGAAAAGGGAATTTGAGATTTCAGAATTTCCAAAGCAGGATATTTCTACAGCAAGTTCCTTTATATCTCATTAGTAAAGTTTGTAATTTGCCCTATTTTTTTGGCTCTGCATTTGCAAACAAAGCATTGCTCTCAGATTCAAGATTTAGACTTCTGAATCATAGTACAACTCATTTTTTTTTTGTATAAGTAACATATGTTTGGTGTCTTTAAACACAATTACTTTTGTATAATAAAAGTGTTGATTTGATGATGCGACATTTTCTGCAAGTGTGTTTAAGAGAGTTTATGTTTTCATAAGTTGCAATGAAACTCAATTATGTATGTGTAATAAGGCTTCTGATTGTTACACTTAGACTTTTCTGTATAATGAAGCCAGCAATTAGAATTTGCTTGCTCTATGGCTTAGGAAAACACACTTGTTTTGGAGACAAAAGACTCTTAATGAGTCCCCTTTTTTGTTAATTTTTTTTGGTTGTTGTTAAAAACCAGTCTATAACTCAAACATATAATTAGATTTCTTAAAGGTTTGGATTTTTTGTTGTTGTTATTTTTTTCCCCCCTCTAAACACAAAACAAAGCAAAAAGCAATAACTTTAAGGCACAGATCGTTTCAAAGCTGTGAATCTCGCTACGATCTGCAATTTTACCTAGTAGGCACCCCCAGTGCATAACGATGCCCGCTCAGCTAAGGAAGCAGAGGCCTGACAGTGGCAGATACCCGACTGAGTAGAGAATGCTTTTTGGAAGCATTGCTTAGATGCTGCTCTGGGCATTACACTTGGAGCTGGGCACTGGTGTTCTGCTTACGTCTTGGCCTCAGGGTTAGCCTGAAGCCTGTCTCGGGAGCAGAGTCTCACCTCCTGACCCATTGCTACCACTAGCCACACAGGCCTGCTAGTGCAAGGGTGGACAAGCCATTCTCCCATGGGCTGACCACGGGAGTGCAGGCAGAGTTTTCTCAGTGGACTTAAGAAACTTCTCTGCCGTTTTGTTTTCCATCTTATGACCCGCACCCAGTGTGTCAGCTGGTCCCCTGGACTGCGGGCTGTTCAGTTCACTGCTGCCCTTTAGTGTCCCTTTCACAGATGGCTGTATTGGGACCCTGGTGTAGGCTGTTCCAAACTGTGCCTCAATGACATATTGATTATTTTTGTGAATGAAAAATACTGCTCACTGTATCAATAAACAAAGGATGTGCAGTCATCAAGCTATCACGTAACAACAGTCCCCAAAAGGGAGCCCAGAAGGAACTCAGGATGGAGGCAGGATGATTTCTGCCATCAAGCCCTCAGCTCCTGCAGCCGCCCTTAGCTGCGCACCCTGAGGAGACTTGGGGTGAGAAAGCACAGGACGCTGGCCCCAGACAGCTGAGACGCACAGCAAAGGGATGATTTCAGAGAGCCCAGACTCTCGCATCGTCCTGTTCATAGAAAAGCGCTAAATTCATTAACTTGAGGTGTCTGGTTTTCTTTAATTTACTACAATCTATCTGATCTTTGTTGCAAAAGTTCCTATATATGCTGGCTCCTCCCTAAGGTCTTCAGAGCAGTCTCTTCGAGTTATCTGAGAGTTCTATCTCCCGGGCTTGAAGTCCTCAGAATGCCCACTGAAAAAAACATAATTCTCGACTTTTAGGTTGTGCATTTTTGTTCAGTCAACATTCTGAATTAAAGTGACTTAAGAAATGGCTGATACAAGAGGGACACCCTGACCCTCCTCTCTATTTTCCTGAAAACAGGAAATAACAAATCTCTTACATGAAAAGTGCGCTTGCTACGTCTGGAGTCAGAAGGACACTTATCTCCAAAGATGAAAAACTGAGGGCCAAGAAGCCTATAGAAACAAAGCTTGTTACTTCTTTAATTTTCCAGCCAAACTCTGTTTAGATTTTTTACTAAGGGGCACCTAAAGCCTAAGCTTATTGTTCTGTCAATTCTTCACAAATTTATTGTTTCTTTGTCTAAAAAGAATAAAAGTTGCCTGCTTTTGCCACATCATAGGTTATATTTCTATGTGACTTCCATGTACATGGTTAAAATCTATATATTTTTCTCTTGTTAATCTTTGTCAACTTTATTATTATTCCAGCCACAAGAACTCAAGAGGGAAAGGGGAAAATTTCCCCTCCCCGACAACCATTTCTCCCCATATATTCCAGCATGTGGGGAAAGGCCCTTGGGCCAAAACTTTCCTTATCATGTGTCAGTTTGAAGCAAGCCCTCGTACCTTGAATAATGTTTTTCTTTAAGCCCCCCATTAAAAAGGCCCTACTCTTAGAAGTGTTAAACTCTTTTGTTGTTACTGATCACTAAACAGCTTACTGAAAATTTGTTTTTATAATATAATGTGCTAAGAGGGCTTTCCTGGTGGCTCAGATGGTAAAGAATCTGCCTGCAATACAGGAGCCCCGAGTTCGATTCCTCCATTGGGAAGATCCCCTGGAAAAGGGAACGGAAACCCACTCCAGTATTCTTGCCTGGAAAATACCATGGATAGAGGAGCCTGGCAAGCTATATAGTCCATGAAGACATACAGAGTTGGACACAAGTGAGCAACTTTCACTTTTTTTTCCACAAGGTTTTCAGTGATGTAGCAGTCAGCTTCTCATGAGAAAAACACAGAAAACTCTAGGTATTACAAGCAGAAGAGGATTCAATACAGCACATTGGATGTATGCTGGAAGGCTGGAGGAAAAACAAGATAGCATGGTTTCACCCCGTGTGTAAATGTTGGCACTTGTGCTGATGTGGCTGGAGACCCACAACAGGCAGATATCTTTGTCATTGGAATCATTGCCCTCTGCTGTCAGCAGGAATAAAAAGCTCACACTTCTGATGGCCAACCCCCCAATATCTTGCCAGAACCCTCTGTTTCCTGAAACCCCCTTTTGTTGCCAGGCCCAAGAGGAGGAGAGTGGCTTCTTCCCATTTCCTGCCTTCCAGGCCCCAGTGTGTGCCTCTCAAGAGCTGCTTTGTAGCTGCTAAGGATTTTGGACCATACGATTTCCAGGCTTTCACCCACTGGAACAGAGAGGAAGGCAGAGCAGGGTAAAAAGAGGTCTATCAGTTGACAATATGTGGCACATCGGGGATGTATGACAAGAATGGTCTAGAAAATACAACTTTGCAATTACCAGTGACATCTCCCAGCAAACTCCAACCACAGCTGTGGATTTCATGTTCAATCAACTCTGTGAGCAGTGGAGGAGGGAAAACACAGTGGGGCGTTCTGTCGGGACTTCTCAATAGAAAAGAAAGAGCCCAAGTATGATTGCTGGAATTGACAATTTCCAGACCCAAGAAGTGTTCCATTCAGCTTCTTCTCAGAGGCAGACTTTTAAATTTTAAACAAAGGATCCAATTAAATTTGATCCAATTTAAATCCCTTCAGTTCAGAAACCTTTATTAAATATCTCTGATGGCTCGTGCCCTGGGCTAGACAAAGCAGGAGTTACAGATCTGTGGCTGCAGATAGCAGCTGTGTTTCTCTGTACATCTAAGTTGAGATAGACTCCTGACCACTACACTCTCGGTTGTGCTTTCTTTGTTATTTAACTGCATAGACTGCATATCTCCTTGGGAGAGGCATTATCACCCATGTTTGATATAAAAGGTTATTTATATTGAGAAGTCCTTATGTTCTCCGTACTGGGCTACATACTAGTAAAGCATCATCTCATTAAATATTGCTAGGACCTGGACTTCAGCTATCACCACAGACTTTATTTTCTCAGTAGATGAAGAAGCCCATGCTCTGAGAAGTTGAAAAACTTCTCAAGAGAAGAAGTTTTTGCAAAGTTGTATTTTCTAGACCATTCTTGTCACACACCCCCGATGTGCCACATATTGTCAAAACTTCAGGCCAAGAGAAACACCAGGCTGTCCTCAGGATCACTAGTCCTTAAGCCTTTGGTACCACATGGCGATGTGCTGTTTCTCAGGTAAGATTCAGCTCAGCCATCTAGCCCAAATTGTTTATTGTCCAGCTCCACTCAGTTGCACAGACCTAGGACTCTGCGGACCTGAGTTTTAGCCCAACTTTGGTGTCCCTAAGCCATAGGGCCATCTTTCTCCTCTATTATCTTCTATGTAGAGACTTTCCTTGGTGGCTTTAGATGGTAAAGAATCTGCCTGCAATGCAGGAGACCAGGTTTGATCCCTGGGCTGGGAAGAACCCCTGGAGAAAGGAATGGCCACCCACTCCAGTATTCTTGCCTAGAGAATTACATGGACAGAGGAGCCTGGCCAGCTATAGTCCATGGGGTCTCAAAGAGTCCAACAAGACTAAGTGACTAACACACACACATCTCCTATGTAGAATGAAAGTTGATTAAGAGACTTTCCATGTGCAAATTGGGCTTCAATAGCATTCATTCTCCTTGTCTCATTTTCAGTCTAACTTTCTCACCCATGAAACTTGTCTCTTCATTGCCTCTTTCCCAAGTCATTCTTGTTTCATATTCTCACTAAGTGATTGTATAATTGCCCCGCTTGTAATGTATTCCCATTCCTTCCTACTTAGCCAGATTGGACTCATCATCTAGGCCCTTTTTCCTCCAAGTAGTCTCTAATCTAAACTCCAGAACAGACATGCTCTCACCCTCCTCTGAGCAACTTTAATGTATATTTTTGTCTAAACTGTTCACCCGACACTTATAAGTGACTGGGCCTTTTTATTAACTTTCCATGTGCATGACTCTTGTCTCTCCGGCGTTGGATCCTTAGAAAGTATGGGCTATACATACTTTTTCTGTGTCCCCATAGTACCTTATATGGAGCTTAGTACATGATGGGTGTTGCTGCTGCTGCTGCTAAGTCACTTCAGTTGTGTCTGACTCTGTGCGACCCCATAGACGGCAGCACACCAGGCTCCCCCGTCCCTGGGATTCTCCAGGCAAGAACACCAGAGTGGGCTGCCATTTCCTTCTCCAATGCATGAAAGTGAAAAGTGAAAAGTGAAAGTGAAGTCGCTCAGTCGTGTCCGACGCTCAGAGACCCCATGGACTGCAGCCCTCCAGGCTCCTCCGTCCGTGGGATTTTCCAGGCAAGAGTACTGGAGTGGGGTGCCTGAGTATCAGTTAGTGAAGACTGGTAGTTCAGTGCAGGCCGATGTGCACTGTAGGGATCAAAAGGAGGAGGAAGAAGAAGGTGGCCTAGGAGTGGAGTTTTGAACTTTGGAGATTTAGACAAGCAGAGGTGATTGAGAATGGAGCGTTAACTGGCTAGGCACAAATAAAGAGACTGCAGGAAAGCAACACGGTACTTGGGAAGAGGCTGCCGGGAGAACTGGTTCCTTGAAACTCATAAGCAGACTAGGCTGTGAAGGAGGCTTCATGATGTGGAGCCTATGGGAGCTAGATAGGCATCAGAGGATCAGAATGTAGTTTGTTTAATTTAGAGTTACCCAGCAATTTCTGTGTGTTGGGGGGATAAGTTTGAGGAAAATAAATTCTCTTCTTGATTAGGGTTGGGTTCTGCCTCCATGAGTTGGAAGTTTGATTGTGCTCTGCTGTTTTGTAAATAAGGGTCTTAAGCATCCAAAGATTTTGGTATCCATTGGGGATCCTGGAACCAGTCTCCCTTAGATACTGAGGAAGGACTGGATACCAGAGTTTATAATCAAGTTATTCGGATGGAGACAAGATCACAACGAATTTTTACACCAAGTGGAAGATAAGTTACGTCAACAAGAGAAGAGCTCCTGGGTCTCAGGGCTGTTCTTAACAAACCCTGGAGTGTGGGCATTCTAGGCGAGGGCCCTGGAGATGGAGAACTAGGCCTTAATCTCAGCGCCGGCACTGACTGCTTTATTGAGGGCAAATTCTTTGATTTCTCTGGGCCTCTGTTTGATCATCCATAAAATTGGATAAATAAAAGTGCCTAATCCTACCGTTATTGTGAGAATTAACTGAGATCATGGACATGAAGTTGGCACAGCACAGGGCCCAGGCATGTAGTTCATCACTGTTTGCTACTATAAAGTATAAAAGGAAGAGTAAATGACTCAAGATTAAAAGAGTCTGTTATCGACCTCATGAAGGTGCCACGTGGAGTGGACTTTGAGCAAAGGGCAGAATTTATAAGGTTGTGACTGGGGACCTGGAGTGGCAGGGAGAGCAGACAGCACAGGGCACTGTGTGAAGGTGAGGATGTAGGAACAGTAGCTAGCCCAGGTTTCTGGAAGCTGGGGGTAAGTGATGAGAAGATGGGATAGTTTGGAGTCGGGCAAGAGCTATGCATGGCTTTACACAATGGGATGACGCTTAGGAATATGAGCCTGGTCTTGCTGTGGACAGAAACGGTGACACCAGGCATGACCCCGGAGGGTACCCAGGGTCATATAAAGGCCAGAGGTGCTCTGTCCCTCGGGCCCGCACTGGTTAACCTACTGAGGCAAATCCGATTATTTTCAGTCAGTCTCAGAGCAAGAAAGCCACATGAATCCAAATATCCGGGCAGCAATCCCCAGCGGCGCTGAAGGTAATGAAACATTGGTATCTGCCTCTCTTATCTGTTATTGCTGATATTCAGATAATGATGCCAATACGCAGCCTCAGGGAGAAGGAGATGCTGTGGGGACAGCTTGTCCGGCTCATCTCCTGGAGGCTGGAGAAAAGAGGAGAGACTGGGGTTGGGGGGTGCGGAGTGGAAATTGTAGGGGGGATGAGAAGATGATGCCAGAAACAAACCTTCTTCCGCATTCTGTATAAAGCAAAGGCAAAATTAGCTATCTCTGCCTCAGATTCCATGAGAGAGCAGGGTTCTCCCCCACACCCCCAGGTGGCTGTGGCACCTGGAATGATAGTAGTCACACCTCATAACTGAACAGTGTTTTATAATTTCCAAAGTGCTTTTATTATATCTAGTCTCACATTTAGAGCTGCTGATAAGAAACCCTAGACTGATGCTGGAGTGCTAGGAGGCATGCTGGTAACTCGTCCAAGCCCCGTTTGGCCACCTCTTGCTCACCTTTGCTCATCTTTGATTTAGGTCAATGTGGGGAGGGTAGAGATTGGAGATGTTCCCCCGCTGGTCTCTGGTGGATCTGAGATCAGAGCCAGAGGGTAAGGAGGGGTGCGCCAGCCTCTCCTGCCCCATCCACTCTCAGGGCGGACATTGACGATGGGTCTTGACAGCTTTCCTCTGAGCCCAGACAAAGCCTCAGGGTCCTTCTCAGAACTGTTTCTGAGCAGCCACTGCTAATTGATCTGAGATGGTGCTCAGGAAGGAATCTATTTGCTCTCCCTGCATTAAGGCATTGTCCAGAGCCTTTCCTTGTTAAAATGTCAATACTTGTGGAATGTTAACATATTAAGCCATTATCGGCCCCCAGCACCTGCATGTGAATTCATTTGTCAGATTGCTGTGTGCAAACCCTCAGGGCGACTAGTCTGGGACAGAAGAGTTTGTTTATTAAAGGATGCAAATCCTGATGGGCACATGAGGTGACTATGGCTGGCTCCTCCAGCAGGTTGTCTAACCATCTCCTGAGAAGATGTGTTGTTTTGCTGAGGAGATCCTAGTACGGGACCTTGGAAATCACCTAAACCTTTCAGGTTCCATTTCCTCACTTGAAAGAAGAGGATAATGACATCTGCTCCACCCACTATAGAATAGCTGCCAGGGTGAAAGACTTCTGAATGTGTTTTGTATTTTATAAAGTAATGTACAGGTGCAAGGTATCATCATTTAGTTACATTCAGTTCAGTTCAGTTCAGTCGCTCAGTCGTGTCTGAGTCTTTGTGACCCCATGGACTGCAGTACACCAGCCTTCCCTGTCCATCACCACCTCCCAGAGCTTGCCCAAACTCATGTCCATTGAGTCAGTGATGCCATCCAACCATCTCATCCTCTGTTGCCCCCTTCTCCTCCCACCTTCAATCATTCCCAGCATCAGGGTCTTTTCAAGAGTCAGTTCTTCACACCAGGTGGCCAAAGCATTGGAGTTTCAGCTTCAGCATCAGTCCTTCCAATGAATATTCAGGACTGATTTCTTTTAAGATGGACTGGTTGGCTCTCCTTGCTGAAGAGACCTCATTCCTCAACCTGAATGCTTCCTGTGGGATGAATTAGGGCCCTGGTCAGAATAAGACAGGCGGGAAACAGGCAGGTGCCCTGTGACCAGATTCTCTGCAGATGACAAGGCTGGCTGGAGATTTGGTGACATACAGGAAATGATTTGGAAGGCACAGTGGGAAAATCAGAAATCTGTTTCTTAGGCCCTGGGCAGGGTGAGGGGCAGCCAGCTAGGGCAGAAGCATCAAAAGATTTTTGCACTGAGGTCAACCTGGGACATCACAAAGCTTAGTGCGCAGTCTTCATGGGGGCAAAGACCAAGCTGGGGCATGGGGGTAAAGTACAGTTGGACGAAGCTAGATTTCTGGTAGAAGCAACATGTGGAGTTGGTCGGGGGTGTGAATGTGAGGACAGGGTCAAATCATTCAGAATCTCTGCACACATTTTAACCATCTTAGCGTCTACTCAAATGATCTGCTATGATTGTATTTATGTGGATATATGTATGGGTACATGTGATCCAAATGATGTATGTTCATTGAAATGCTAAGCTGTGCAGTGGTACAAATACATACCAGTTATCTGAAGTACTTTTACTCTGGCTTTTATGAGGAGCTGGCTGGAGTTTGCAACACCATGATAAAGCAAACACACACATTAGCTGCGCACTTTGGGGTGGTGTGTAGGGTTTGATGGTTTGGAGATAAGTGACTTTCATCTCTTCAATGTCCCCAAGGGAGACAGAGGCATACGAGATAATTTTAATGTTAAAGGCTTATTTTTTCATGCTCTTGTACCTAATATTTCAAATAAATATCTTTGACATAGTGGATCAAATAACACATTTTTTTTCCCATGTGTTAGTTAAGCAGAGTTTGTACCAAAGGCCGAAGATAGGATTAAGAGGAAGATGGGATGCTGTAGCCTGTGGCATGGAGCTGGTCCATGTTCACTGCCCAGTGGTTTTGCTTCACATGGAAAAGTGAAAGCCCAGAACCTTCAGTTACTTGAAGAGGGGAGGCATAGGGTCCAAAGGGCACTTTTGCAGCCTGGAAGGAGGAATCTGCACAAAGAGCATCTCTTCTGACTTCTTTACTGATGTGCAAATCTGTAGAGCCGTGCTGCGGGGAAGCAATGAAAAGAAAAAACACTTGAAGGATATGGGTTGAAAAAGAGGAAAAACAGCCATAGAAAAAAGAAAAAGCAAGAAGAGCAAGAAGAGTTAGCAGACTTTAGCTCAGCCTCCAGGTCGAGGAGTTGTTATATTATATATGGATGCAGAATGAAAATAACAGCTTCAGCTTCTCCAACTCTTCAAACAAGTTCCAAAATGACATTCACAGCTCGCCCAAAGCCACAACCCTGGCAGAGGAAGACCACAGCTGCATTGGGCTGGTCAGGGGATCAGAAGACATTCTGGCTCTTTTATGGATGAGATCACTAGTCATCAAGAAGAAGGATTCAGCTTGCTCTGTGAGGTTCCAAGGGATAGAAACAAGACTGAGAGATGGGCATTGTGGGTAGATGCATTTTGACTTGTCAATTGATCATTCTAACAAAGCAGAGTGGTCCAAAGGTGGAATATTTTGCCTTATCATTTATGTCCCTATACCCAGAGCAGCAACTCTATGGACTAAATTTCCTGAGGTGTTCAAATGACTGGTCTGCACACTCAACTGCATGTTAAGCTTACCTGGGGAATTTCTTGAATAAAGATTTCTGGCCCCTACCTCTAGATTATGTAGGAAACAGATGAGAACTGGGGACTTATATTTTTACCAAGATTCACAAGTGACTCTTGATTCATGGGGCAATATCCAGAATAAAGTTTTATGAATATTAAACCATTGTTTGGGTAGTTGGACTCCCAAAGCCATTCCCTGGTTGAACCCTAAACCATTTAGAATCACAGCCTTAGATCCACACCAATCTGCTCCAGCTCCCCCACCCTGAATGAGTCAAGTTCTTCCATTGCTTTCTGGTTGCATTCAAGGCTCCTCTCTCAGTTACTTTGATGGTCTCTTGCTGAACTTGACCCTGCAGCTATAATTCCTCCCTAGGTCTCCTCCATCGGGCATACCTCTTTCAAGAGGAAGAGCTTGATCATGTGTAACCGAAATTCCCAGGCTAGATTAATTATATGAGACAGTTCAGGATTTTACATTAAAAAATGCTAATAGTTTATCCAGGAAGCACCCATGTAGAAAGAAAGTAATAACCTCATTATTTTTATTAGTATTGATAATAACGATTATTTCTCAATAATAATATGAGATATTTTTGTTTTAACTCAAGAACATAACTACCCAAGGTCTATATCAGCTTTTGATCAGTCTATCAACCACCTCCTCTATCACCCAGATGTCATTTTATCTTGTATGTAGTTGATGTGGGGAAATGAAACTGAATCCTTTTGCTATCTTATGCATTTGGATACAAAATTAACAGCAGGAAGAGGAAACTGTCACCTTACCATTCAGTCATGCCAGAAATTTCTATCTTCTCTGGGAGGACAGAAATGACTTGTAGAAATGTATTCTTGCATTTGGATAGGGTAACATGCAGAGTTGGACAATACTTCCTGTTCATGGGAAGCTTCTATGTGCTCTGAGCAGACAAGGCCTTTCAGAATGTGATGGCCTGTTTAGAATCACCATACTTCCTGGGGGGTCAGATGTGCAGATGTAACTTGTGGTTAACGCAAAAGCCAATTAGAGAGAAAAACAGGGCCCAGTGAGGGTATGTCTGAATGATCAGTTTGGTAGCCTGAGGCTGTACTTGAACCTATCCTGACCCAGCCCTCCTGGAGGGTTGAGGCTCTCTGGGAAGGGATAGCACTGAGCTGCTGTAGGGAGTCAGATCAGAAAGAGTTGATCATGAGAAAAAGAGTTTCAGAGTTGGACCATGAAAACTTAGGTCCTCCTCACTGGTAGTAGCAGTAGTAGTGACAGGCAATGCTTCAGGCAATGCCACACTCGCCACACACTGTGGGATGCCCAGAGTCCCAGTGAGAAGCAGATAGCCACTCTGGAGCACAGAGCAATGAACAAAAGATGGGGTGACCTGCTCATGCACAGTGTGAGAAAACCCCCTTCCTGAATCCCATTTGGGATACAGGGAGAGCAGAGCTGGTCTCCTCCTGGAAGGAGAACATATTGATTTTGTGACCTTGGGAGCAAGTTGAAGGACAATGACACACCCGAGTATCTGTGATTGACAGGTCCCAGGGGACATTCAAGGTGTACTGATTTATCTGAATCATTGTTTCTGGTGCTGGGAAAATCCTAACAGCAGTGAAACTGTTATGGTTTGACTTGAGAAATGAAATGGATTTAGAAGGAAAAACAGAGTGACTAAACCAGTCAAGTCATAGGTCAGCCTTCCTCCATTCCTTACTGAGAATCTAGGTCGAAACCAGATCAGTTGTCAGTATCAATGCAGGCAACTTTAAGTGAAATAGCAAGTATCAAGAGCTAAGGATCCAGGTATCGTAAATTTATTACATTAAGTCACATGTTTTCAAGTTTTGGTGTGGATCTATTCCCACACCTTTCTCTGTTCTGGATTTTATATCTCCTAAAAGTTAGATGGTTTTTCCAGTAGTCATGTATGGATGTGAGAGTTGGACTGTGAAGAAAGCTGAGCGCCGAAGAATTGATGCTTTTGAACCATGGTGTTGGAGAAAACTCTTGAGAGTCCCTTGGACTGCAAGGAGATCCAAGCAGTCCATTCTAAAGGAGATCAGTCCTGGGTGTTCTTTGGAGGAATAATGCTAAAGCTGAAACTCCAGTACTTTGGCCACCTCATGCGAAGAGCTGACTCATTGGAAAAGACTCTGATGCTGGGAGGGATTGCAGGCAGGAGGAAAAGGGGACGACAGAGGATGAGATGGCTGGATGGCATCACCAACTTGATG